>NW_026542594.1:184558086-184960586 GCF_028750875.1 Macrosteles quadrilineatus
TCCCAATGTTCTATTTCTGTATTAATTCTGTGATGTTAATGATTATTGCAGACGATTCCCATCACTGAGACACTGATTACCTAAATTGAAGTTTCGTGATTTGAATTTGTTAAATATTTATTTTAAATATTTGGAGATCGATGTGGTCTCGTTAGAGGTCCGGGTTCAAATCCCGCCAAATCACCAATGGATCTAAGTGATAACGCCACAAAAAACAATCCCGAGCTCGTCCCTATCGCCTTAGGATAAAAACATTTTAAATACGTAACGAAAGTTGGCCAAACATCATTTTACTATGACACAAACAAACATATATACAAAAGTTTGTAAGACAGTAACAGGGTGAAACTATTTTGAATGGACCCATATCAATATTATTTTTTAACCTACATCATTATCTATTATATTTTAAAAGGTGATTTCCCATAAGACCTCATAAAATAACGGAAAATCAGTTTTTCACAAAAACTTTGGAACGATTTTGACGTCTCAGTTATTGCAATTTCTGCGGATTTTACCTATAGAAAATCGTAGTTACTTCCACCACACTTTTGGGTTGTTGACAAGCTAACGGGAGAAAATATGTTTCAGTCTGCTAATAAAATTAATTTGCAATCATTATCATATTTTTCTCTTTATAATTGACCACTTTATGAGTATAACGATGATTTACTTATTTTGGTAACTTACTGAGTTTGGATTGAGTTGAAGTAACACAAAGATATAACAAATACCGTCACAATATCAGAACTTGTAAAATGCCAGAGGAGAATCTTTATCGATTCGACCTCGATCCCTGCTCAGTTTATAAACCACAATATTTGCATTTCCCTTTTTACCGAACATTGTTTATACAATCTGTTAAGTAATTATTACGCTTATTTGCATACAGTTCAAAGTTTAATTCTTCATTACATTAATGTTCACAAAACTATTTAATGTCACATGAATTTGATCAGGATAAGTTAGTTGTAAACAGTGAGCCGGTTTAACAATTGGAAACTATAGGATAGCAACGAATACATGATCGTGATAGCCTATATATATTTTTTGTCCTAGGACGCTAGGCGAGCCCGGAATTGTTTTTCACATTACTTCAGGCTAGGCCTAGGGGTTACGTCATTATCACTAAGATAAAATCCATTGGTGATTTGGCGGGATTTGAACCCGGGACCTTTAGGAACCGGAGTCCCACGCTCTATCCACTAGACCAACTCGCTCCCCCACATGATCGTGATTAGAAGAGGTTCATAATAAAAAACTTTGCAGAAGAAAAATAAAATATGAAACGCAAATGTTGACAGCTCAACATCACTAATTCACACTGACCAAAGTTAAAGGCAAGTTACTTAAACCTTCGCCGATTGTTACGAGCAGTTCATGAGCTACAAATATACATATTTGTAATAAAAAAAAATACCAATTTAATGGAGTATGGTCATTACGAAAAATGTGATGTTTCCAACAATATTTAAACTTTAAAAAGTCCACTGAGTGAAATTAATGAAATGCTCAACGGAAAGATAATTACAAATTTATTCCAAAAAAACACGTTTTTAATACAACAAGATTCGTTTTCTTTTCTCCAAAACAACTCCGATGCCAGACTGTAACGAAAACTCTTGAATATATTTTGAAAACGGAGATCTAACGAAAAGGGAAGCTGTTATCACTGCATAAGTCCCTCTGTGAACGGATGTTACCCCCCCCCCCTGCTTCTTTTCCCACCCCCCTAACCTGCATCGTGCTTTACCCCTCTGTAACCCACTTAAGTAATATCCTACCTCTTGCTTACATCCACTTTTCATCCACCGTCAGCAATCCAATAGCGTATATTGAACATTCTATGTCTGCTCTTTTTTTTGAGTGCTTATCACTTTTAACACACCTTTGATTATTGATATTATATTTTACCCCATATTACTTCAGACAAGGTTCAAAGGGAGTAGTTGCAATATGACTCAGATAAAATCCATTAGGGATTAGCGGGATTTGTACCCGGGACCTTAAGGACTGAAGTCCCGCGCTATACCACTAGACCAACTAGTTCCTCCGTCGTATTACAAGTGATGTTAAAATTGCAGCCAGTTTTGTACTAACAATTAAAGTGCAGTGTTTAGATTTAGCAGTCCTGATAATATTCTGCTGTAAATTACTTCTTTTGTGTTCATCTAACTTTTGAATCCAATTCAAAACATATTGTAAAAACAGGATTGTAGCTATTTCACTTTTTATATTTTACAAACTATCTAGTATCAAAAAGTAAAAGATAAAATATAATTTTGACTGTAGTGAACTACGTGGATTGCCATAGTCTCCTCAACTTGGCAACGTCGCACCGGCCAAGCCTGTCACCATGGTAATAACAGTAATTATAAACGTGCAAACATCAAACATTGTGGAGACGCTGTATTAGTGCAACAACTGTTTCGGTAGGCCTAGTCTGCGGTGTTGCCACATTTGTCTCGGCGCAGCCTTGTATTATAGGCCACGCATGGGATTGTTCGTATAATATGTATGTTCTATTTCTGTAACTGTATTGGCTGAATATTGGCTACAACTGATCCATATCAATTGGATGTCCATTGTCAAACCTGGTGTTAACCTCCATTCTTAAAAGGTAATCTTAATAGCGCGAGTATACAGTGTACGCATACCATTTGTATCTAAACAGTTTATGGTGTCTTTTACCTCATCGTATGCGGTAAATGTGAGTTCACATAAAACTTATCAACTAATGAGATTTTTCTAATCGATTGTTTGAAACTTATGGCATGACTCGAACAATGATCAGTAGTATCAGTGCAATATCAACAATAATGATCAATTAGTTCCAATGGCAGCTATTGATTCTACCTAACGACTTTGCTGTTACTTGGCTCTTAAGTTTATCGCAATGCTGATAAAAAATATAAGTATCCAATGTTTGGATTACATAAATGGCTAAAACTACGTTACTTAGGCCAGAATGTATTTTAAACAAGAATCTTTATTATATCAGAAAATTGGGGTACCTTTTAATTTTATAAACTGAAATCTGCATTAACAAGTTTTTATCATACCACGTGTGATTTATATTTGGTAGGCCCACGAAAATCTTAACATTTAAATCTATGAACTATAGTGATAACTCGAGCTACGGTACTTTGGGATGGAGTGCTTCTGTTACAGTCAAAGTATATAATTCATTCTATAAAATGACTAGGCATCAGGCAAAGTATGCAATAGAGCTCATTACAGTGGAACCTCGATAACAAGTCACCCTTGATAGCAAGGGTAATTTTTAAATCCTCTAGAATTGATTTTACCCCTAATCACATCTTATTGCAAACCTCGATAAGATGTCAACCTTGATAAGAAGTCTTTGACTAGATCTAATCTAAAATAACCTAACCTAACTATAAATTAGTTCATTATTCTAAAGGGTGTTTAGACTTGTACCTAACCCGCCATGTTAAACTTCCCTATCCCAAGCGTGATGTGTACAGTACAACTTCTTTACTTCTCTAGTGATGTAAAGTTGAAAAATACTCACTCGGTGAGGTAATGAAACCCATTTAAATAACATTGAGTGCTTAACTTAACCAATATACCTCTATGGAGCGAACGACGTTCAACGCTAGAAATCAGCTGTGTGCTTGAATTTTATTGTTATGTTTTGAAGAATTTTCCTAACCTAGCTTTAGTTTGTAAATAAACGTTACCGTTGGAAGATGAGTCAAATGGATGATGAAAAATATTGTTCATAACCTCCTGCATATTGTCGGGTCAGGTAAAATCGTGTACGTTACACGTTACGCAAGAGCGCGTTTACATCACTTAGGTAAATTATGCACACCTGCGTGGTATGAAAACGCTCTTACTACACTTGTAAGGTAAATAGCTATTTATAAATTTTTCTCGATGAATTTAAAGCACTAACCTATTACCTTAATGTATTGTATTACGGTATGGCCAAGGATGTTTTAAACAGCAATATTTATTGAAACCAATGTTAACAGTTTTTGGTGAAGCAATATTCCCCAGAAACTGTTCGGTCGGATCAATCAATGAGCAGCATAAAATCCATCCCAACGAGTTATGGCGCGTTGGAATTGAGTTGGATCAAAGTGTTCGCAGTTTGCTCTGTAGGAACGAAAATGCTTTTAGCCGATGCATCAAACAGCTTTCAATGTTTGGCCTGTAATCAACACAATGATACTGTAGTTTGGAATTTTAATGTCCATTAGGGTTAATATGGGGTTTAGGAAATTCTGATTGTTGTAGGCCCCTACTCTTAGTACAATAATGTAATTTGTGGGATATTCCCAATTGTTCACCATCACACGATTGCATTTTGATAAAAATATTCTTCATGAACGCTATTGTTATAGGTTATGTGTCATTAATGAAAATTTGAGAAAAATATAATACTTCATTCATACATTTCGTACAATAATACCGTACAAAAACACTTTGATATAGGCCTACTAAATTATTTGTTTTTGAAGCTCTTTAAAAAGGTCCAAAGAGAAATTTGGAAATGTTGTGTTTTGAGGGTCAAAAATGAGAGAACCCAATTTTTACCACATGGTGTCCCAGACCACCTTCTATAGCTTCTATAGCTCCAATATGAAAGGAAATACAAACCTAATTGCAACTGTAACTCTGTATTTTAACCCCCAAGAAATTCAGCAGAATTATTTTCAAACCCGAAAAAGCGCCCCGAAGGACAGATTTGGGGGGTAGGGGGGTGGTTTTTTGGGAAATTTTCAAATGTAAAAGGGGGTCGTGTTATACCTCATTTTGAAGGTCTTTGAGTCCTAAGTATTTTAGTGGATAAAAGTTTAAATTATCTTTATCCCTGTTTACAGGGTGTTCAAAAACGTAAACAATTGACATTTGAACCACTTTTCACTGCAAAGAGGTGGAATTTCAAAGAGGGGTTCAAATTTTGATAACACTTAAATTGCTTTTGGGACACCCTAGAACTAGCCCCTCATCTACCAATATCGAAGATGCTGTGCTCAAGGCTATCACTTAAAGACGTTTAAGTTTAATAGAATCTTGTTAACGAAAGAGACCAGTTCTTGTACAAAACACGATGTCAGCACCTCCACCCCCTAACCCACATCCACCCCAAGAACTGTCGATGTCCTCCCTCCCACCCACAACTTCCTACACAGTAAACCGTTTTAACTTTATCCTTCCCAACTTTCCTTTATTGCGCCATATCTCGTCCTTTGTCCACAAACTAATTTCATATCTTGCGGCCTTTGCTTTACAAACAATTTAGTGAAAGGTAATGATTTAAAAATACGTTATTGTTGTTTGTGGAACTGTATTTAAAGGGGTTGAGAGTCATTGTCGTCGTTGATAATAACTCAAACACCTGGGCATACCTTGATATAACCAGTTTATAATTTTTTTGTAAAAAAAGTTTGGAAGCAAACTAAATCAGTAAAGTTACGCTGTAAGAAAACTACAAACAAAAAACAAACGTGTTTACTGGAAATGAAAGTTCTAGCTTTGACTATTGATACAAATTCAATCCAATATTTTAGTATCCAATAGAGGTCAATGGTTTTAGTAACCGAGACCTGTATATTGTGGTAAAGATATCCGTGAAAATTAGACTGCCTCTTCTTGCTTTGGTGAAACAAATTGCAAGGTAAAATAATTTCTCAAAACTATAGAATTCCTTGAATAAAAAGTAATCACTAAGCCAATTTCGCCGTAGAATATCATCTGGATTTCTGAACGTGATTTTTAGCTTAACTTTATATTTTGTAAGTTACCAGGGTGAAAAACATCGTTCTTAACGTTCCTCAAAGTTATCTCTTGAGCTATTAATATTGCATTTTGTTTAACAACGTACGATGGACACAGATATAACCGTTCAGAATCCGTTTTAGAGCGGAATGGGTACATCATTATTATACTCTAACCCTTACTTTACCTTCCTAATAGTCATAAATCTAACAATTTCCAAGGTTTCATTAGAAGTTTTGCCCCACCCACACTTTCATTACAAATAATGATGTTCCCTAGGCGCTGCAGACATGCTATCTCTAATTGAAGACTTGTGGCTTTGCGTTGTGTTTGGTAATGAAACCAGTCCGATATGTCCGTAGGGACAACTGATGTTGTTGCATTGTTACTTTCCTGATGAAACATTTCAGCCATATCCGATGGTAAAAGTAAATGTTCTGTTATTTAAAGAAGGAACTATTACTTTCCTGAATTTCGACTGCTATAATGAATGAAATGAAATGTGTTGCATTTTTACTCTCTCTCTCCCTATGTATCGTATGACATATTGTTTAATCCTAAAGGGGAAGAGTATAGTTTTAGAAGGTAAACATTTTAGAGTTTTGGGTCCCTGAACCCTAGAAAGCTCTCGAAGTGATGTCTCTGTGTGTGTATGTGGGGGGGGGGGTACTGATCTACAGGCAGAATACATATACATGTGTGGTCCGATTTTTGATGAAATTAGGTTTGTGAGTACTTTACTATTGTAGTTTTTTCATATTTTTAAATAATAATCTTTTAATTGCTCTTTCCCATATATCTATCAGAAAAATCGGATTTTCACCAAAACGGCTCAAACGATTTTCATTCAAATTTAGTATGTTACAGTCTTTAAACAAGACAACCCCCCTATGATGTCAAAATTACGATTCAATAGTTATTGCAACTTTTGTGGTTCTCCTCATAAAATATCATAGTTACTCCCTTTTACAGTTTAACCCACATAAACTAGAGAGGGTTTTGTTTACTTTTGGGCCAAAAACGTCATTTGTTTATGTTCATGATACATACCGGGACTTTTCTAGTATTCGTAGCTTAACCCATGATAATTGTTGTCGAGATAAGATAGAAATTATTTGTCAGTTTGCAGTTTATTTTCTGTGGCCCCTTATGCCGTTCCAAATTACAAGTACAGACTATTCACTTGATTACCAAGTATTCATTATAATTTACTTCAGCAATGGTCAATGGAAAACACGTTAAATTCTTAAATTATACACATACTTTATGCTCGCTCGTTTAAGTAAAAGAAATTCAATCATTGTACATCAGATTTTTAAAAAAAGCGTTCGTCACTTAGTATCAAAGAAAAACTCTCCATTCCTAGTTGTTAATCCTAGTCAACGAATGTCCAAACAACATGCTAACATCTACTATAGCTAACTCAAGACATGCCAGGCTGTGGTTAATGGAGTTTCAGTCCTCCATTGACCAACTTTTCACGCCTCTACCATTTTGCGTGCAATTAAGTGAATTCCTCGGCTGGCAGTTACTTTCGAACTCATCTCTGGAACGGTATTCTAATTTTGCTTGGGGTGCGAAGTCGAATATTCATGGCACATGGAATAGTGGTAGTAGATTTTTTCATAGCGTAAAATAATAAGAAGGTTGTTATGTAGTTAATGTAGGTAACGCTTTAGTGAGGTGATAATGATAACTTTTATTACATTTTTGTGTTTATTTTATTACTTTTGTTGGGTATTTTTCAGAAGATGGCCGCCACTATATAAAATTCGGTAAACCACAGTTTAGGTTAGGGTATTTTTATGTTTAAAAAAAGTGGTGGCCCTTTTTAAAAAACCCTTTTGTTCACTCTTTGGTTAATCAAAGGGCGAAACAATCTTTGGTTGATTATAGGGCGAGGGATAATTAACAAATGTATACATCAATGGATGGACAAATGTATGAATATACATCGATGATAATTGATCATCGATGTATATTTAGTAATACAGCCAACCATTTTCATCGATGTATAATACTTATAGAGGGAGTAAATATCGATTGTCATTTTATGTCCCATCAGTGTCCTTTATGCTATGCCATCGGTCACAAAATGGCCGATCTAGTATGTCACATTATATTATGAATAATAATCGTACACCACGGTAAGTTGTCGTGTCAAACGACTATTAATTCTCGTATTGTACCATGCATCGTGTCCTAAAGCAACGAATACACTGGACGGTATAACTACTGTATGTTTACATGCACAAAATTGTACTTATGTTAGCACACTTCGTTTTATTTCAACGAGTGACCTACTGTTTAAACTTCACGAGTTATTGTACAACACGCTTAATAATGGCAACATACTCTTATTATCGTACAGCACAGACTGTGTCTTACCATAAAGTAATGTACGTACGAGTTTTTTTGCACAACATACGATTGTTATCGTACAACATAGACTATTATCTTACACCATACGATTATTATCGCCCAACATACAATTATTATCGCACAACATACGATTATTATCGTATATCATAGACTCTTATCTTACACCATACGATTATTATCGCACAACATACAATTATTATCGTACAACATATGGTTATTATCGTACATTAAAAGCGCCGGACATGGGCGCAGGTGTTGCGGCCGTAGCACGATTGGCACACATTTTAAGCCGATTTGGAATAGCACGACTGGCACACTCATTAGAGGGGATTAAGAAGGGTCAAACTGTAAGGTTCGGAAAGGCACGATTGGCACAACAGCCCGGTCAGGTAGTAGCACCCAGGTAGCCAGAATGAGGGAAATTATGAATAGTTTTTGTCCCCACAAATTCTCCGCTGTGGTGCTTATTGAAGTAAGCAAAATTAAGTTCGCGCGACATATCTGCTGCTACGGTTACTGCACTAGCTGGATCCAAATAAACAATCAACGTATGGTATTGTCAAACACTCAAACAATATGCAGCTGGGATTGGCATCAATGTTTTCAGAAAAGTACCCCTGCTTTTGGTGTAAGTATATCAGGTGTGGACGATTTTTAACAACGCAAGAAAATTGGTTCTTGCATCTAATTCCTTCAATTTAGGATTTTAATGAAAATTAAGTATCCTAATAGCTTAAGAAAAAACAGTTCAGTTCCACAATAAAATCCAGGTTGGAACCCCGCCCCAAGTGACTATTATCAACACTTCACCAGTTGATTTTTATCAATGTTATTTTGATTGCAAAGTACACTAATACTTATTAATTTTGATTGTATACACTAATAATTATTTATAGCAAAAATGTTCTTGCCACCGGTCAAAATACGCAGCTAATGCTGCGTCCCGGTCTTATCTGGCAATGTAAAGTTATTAAATTCGGTTTCACAAATGAGCAACTCTAAAAAATGCCCAACTGTTTTTAAATATTTTTAAATGCTTCAAAAGGTGGAAAAGGTGTGAAATGAAACATTAATACGATTCACGATTCTTGACACAAGTAATTTATTATCTTAAAAAAATGAAAATTTATTTACAACATCAATATTATAAAACCCATGTATGAAACTAAAAACAATAACAATTATACAAAGTGCTTTGAATTCGGTAATACAGAGCTTATAAACGATAGAATGAAGTAAAATCTATAATTTGTAATCGATGAGTATGTTGGATATAAATTTTACAATTACACCGAAGTACTAATAATATAAATGACAAACAGAATTTTTGTAGAGACCTAAGTGAGAATAATGAAACACTTTAAATGAATTAAAAAACTAATTTTAAGGCAGAATAGAAATGACACTGGGATAAACATAAATACGTGCGAGAACTGCACAATATGTTTATGGTAAAGATGAAATAATAACAATATCAATGATTTTTGTTGATAAACCTTTTTTCAATTTAGCTGTACTGCATAAAGATAGAAACATATTAATATGAATAGCAGTTTTATCAAGCTTTTAAAATTATTGGCTAAATAAAATAAATATGATGAAAATATATTGCACAAAAGACAAAAAGACTGCATAATAAATATAACAATTACGTATTGCGTTATGCCCATTAAAATTAATCCACCTAACCTAACCTGTGTCTGGTTAGGATGCTACATTCTCATTTAGCAATGTAGTAGACTAATGACTTATCTTGTGGTTTATATACAAAATAAAGTTAAAATACCAGGCAAATACCAAACAAAAAGTGGCAAGAAACATCAAACAGAAAATCACTTAACACTATTAAAAACAACTAACACTTAACTTTTTCTGTACGCTCTTACTACTTTGCATACATTTTACTGGCAGCAACCGCAAAGTCTTTCATTGACAAAATACCGCACAAAAACATTTGTTTGGCGTCGTCAAGTTTCTGTTGGCTCCTTTTGAACTTAGAGCCTGGGGGCCGAGGAGGGTCATTGATAGAATTAATCTTCACGTACACAAACGTTTGATAACTGATCAATTCTTTAGTGAAACAGAAAATGTCAGGGTGAGCATGGTAAAAGTTTTTTTTTGAAGCGTGAGTGAAACGATTCACACGGGTTGGTTGTAACATGGTTTTTCGTGAAAGAGGCCCACATTTTTGGAGGAAATTTAGATTCCTCCTCGATATAGTTTTCCACGAGGTAATCGGCGTATCTGGCAAATTTCTGGCCCTGTGGAATGGATGTCATGAAGTCTTCAACGAAGCAAGTGCCAACATCTTCGGGGCTCAAAAATGGAAGACCGAAAATTCTGTGGAGCCATTTCGAAGCCTCTTGCTCTTCTACGTTGTTGATGTCAGGGCTTCGATACACAGTGGCCAATCCAAGGTTTTGTACCTTTCGAAACCTGTAATAGCGGAAAAAGTTAAAATCCTTACAATGCATTCATTTTACAAAGTATGGAAATTGATACAAAGTACAATAAATGATTTTCCTCAAACGGTCCTGAAGCCCTCATGTGGTCCGGCCTAAAAAGCTAAAACAATTTTCTGTAATTGTAAAAACAAAACATGATAATAAAATAAACTTTTTTAGCCTCAATATTACATTCTGTTTTTTATACAACATTTTACAACCAAAACTGTTCCAAAAGAATGTCATGCAGGTATTAAAAAACATTCCTAATATTCCGTCGTGAATATTAAGAATTGATGTTTTTAATTAACTAAACATTGCAAATTGAGGCTGAAAATTAACATTCATGAGTTTAACATATCGCTGAATAAACCTAGAAATGTTAATTTGCAAAAAGAGTTACAGGTAATAAGTTTTTATATATCGGTCAAGTTACAACAAACATAAACCTTAGGCCCTCGTATTAACAATGAGTACTTTAGTACGACGGAGCTAAGTAGGCCTACTAAAACAGTTTCGAAATGCCGAACATTACTTTTTTGTGTTATATTTAAAAATTATTAAATGCAAACAGCTATAAAATGGTAATTATTACATTCATAATGATATTATTGTTAAAATTCGGAGCTTGGAAATTAAGAGAGAATTATTAATTAATTAATACAATAAAACAACTCGAAGGACCGAAAGATAATTAAATACAAAATACGACTATAACACAAACACGAATTACACGAATCAACAAATTAAATTATTGGAAAGGAGGACACAGAGGGTTTATACAAATGGAGGGTTTTTATGAATGAAGGAGAGGCTATTAATGTCTAGTGCTCACCCTTGGTTGTAGGTCGAATAGTGAGTTGGCGTCGAATGTCCATGGAACGAAGAACGAAGATCAGCCGGCCGGCATCACAGAGGAGAAATAATTTAACACTATAGCACTTCAAAAGGGGATAAATAGCCTCGAAGGAAATGAGTAGAGGTAATTAGGAAAAGAATGTTACATCATATTGAGACAAAGAGGGCAAAAAATCAGTAAAATTACCGAACCAGGACCGACCGTCGCGTCTAAACGTTACACCGCGAACGCCATATTTTTTACTCTTCCGCTTAGTAGCTACCGACGCCGGCTACTTCGTCAACAGGTGAAAACAGATTTACCAACCACGCAAAATGAGAATTTTTTATGCTAACAGCAAACATTGAAAATCGTTGAATTAAAACTAAACAATTATAAAAAAAAAAATTAAAACCACACTCACTCTTCTTGCGAATGACTCATGTCAATTTGGGAATGTCATACCAGCTGACCTGATTAGCCCCTCTACATTCCTACAGTACCTAACCATGACATCATTCTGTCCTTGTTTGTATTGATATGCAAAAAACATACCAGCCCTTACATTCCTGGGAATGCCTAACAAATACCATAGACAAGCAACACACCAACAGTGTGTCACACAAAGTAGCGAATTTATATTTTGTACTAGAATGAGAAAAATAATATTGTAACGCTGAATATAATACTCACCAACTTTGCGTCAGGTGGAACCGACAACCAAATATGTCCGCTCTTGGCCAAGTTTTGTTAAGAGCATTATGGATGGCGATTTCGAAGTCGACCATTATTTCTGCCAGAGAATCATTTCCAATCATAATCCTTATTTTCTTAAACAGACACTCATATGTCGCCTCCGTTTTGTTGGGGAGAAGACAAAACAAGACTGGAACATAATGTCCGTTTTTCACAATAAATATTGTGAAAAGCTGCTTAAAAAATTGGCAGCAGTATTCGAATGTACCGTCCATCAAAACTGTTGAAGTGGTTTTCAATTCTTCTACATTTGTTCTACAACCAAAAATAACAATGTGTTTCTCGTGATCGTTTTCAAGAAGGTATTGTTCATTTCGATCAGTGAAGAGGCTCAATTCGTCAAGGTGTTGCTGTGTTTCAACCTCAATGCTCTTCGGTAAGGGTGGCAGATTTTTCTCCTAGCTTGATAAATAACTTTCCGCATGTTGGATACATCTTTTTCCGTTAATGTTTCCTTGTTGCAGCAAGATGCAATTTCTTCTTTTAATATTTTACATGGTTTGGTATATAAGTCTTCTTGTGCCTTCCTTTTACAACTGTTCGACACTAATTGTCTTCCGTACTTAATTTCGTTGCCTTCGTGGTTATGCATAGTGATTGAATCATTTTCTTTTATTATCAACGGATCACCTAGAAACATATTTAGTTATTAGTCCATGAACGTTGTATTTATTAAGGGGGGTAATTTAGTAAAATCCACAAGTTTTACAACCACCATTTACAAACTAACATATCCCATGTATTAATATACAAAATTTAAAATCTTCCGGAAGAACGCGTGAGAAATCCAAAGTTAACTAAGGTTCACAAAAAGAACAAGAAAATAAAAGTTATAATGTGAAAATAATGACATTTGACACATGTGTTTGTTGGGAATTTAAAGGGCTAGATAACAAAGGTTTAGGGTTGCAAAATCTTCAAGAAAATAATGAATATTGCTTGTAAAAATCATGAAACAATACAAAAGTGTTTGTATGCCTCACATATAGGCAGCTATGCCTGTGCCATACAAATTTTGAAGCTAATAAATGTAATAGATTGGTCGTAATAATGTTACAAGTTTGAGATTTCTCTAATATTGATAAAAAACTACCGATATTATCCACTTTTTTCGTTGTCTATACTACTATTATATACACATTTGATGGTGTCTGTCCGGATGTTTATTACTATAATAGGTGCAATAACTACTGAACCGACTGGGCTTAAATTTTATATACAAAAATATAGCAACGATAGCAAGAATGGTAATAGGACTATTCATACTTCGATACTGACCGTGGGATTTTCCCCTTTTTCTTTAAAAGTTCTGAAGTGAGGTTTTTAAAAGTAAATATTGATTGGTCTTCATGGGCAGAACACTTGCAATTTTTATAATTGCTTTGGCATTTCAATGTAAAAAAAAAACTGCCAAATCGCATAATTCATAATAATTTCAGACAAACAAAACATGAATATAATATGAACGTTGATTTTTTTACATTTAGCTAATTTAGTCGTGTTTTGCTACACCTATGCTTAAATTATACTAACGAATATCATATATAACTAAATTGTACTGCGTTGATTTTTGTGTTCTAAAAATACTCTTATTTTATCTTAAAAAGCTTGCAGTTCACATATGACAAAATCATAAAACAACAATTCAAGCATAGTTTATGCATTGTAGTTCAAAATTCATTGTAATTATTAAAACTGCCAATATGAATTAAAACATGATATTATTGTTATTTTCCCAACCTTTCCTCAAAAAGTCTTGAAGTAAAATAATTTTCATAGGCTTTCTTTTGAAGACTCGTGAGCTTCGAATCGTAAACATAAATGGTTATATAATCTTACTTATTGCCTATAATCAATGACAAAATCACAGAGTGAATAAACTAACCTCATAATCTATATAAATAAAATTAGAGTGTTGTCTGTACATTGCTCAGAATCATATACTTTGCAGGTTATTTTTACGTTTTATACGAATTATACGAATCAAGATTATTTCTTCTAGCTGTCACTGATATGTTTACATTGAATGTTGTTTACAAATACCGCAACCAATTCCGATCACGTTTTGAAAGCAAATACAAACCAAGTAAGATTAAAAACGTTTTCCCTTACATAAAGGATTTAATTAATCGCAAGTGCAATAATTTGTTGGGTATCCGTAAATGAAAATAGAGATTCTTTGTGTATCAAATTGTTCTTGAGTTTTGATAACCGGGAAAAAGACCTTGAATATATGGCTGGGAAATATTATGTTTTATTCGTCATGTGTATAAGTGTACAGTTCGTGTATGTGTTTCAAAAACTCCAAGACGCACCTAATGGGGAAGCTCAAGACCTTATATTAGGTCTGATGATGGCGATTTAATTTTGCCGAAATCTCCTGTAATAGGATACATTAGGATCGACCGGCGGACACAGGTAATTTAACCTTTTATTGATTGTCATACCGATCCGGAACAATAACAAACAAGGTTACAACTGAACAAGGTTACATATGAAGGTTTCAACTGAATACTAAAAGATCCCCGTGCGTAGAACGGGTACACAGCTAGTTATATACAATATTTTTTTTATATTCAAACAGCTGTTAGTTATAACAAATTCTATTGCACTAAAACAAACTAAAGATTTTAAAGACCGCTCAAAAAAATAAATTAAAACCTCTAGTATTGTATTATGTATAGTTTGAATAATCTCTCATCCTCTTACCGAATAAATGAACTTATCAATGATTATAGCATAACACATAGTAAAAATAAGTCAACCCTGCGTGTATCATTTCATTTTCATCCAAATGCTGAATTTGTATAGAAAACGCTGAATGTTTACTGTTGTTATATTAAACAAATGGTATTATACCAAAAGCTAGAGTAGAATGTTAGCTCCGGCTGCTAGACTTTTTAAATTTTTAAAATGAATTAGTAAAAAACTGAAACCCTAAGCTAAAATTATGGCTTAGGCTTCGACATTCCCTAGTTCTCAAAATTATTTTTCTTTCAACACAAAAATCATGAAAGTCCGTCAAGTGGTTAATTTAGAATGGTCAAATAAAAACCCCTGTCGTGTTTATCATGTATGATGATGATGATATCTGTTAATATGTTTACTTAATAATTAGCGTGACAATGTAAGGGCAAGATACACTATGGACCTGATAAAAGAACTGGTTTGTATATTATGTTATTCGTTGACATTTTTATAGAGTAAATATAAATGTAATGAAACATAATATACTGTATTTATTATTAAATGTTTAGTCCTTGGTGTTTTGATAATCATACTAGTTTTGTCTGCCGTCTTTAATGCTAAATTTCATTTGTACCTTAAATAAATATGTATTAAAAAGTTGTTTTTACTATTTCATTAAAAATAAATTCCTTTTGGCATTGCTTGACAGAAGCTAACTTCATAATTTACAACTTTTTATAGCATAGATTTAGTTTATTTACCATTTCAAAAGACTACTGATAAAGCAAACCCACATTTAAAAATTTCATATCAGCTGTTATATCAGATGTTAGTGTTGCTAATGACTTGTTGTGATTGAAGATTTTTGATTTATTGTTTAAGACGATATACCTAAAATATAATTTATTTCAATCTAATAATTAGTAGTTTTTAAAATTTCAATATTGTAATTTTATGGGTAAAAAATAAAGAAAAAAATGTGTAAATAAGGGGGATGAAGACAAACGTGTATATGAAAATGTGATTCGAAAAAAATGGTTAGTTTTTCTTATATCAGCCTACGCATTATTATAATTTATCAAACCCAAAATTACAGGTTTCACTACTTGCCAGATTTAAAAGCCACAATCGTTTCTATAGGTAAAGGCAATTAAGAAGAATTTTGCTTCTTAGTGTTGGCAGATCCGGATGTGTAACTATTTTACACAACAGAGTAAATATCAAAATGCAGTTCTATTTCGTGCCTATCTTCCAGTTCCAAACCACGGGTACAACAGCTAGTACAAATTATAAAATGTTAAGTAAAATCTTGAAACTCCGTAATGTAAAATCTGACAGTATTTAATATCATTTGTTGTCACATTAAAATCAAACGGGCCGTTTCAGAGGTGTGATACCATAACTGAAATTTCCATAATCTCTGCGCGGACAGTACAATTATTGCTTTCGGCTGTCTACATAAAATTAATCTGATGGCCTTATGTTATATGCGCTATCTAACAACTATCAAATATAAATAAGATGCGACACGTACCTTCTGTGATGCACTTTGCTTGACATCTTGTCCTTCTTCTTGTCTCACAAAGCCACCTAATTTTCCCACATTTGAATGTATACCTACTGTTTAGTGTACCGGTATCCATCCAATATAATGCACTCCTGGCCTCTCTCACTTAAACTCACTACAACTTCATCCATCCTTCCACTTTGAAATATGACACAAAACTGCTACATTTTCCCCCGAAAAATACCACAACCATGAGTTGTGGTGGGGAGGGGTCGGTTTAGTTACATTCCACAGTTTTGCATATGTGGAAAACCCAACCCCTGCCGCTACCTGGGGATTCGCCTTTACCCCGGGAGTTTAAAGTCTCGGGTCGACTTTTAGTTTTTTATGTATAGATTAATCAAAAAGTTTTTGAACATTATAGTTCCCAAACTTGAATTATATGTTATAGGGAAAGTTCAGTAATCCTCTACCTTTTCAAGGTGAGGGAGTCTTTTAATAGAAATCAATAACACTAATACAATTAGATCATAATCCTGAGGTAAAAATAACGTAAATTGAAACTTGAAACTGTTACCAGTTATCGTAAGTTCTGCCCTAGACAGTTTAACTAAGTTTTCAATTTTGTATGGACTTTAAAAATTAAATGTATCCCAGCTTATTTGCTGATTTATCAGTTCAAATGTGTCGAGCTTTGGAAATTGTGTTAACATTTAGTTTTTTCTAAAAAAAATAACAGAAGTTTGGTTACAAGTCATCCTAGTTATGTAATCTTAATCTTTTTATAAAGATGGGTTTAAATTACAGTATAAATAACAAAAATGTACATGCGTCATATTTTTACTTCACAAATGCAATATTTATATTTATTGTACGTTAGCTCATATTTGTGTTGAGTTGAAATGACTGCCGTGCAGAGTTGACGGGGAATTTTACAATTACCGTTTTACCTCGTTCGATGGCGTCTACCTGGTCGAGTGGTTGTGCCAATCGTGCCTTTTCCAAGCAGGCGAGTTGACCCTACTTATTCCGCTCTAATGAGTGTGCCAATACTGCCATGGGCAGAAGATTCAAAAATGTGTGCCTATCGTCCCGTTCCCGGTGTTGCATGTCCTCAGAATCATCGATCCGAGCTCTGCTGGCCTACTTACCCACAATATTTGCATTTCACTCTCGAAAACTATTGTTAAATCTGCCGCTCTATATGCATGAGCTAATATTGTATCTGTTTCGAAATTGGTCGATGGTTAGGAGTTATTGCAATATTATTAATGAGTATGAATTAGGTATATCGAAAAGTAACAGCACGATATCTTTGAATTAACTTACTATTTCGTTGCATGAGTTAACTGTACATTCATTTACTTGCTAACTAATAATTTTAACGAATATTGATTGATTATTATTTATTAATTCAGTTGATTAACACTGTAACGTAAGTATGATATGTATTAATTACTATTGACTAAATATTTGTTATGAGGAATAGCCATTTTCACATGTCTCACCTTCCCAGGACGCTAGGTTCTAGCCTAACTGTTGTACACATAACTTCAGAGTCCTAGAGGGTCGCGGAATTATCACATGGATAAAATCCATTGGTTCATTCCGGGATATCCACTAGACCAGATTGCTCCCCTGAACAACTACTATATTTGTTCATGATCATTGTTTAAAAGTTATTTGATAAATCCAATGAACGATGAATTTTGAGCTATTGAGCTAATCTGTGACCTCGAAACTAAAAGACTACTTCATTGTCCACCGAACTAAATTACTTCAAACAAACTCTATTAGCAAAAAAATTAAATTGTACAAAACAAATGTTTTTACTCAAATCCATATCCTCCTGGAAAATATTGATGTGTCTAATATACGTTGGGAGAAATATTTGCACTAAAGAACAAAATATTTTAATCAAGGATTCCTCTAGATTTGTTCATTTATTCATTATTTAGGGTTAAAAAGTAGATCAGTTTTACCATACACAAATACTTCACCTATGGCTGTGTTACTACCAAATCTATTAAATTCATTTCTCAAATTAACTCGAAACTGATATTGATTGAAATGTCTTATAAAACCATATTCTGGTAAAAAAACTTTCTTCGATGCTGATACAAATGCTTAACTTAAATTTTGCTCAAAGAAAATAATATTTGTAACTTCAGATAAAACAACGCCAAGAGGCAAGTTGATAAAGTGGGCGAGTGGTGACTGGATTTCCTCCCAGCAAGAGATGATCTGTGGGGGATTCTGCTTTGACACCCCCTCAGACTCCTGTCCACCCCCTGGTTTAAGGGTGGTTGCCAATTTAAGCCAAACCCTCCCCCTTTCCACCCCCTCTTTATCTTTACCGAGCTTACGCTATTTCATTTATTGCCCCATAATTCAAGCTTTGTCCTCACGTTGAGCCTTGCTTCATCCTTCATTTTACAGGGTTCTTTTCGTTTTGTTGTGTCAATTTGCTGTGCTTTATGTTAACTTGTTGTAGTAATTGGTAGTAAGATGTGATCCTTCAATACTATTATCTATGGACTATTATCATAAGAGTCTACAAAAGGAGACTTTTCATCCCATTGTAAATTTCGAAGCTCGTTTTCGTGTCTAGTTCATGTCCGGTGACACTGATCATTAGTGTCGACGAAATTGTGTTTCTATTGTTTTAGTGTTAGTTTCTTGATTTGTGCTTTACCGGTATATAACTAGGGGACGAATTATTGTTATGATTAGATCGTATTATTAAGTAAATGAGGGTATAAATGGCTGAAATAATAAGAAACAAATTGTAAACAAAACAAGACCTCTACTGAACACCAGAAAGAACTAACAATAAAACTTCAGCTGTTTCATAAGGATAAGAAATCTACTAAGGGAGTATGTTTTATCTATGCTATTATTCATCTATACACACAACAAAGCAAGGGATTTCCCTGTGACATCTCTTTTTCATCCATCCTACTTAACCGATTTTTATGATTAATGTGTCTTTGTAAAGCTAGTGATCTAGCAAACGGGCGAATTGTAACTAAATTAATTTCCAGGGCTTCGCCGCCTACGTTTGATTTCTATATAGAGCTCGCTTTCATAAATTCAGTCATTCTGACCAACTGTCTAACGGTTTGAATGTGAATTGCAATTTTACAGCTGATATTTCAGTTGAATGTTTAACCACAGTCATATTGTAAACAAGAGAAACAACAGTTCATGAAAACAGATGTTACATAGGCTAATAAATAAAAATTGAGGTAGGTAAATTACTCTTAATGGTGTAAATCTAGAACCAAAAGTTTTATTTATAGTGAACTAGTAGTTTTATTAATCTATTATCTGTCTTGAACTAACATATCTTTAAATGTAAAAGGTTATTGTATTATTCGTTTTGTCAGGAACACAAATTTTCCTACAATCACCCGACAAAGTAAGCTTCCTTCCACTGAATATATTACAGAAAGCTGCTAATTGCTTCTTTTACTTACTTTGCAACACACTTTTTACTTTTTCGCACAGTATTTACTTTGTCGCACGCCAGTATTTCAAACAAACAACACAAAACAGCGTGCTTTTATTATGCACACAATCCGTGTACGCTTGGAAATAGATAGGAAACACTAAAGCTACTATGACATCCTACGACTACGATCAGCTGTTGCAGTGTTTCCCATTTCGTTCAACGCTTGTATTTAACCTAACTTAAAAGTTGTTATTTAATGTTTTAAATTTCTATGTTTTATAATAACTGTAGGAAAAATATAATGTGTAACAAGAGTGCAAATTGTCTTTGCTGCACTAGAGAAACGGTCTACTCGGTTTATAATTATACAATTATCTAGTCTTAAATTGATTGCAAATGTCTATGCCCTATGTCTCGGGCGTTTACAGGGCCATTAAAATGTCCATTCATTATAGGCCTATTTCATTTATCCTGAAAATGTGGTACATATTATTGTAAGAATAAAACTTATTTTAACTACTAATCCTTGAGGTGCATTTTACCATTTGTGATTTATTGCGACAATTTATAGAATAATACTATATAGGTTAGTTAGCGAACTGGTTGATAAGTTAAATATATAAAATTACTTCCAGTTTGATATGAAACAAAATTATTCCACTTCTGAAACTGAATATGAAACGTATAAACAATATCTGTCTTAGAATCCAGGATGAAAATTATAATACCCCTATCGTAAAACTCTGCCTTATAAACCAACTTTGGCTCTTTTTATACCATAGTAAACAGGAATTGTTATTCCAATGATTTTTTATAGTGGTTGTTAAGCTGTAAGGGTAGTTCCTGTCCTTCCCTTGAAGGCAAACTGTTCTTACTTTTATGGAAATAACTACACATTGAGCTCTATCTAAGCAACACAGACGTTTTCAATTATATACTTCATTAATTGTAAATTCTGTTAAAATCACAGAAATTATATAATTCACATACAAATTATCAATTATTTTTTAGTATTTTGTAATGCCTTTATTATTTTTGTACTAGTGCTTCGCAACGGGAAGATATACTATACCGCCAAATCCAAACAAATGTTAGTACTGTAGTTCAAATTTATAAGCAAAAAGCTACCAAATTTAAACAAAAAAGTGTCACCTACATTGTAATTGACCTAATCAATATATAAAATTCTCGTGTCACAGTGTTTGTCTGCAAACTCCTCCGGAACGACTTCACCGATCGTTATGAAATTTGGTGTGTAAATTCTGTAGGTATACGAATCGGTCGTAAACTATTTCCCGTTTCGAAATTCTTAAAAGGGCTCCGCCCCAGTGGCTCTGGAGTTTCCCATGTTAACCTTATGAGAAATGGAATTAATGAATCTTAACAGCTGTTTCAAATAAACAAGTTGGTTCTGTTCTATGATGTTCAATAGCATTAAAGTTACAAGGATTACCAACAGGTTGCGGCACTATTATTTCTTTTACATTTATGACAACAGCTAATTTGCAACCAAAAGGTGAGTGAGCGTAGCGAACGAACTTCAACCTGGAGGCGAGTTAGCGTAGCGAACGAGCTCCAACCTAAAGGTGAGTGAGCGTAGCGAACGAGCTCCAACCCAAAGGTGAGTGAGCGTAGCGAACGAACTTCAACCAGGACGTGATTGAGCGATGCGAACGAGATCATCTTGAAAATTAAACGTAACGGTACTTTCTTTCCATCGGTCTGTCTTAGGGGAAACCTATAACTTAGGCGATACGAAGTTCGCCGGGTCAGCTAGTGTTTACATAAAAATATATCATACTTTCATAACTTTAGATACTTTTAAATTGAAAGCAGAACCAGGGTTGATACAGCAACGGTTATAGAATCTTTTTTATTTCCATAATCAATGACACAGTTTTAGAATAAATAAACCTACCACGTAGTTGTGTAAAATATTTTATTTAATTTGTTTGGATTTGCAGTATGAAATTGTGAAATAAGCATTTGCCAGTTTAAGCTAACCTTGTTTATATTGAAATGTCAACGCAAAGGTAAACATTGTGAATTTTCTCATGCTTCCATAGAGACCAATAAATATTTACTTTTGAAATCCTCACTTCAACACTTTGGACATCCAAGGGGAATCCGAGAGGAACTCAGGGAAGTGAATATTCATTAGACATTCCTAGATATGTGGACCATCTTTTTGCTTAATTTTGGCTGTACCGGTATGGTATTTTAGTTGTGACAGCCGAACATATAGACAGACAACACATCAATTTTATAATAGTATAGATTTTATTTTAATACGTTGAAATATTTGTTTACTAAATTCTCATACGTTAATACAGATTTGATATGGACTAAATTTTGATATTTTCCGTCGTATTACAACGTCGTAACTGGTGATGACGTATACGATGACATAAATCAAGGCAGCCGGTGATAAGAAGGCTTACAGTCTTTTTATAACCACATTATCATTTTCTCATATCCCTTCTCAACCTACTTATTCTATTTTTATACTCAGTTGCATGTTCTTTTTCCGTACGAAATTTGTTTGACTTATGATGGAATACTCATTGTATACCTTTTTCCAAATTGTTCCAGTTAAGATTGATAAAATTGCTAGACTAGAACTTTAAAACAGAGATATCTTTTGCTGGAGGTATTTTGGTCTTAGTAGCCTATTACATAAAAGTTTATATTGTGGCAAAGTGTCATTTAACCCATGGTATTTTTTCAGGTTAGTAACGAAAGAGACGATTCGAACAGAAACAATACAGAGGGTAAGATTGATCTACAGTAAACATTGATATGTATCTAAAAAAGCCTATTTTCCATCCTATAATGTGTTTTACTTTAAACTAAATATAAACAATATATCCATAAGATACTAACAACTAATGCAATCATGAACTACTTCTTACATATTCAACAATTAACACCAAAGTGTCAAGTAAACAACAACCAAATTACTTTTAAATAACATTTTTGTGTACAATAACCTATAATTTCTTAAACAAATCCAATTACAAACAAATTAACAACCATTTAATTCATTAATAACCAATACTATAACCTAAAACGATACATAACCAACTCCTTAACTGGTTTTTAATGAACAATAATCGATTAAATATCCACTAACCTACTTAAACTATACAGTCTACGCCAATTTATATATTAAACCCTATTCCTGACTCATAATAAGAGCACAACGTCTAATCATTTAATAATTCAGTCTAAGGAATAACAGAACCAACTTTTTTAATTGAAACAGCTGTTAAGATTAATTAATTTCTTTTGAATATGAAAAATCATAAGGTTAACATGGGAAACTCCAGAGCCACTGGGGCGGAGCCCGAAAGCCAGATCAGAATAAAAACTATTTAGTTTTCCTATTTAATGCTCAAAGAATCGGTATACCGAATTTCAGCCTCCTAGGTAAATGGGAAGTGGAAGAATTAGTGATGAGTGAGTGAGTGAGTGAGTCAGTCAGTGAGGGTTTTGCCTTTTATATATTCAGATTCAAAAGAACACCTTTACTCGTATTGAAATGTATTTACTAAATGTGTTAAACTAAAGCTATCGTAGAAGTGCGGCTCTATGAACGAGCCTGCATTGGCAATCTGCAAGAATATTGCTGAGAAACTCTTGCAGTTCCAGAATGTAATGGATAAACCTGCATCGACCTGCATTTGCCACAGTTACATTTATATTTCATCCCTTCAAGTTTCGTAGTAACTTTGCTCTCTTGATACTTTTGGAACTAATTTAAAGATTAAATAATATCTTTGTCTAAACTATTTAATGTGAGGAAGTCAAGCAAATTGTTATTTGCAAATATTTTAAATGTTAAAACTATGGACATTGGTTTATGTTTTGGTGAACCATGAGAACTGCGGTAATAGCTTATTCCCTATATGGGAAACCTGTTTAAAGATCAAGTTTAGAACAAAAATTGTAAAGCCATTGTTGCCAACAGGATTCGAAAACAGAGGAAAAAATACTTCCATACAATACAAAACTACACATATAATATAACACATATAATAACACTATAACACATATAACATATAATATAACACTATACATACAGGGTGTCCACATTCTGGAAAGTCAGGGATAGTCATGGAAAGTCATGGAAAACATTTTTGTAATTGAAAGTCATGGAAATAGGCAAGAAGTCATGGAAAATCATGGAAAACCCCAATGATGGATGGATTTGAAGGGACCATTCAATGCTCTAGTCGGCCGTAACCCCGACTGTTGTAGCATTTTTCAGGATTTTTCACGACTGTTCGACAATTCAATTCATTACAGTTGTATTATTTGATGAGTTTTGAGTTTGTTTTACAGTTCATTGTTGTACCTATCGTACTCTATTGTTATCTGTTATTACATATTTCAGTATTTTCTGCAAAATAACATGTCTAGACAGTATTATTCACGTGTGTATGTTATATTATAATTTTCGAGTAAAGTTTGTGAGTCATGGAAATCAATGGTAAATGGTCATGGATAGTCATGGAAAGTCATGGGAATTAATTAAAAATTTTTTGTGGACACCCTGTACAACATTGAATTAATATTAACAAAACTTAAAACAACCAACGTAGTTCAATATAATTTTTTTTGCATAAACTAGCCTAATTAAAATCAGGGTAAAAACTATTAGGCATCGTGTTACATAATGCTTTCTTTGGAAGCAATTGTGCAAAAAATATAATAATGTTTGTACAGAATATTTCAGCGTAAGCCGCCAACTCTCTGTAATAGGGGGCTTAAACTGTTACAATGGATAATGGCAGTTAATGCCCTTTACGTAAAGAGCATCATTATACAAGTAAAGCCTTGGTTAAACATGGTTCACATCTGGAGCATCAAGTTGATTATGTGTTTGTATAATTATTGGATTTCAGATGTCTAATAATTGTGTTAGGTTAAAATAATTGTCTTGTTTGTAGTAAGCAATCAATATAAACTTTACTTTTGAAGTTGAATAAGGTCGACGATCAAAAAATTTAAACCTTTGAACATCAATATGACAATAGCCACATTTTAGTAAGATTTCACCTATATAGTTTATAGTGTGTTAGCATAGTTGTTCTTAGTTTGGTTAGTCGTACGCGGTTACCATGGTTACAATAGGTTCTGGCACACACCGCTGGGAGCGTTGTTTAGATACGTAGCGTGTACGCCGTAACTACATGGCGCTCCCAGTGGTGTGCGCCAGAACCCATGGTAACCGCAGCACAGCTGACGGTCTATATTTAATTCTTTTTGTCTTTGGTCGTATTTTAGCGTTATGCAAATTATGCAAATATTCTCAATAAATTCCAAGTCCCAAATGAAACGTTTAAGGGTGCAATCGTTTCTGTTTAACATTTTGACCAAAAAAGAAATACAGTACCTAAAAAGTCAAACAATGATGAAAAGTTGTTAAAAATACAGTTTTAAAAAATCAAAAGATGGCCGTTATTTAAATCACGCACATTTTGTACTCATCCTGGAACATTTTAATGATACATTACCAATAATAAACAATTTATTGTGTGGTTTGCAACACTGTGTGTTTAAATAATGACATGTGTATGAGTATACCATTGAACTATACACTATACAGTAGTACAGAATATTAAAATAGGCCTTGTCATCTCGGGCCATCCTTAAAAAAAAAAAAAAACGTTTTCTAGTGGTTAATTCTTTTAAAATAAAATAGTTTCAAGTCTTGCTATGCAGGAAATAATTTGTAATCTGCAAGTCTTTTTTGTATGAAAATAAATGGGATGGATAGATTAATAGACGGAAAAATAAACAACTCTACAGTACTCTTTTCTACTCAATTTCAGTATTTGATAGCGTAATTGGATTCATTTGTTATAAAAAAAACCAAAAGGAAAGCCTAACTCAGCTCTGTTAGTGTGCGCAGCCTCACTAAACACTAAATATAACACCGTTTTCTTAGTTTGATTGTTAGTAATTTCTACTTATTATGTTGGATAAACTCCATTCACTAACATCCAAAATATTACGCACGTGTCTAAACGTATAAATATGTCTATAGTCCATATCCACGACAGCTTAACAGATAAATAGAACGTGAGTTGGTTTTCTAATCAATCACTACAGCGTGTGACTAATGCAATGGTTTATTCATTTGAATGAATAACCAAAATCGTTGCTTCCCCCTCCCCCTCCCCCCTCACGTCAACATGCATTTAATTTTCATCCCATTCCTCTAATGGAATTTTTAATTCCCCTCCATTTAATGTAGCATTTTAAAAACAATGTGGCCATGTTATGTGGGTGAATTGTAGGTGTTTATTCAGGTCATGACATGTTTAGTATGGTTATTATTTTATATGTGCGATGTAAGAGTATTTTATTCCAATATCTTATTGAGTCGAAGTAATACAATTGTGTAGCGTATTGATTCAGAAATCCCTGATTTATAGTAATTTCCTTGTACTACTGAACTCGTCATAGAAAATATAAACTATGAACTGATCAATTCATTCACTTCTCACAATTTCATTGGGAAATGTGTATATTAGCTTTGGTTTATATTACAGACTACCGACTACATGGTGTACTTAAAATACCTGTTTTAAATTTTTTTTTCTTCCTTGCTGAGCAAGTTAGTTCGATTGTACCATTGACTAGATACCATAAATTATGGTATACAGGGTGAATCAGACCACGCGTGTACAACGGTTTGGCCCAACAAGCGTTAAAAATTACCTTTTTTATTGAAAATCCGCCATTAAATTCAAACTTAGGCACTTTTCTTTCAATGCTGGGATCATTAAAAATACAAATATATGTCCGAAAAGTAATTTTAAAAATTAAAACACCTAGAAAATCCATGACATTTTACAAATTTTAGAGGAAGGGCGTTTTTTGAAGGCGAAGAAGTGCGATTTTCGGAAAATCGTGTAAAAAAAGGATTTAAGGGATTTTGGGGGAAGGGGTTGTAATTTGAAAATGTAATTTTTGGGATTTTCTGGGTGGTTTGGGACCGAGACGGACCTCCACAAAACATTTCCTAGCTATTCTAGAAGTGGGTAAACATGTGTATACCTGATCAGTGAGTTATACATGCGGCTGTATATCCCGTTAAAGTATATGCAGGGTGGTCTAGTTCACCCTGTATAGTCAACGGTTCTACATAATGACAAAACATATCTGCAATAAGTACATAAGCAGTTCTCCATAATTTTCAACAACTTCTTGATAAGCTTTGTACGTGTTATTAAATTTAAATTAATTTTTTACATAAAAATAGTCTGATAACCCTTTAAACATATATTCACACTAATACTATTAACCCAAATATGGTAAGTACACATAAAAGATGGTAAGAGGTGATCGATTGCGATTGGACACTCCAATCCAGCCTCCAATCATCATCAATCCAGTCATACGCCTAACGGATCTGATGATGATTGAAGTGTCCAAACGAAATCGATCACCCCTATCTACTGTAATTACAATCTGAGGAGTAAACATTATAAATGTAAATATAGTTTTAAGTGTTTTTAGATGTATCTTCATTTCCTTGTATGTTTTTGTGACTAATAGCACAGGCTAGTCAAATCAATCTTGGTAAAAAATCCAAAAACTCCTTCATTTGGTTGAAAATAGCAAATCTGTATTAGATACACGATACACAAAGTGGTTTTATCACTTAAGTGGTTGAGTGTCGTTGAATGTCTTCATAAAGCGCTTATCGTTGAGCGTCGTTAAGTGTTGTCTGTTCAGTGAGCTTATCGCTTTATGTAACAGCCTTGGCTGCGACACTTCCTTGAATCATTTGCATTTCAATGTGTAAATACAACGATTGTGTGTAAATCGTCTTACTCTGCGTTGAAAAGTGTAGTTACTATCAACTCAAGAATTGAACATGGAAGATTCCAAAAAAAACTCTATTGCTTTGACTTTTCAATTTGCTTCTCAAAAGGTTATGTTTCAGAGTGGAATATCCCCTTTTAAAATTATAACTTTTTATAGTATTAGTATACTGAACAGTAAACGAAAAAAACATTGAAGAACTTACACAGCGTTTTAGGCTCTTTCGCAGCCAGCCAGGGTTCATTTTACGATGCCATTTATTGATTTTCCCGGAAGTTAAAGTTTTTTTTTTTACTTTCATGTCACTTTTAGTAATGAAAAGTTATATTTGAGATTTTAATGGTGTTTTATTATTACCTAGTATGATACAGGGGGAGCGAGCAGATCTAGTGGTTAGAGCGCAGGACTTCGGTCCAAGAGATCCCGAGTTCAAATCCCGCCAAATCACCAATGGATTTTATCTAAGTGATAATGCCGCAACCCCTAGGTCTAGCCTGAAGTAATGTGAAAAACAATCCCAGGCTCGTGACAAGTGTCCTAGGACAAAAAATATGGTACAGTACAGGAACAGGAGATTTTGATAAACTTCCCAATATAAGCTATTCAAACAATTATTTTAAATGCAAAGTTTGTGCAGAAAAAATTAGTTTTTTTAAATGAAAGTTAAATTATTTATAAAAGTTTTTTTTAATATCACTGTGTAGCATACTATTAAAAAGCATTCTGTACATGCAGAAAAATAAATTATGACTGTCATGATTTTTGAGAAAATGAGACATTTAGATTTACAATACATAGAAATTAATAGTCACCTCAAGTATTATTGGGAAAATAAATTGTGAAAGAAGAATTTGGGAAATCCAATCACAAATAACGATTAGCGTTTTATATACACATTACCAATAATTAGAGTACAACATATTTATTGCATTTTAGTAAAAATAAGGTATACGAAAAATTATACAGGCAACAAACATGGAATTGTTCAAATGCAATGTTCCACAAGAATTATTAGCTCGGAATTTGCAATGGAAATTCGTGATTTATGTGGTTTACAGTTTTGGTTGAACGATTATTTGCGTTTCCCGTTCATCGTTTTATCAGGGAATCATAATAGAATAACGCTGTTAGAACCGATATTGTGACTTTGGTTGGTTTTAAAGTGATATAATTGTTAAAAACGCACATAAACAGAGGGGTTTTAAATGTTTATTTTTTAATTCGACCCAGACCAAATTAAGTAAGTTGTAAGTATGTTCAAATTTGTATAGCTGGCTGATATTACACTCAATTTTTCGCATAGAAAATATAATTTAACCATATTACTTCTAAAGGTACCCTACCTTTGTCATGCTTTATTATTTACAATGTATACTTTTAGTCTTTTTTCAGTTTTCAAAATTTAAATATATGTTGTTGTTTAAATAACATTAATTTTATCTATACATTTTGTAAAATTTATGTACGTCATAAGGTTTTTATATAGTATGCAACTTAAAATCAAACCATTTGGCCTACTCTGCAACCATTGAGAACATTTTGAGAACATCTTAAGGACATTAAATTACATTTGAAGGAATATTAAATATTTTATTGACTTTTAAACAAAAGTGACCTTCTGTAAAATAATTTCTTCTCTCAAACATTTATTTTATAAACCAGTTTATACATTTGACCAAATCTTTCTCATAAAAAAACTTTAACTACGGTTATAAACCACAAAAAGTGTAAATTTTACAAAGTGATAAAAATGGCCAATTTGTGTCCTACATGGTTACTAAGTTAAAAATTTACTCAGTGAAACAATTATTATGCACATATTGAACTACTACCATCTTTCATATATATTTACCCTATTGTTATTACATTATAAGTGTAAGTATTTCAAGTGTTTCTATGCGTAATTTTAGGTACTTTCCATACACACTGTGTGTAAAATCACTTTTACCTACAGGGTGCTCAAGATAGTTCAAAACCTAGTTGACTTTAACACCCCCTGTTAAAGCAGGGTAAATTGAATCCTGTCAGAGGGGTTGGTTAAGTCCCTTCAGTGTTCCCTTGAATCTCATGTCAGAATGCCTGGGATTATCACGAAACTGTAATTACAGTAGTGTCATATTGGACTTAGGTCTATAGTCTGTATGATGGAACCTGTATCCTGACCCTTCGTCTACCTTGAGCCTTAAACAATTGGCCATTCGCCAGGTAGACAGGGCCAGGGGAATGATTATATAGATCATACAGATTATAATTGATTTCCTAAAAATTCTTTCGGGATTTCATTATTAAAATATTTTAATAATCAAACAAAAAATGAGTTGTTTATACTGTATAAGATGAATAGATGGTTACTATCCCATCTAATTTTGCAAGCATTTTTTCTTTTAAAATGTTGATAAATATATTTTTTTAAATTTATTTTCAACTTCTTAAATGTTCTAGGCAGTAATTATTTTTTGTATTTTTTTATAAAATTTTTGTTTTTTTAATTAATTAATTTTTTTATTATGATGTAACCAATATACACATAATCAGAGTAAATTGACTTTTATTTCTTTCAAAATGCATTATACACTAAATATAATGCATTATTCTACTTATTTAACATTTTTTTAAAATTTAATATTAAGCCATAGTAATATTAATTTTTTATAAGTAAAACAAAAAAAAACCTTTTTAAGTAAATATACATGTGATTAACATTTATTTAAATTCACGTAATAAATTAAGGATAACTTTAAAAATACAGTAGAACCTTGATAACAAGACTCTCTTTGGGATTATAAAATAAGATAGTTATCAAGGTTGTCTTCTTATCGAGGTTTGCAATAACATTTGGTTAGGGGTAAAATAAATTCTAGGGGATTTAAAAATGTCACTTGTCATCAAGGGTGTTTTGTTATCGAGGTTCCACTACCAATTTTAATACATCTTAGTTTTACAGTGTGATAGTTGGCCTACTTTAAACTTCACCCTATATGAATAGTTTGGATAAAATTGTATTACTAGCCACAATCCGAAACTAATATAATACTAATAATAAGAGGTTAAAGAACATTTAGTTCCCTTTTCTGTACTTCCAATTTTGTGATGTTTTCCGAACATGATTATTATTGCCTCACTAAAGTTACCTTAAATTACGCCAATTCACTGTAATGCTATTTAAAAACTACTTCCTACCTTAGTTACTTATATTGATAAAAGTTTTGTAAATTTAAAACAAATTATAATAAGCGCTATATATCAATATAATTACGATTTCTATAAATTTCTCTAATTAAATATGACACACTAAATTTTATAATTGGAATCAGATTGTCTTTTTCAATAAACATAAATACTTTAATCATTATTAAGTCTGTGAACCTAAACCATTAATTTGGAAACTAAGCTAATATAAATGATGATTAATGATTTGTATTGATGATTCAAATTTTTTATTATCTGCTTGAATTGTTACAAATTTCCCCCCACAGGTAACCCCCTCCCCCTCAAATATTTTTCCCCAGAGCTCAGATCTGCAGTAGCTCTGGTTGGCCACAAACATTCATATTTCATTTCCTGCTTTGCGGTATTACCCCCTCCCCCTCCCCCTGCACTTTAGTTTTTGTTGAAAGCTCTTTGGTGTTTGATTTCAACTCTGTGATATGGAAATCCATTTCGTTTGCAAATGCCAAAAATTGGCAAACTCTGTATGCTAAAACCAATTTACTAATAAATGGGTCAGAAGTATTCATTATCTATTATGCGGATTAATCAGTCTTATTTAAACAATTGGTTAAATATATAAAACTTTGATTTCATCCAGCATTTTTCGTAATACTACAGGAATTGTTATACAAAAATTACGTTAGGTAGTAATGCATTATCTTATTAATCATTTTTTTTACATTTAATTGATTTCATTATGTTTGCTACATTACTTTTTTTGAAAAGCAGTCTTAAAATTTAAAACTTTAAAAGATGATTCAAAATATATTTAAATTTTCGAAATAGTGCCTAGTGAATCTACATGACGTTTTTTGAATAAGTAAAAAAAAAATATATATATATATACTATAAACATTTCTTAGTATCCATTTCTTAATGGAGGAGTATTTATCCACTTGCCTAAAAAAGTGTATTTACCATGTAAAATTTTCGTAAATATTTAAACTCTTCTTAGATAAATTATTGAATTATATATTTTCAGTTTCTAACAGGACTAATGTGTTTACACATACCTTTAGTATTTTATTTTTGTTGTTCACCATAATAATTGTTTCGATGGTAAATTAAACAAGGTAAAATTGATGCTTCAAATTTATAATTTGCCTGGTTTAGAATTTTAAATAACTAACAACAAATCAAAACAGTTACCGATGAATAAATGTTTAACTTCAAAAATCAATGTATATGTAGAACCTCTTTTCTGAAAATATGGAAATGGAAAGTATGGTCAATGGAAATATGTAGTTGAATATTTGAATACTCGGCTTATTCAAATTTATTCCTCTGCTGATGCACTGAATACAAATTTACGTAATTTGGGGGAAGAGGAGTTTGATGTGAATCATCATTTTCGGAAAGCGCCTTATAAGGGGTTGCATGTTTATAAATTATTTCATTCATTGAAACATGTATTAAGCTCAGACAAACTTTTCATACGTTTTGCAATTTTCATTTAAAAAATCCCGTTATTATAGCTCGGGAACTTCTTGTATCTTTGTAAGTGTTTTTGTAATTAGTGAAAGCTTTTCACTAAAAAGACTAATAATTTGCTTAATTAAAACAGACATTGGGTATTTCTTTATTACAGTTAGGAACATTACAAAACCGTAGCATTTTTAGGTTATGCCTTCAATTTAAATTTAATATTTGCTATGTTTGTACAGTTTTGGTTTTTGGAAATTGAAGCAATAACAAATGTTTGTTTGTTAATGTCGGCAAAAGATAGTTAATATTACTTTCGCATAGTAAACATTCTTTTGCCGTAGTAAACAGTGTAATGTTTGCAGGTAATCAACGAAAACAGGTCATTTAACAGTAGTGTAGCGAAAACAGATTTTCGACATACTGAAGCAAAAACAGCCGTTTTTAATGCATGCGTTGCGGATCTGAAGTAGCACTTTTACTCTCTAGAGAGTAAAAATCATTTTTAGTCTCTAGGGAGTAAGGTCGATTTATTAGGTAAAAACCTATTGTTGTCGATTGCTCGACCTATCGATGGTAATGCACTGTAACACAATCGTAATAGACGAAATGATTGAATCACTTACTAAACATCTGCTTATTCGCATTAGCAGAATTGAAAACAAGCTGGAAGTCGTTTTGAGAGGTTATCTATATATAACAACTATTTCGTTTTCTAGCTTCGTTTGTTAATTAATGATGTAATATGACGAAAAATATAGTTCACCACACGGGCAAAAAGTGACTTTTTAACCCTCGCTCATTTTCCCACCTCGGCTTCGCCTCGATCGTAAAACTTGACCTCGGGTCCACAAGAGTCACTTTAAGCCCTAGTGATGAAATATACTATAACAAGACTTGTAAACAGAATGTACAGAATGTATTTTACAGAGCACTTCATTCCCAGACTTGTTGAACTCAAATTCTTCCGATCGCCAACGATTTTTTACAGTGTTACTTATTTGCTAATAGGTTGTTTACTATATCATGTATCCCATATGCGTAATCTTTCTACATAACAATTTTTATCTTACTAATATTATAAATGTGAAAGCTTGTGTGTTTGTTTGTTTGTTTGAAGTTCAATCACGCATAAACCACTGGACGGATTTGGCTGAAATTTGGCACGATAATATCCCACATTCCCGATTAACATATAGGCATATTCTTATCTCAAAAACCTTTCGGGCTCCGCGCCACTGGCTCTGTAGTTCCCCATGTTAACCTTATGAGTATTCACATTTAAAGGGAATTGAAGAATTTAGTCAGCTGCTGTTTCAACAAAAAAAGTTGGTTCTATGATGTACAAAAGCATTAAAAAATTATAAGCTTTACCAACAGGGTGCAGCACTATATTTTTTTGCATTTATGTAAACAGCTAATTTGAACTAAGCAGCAACAAAAAACTGTGATACGCAATGAGAACTGTCAAAGGAGGATTGTTTACAGTTATGTCTTATGTTTTTAATGTAACGAATAGTTAGTGATTTTTTGCGAATTTTTAATAATTTATGTTTCTTTATTGCTTAGATAAAGTGGTAGAACATTATGGCTATAGCAGATGTGTAATACCATAGTATACCGTCAATTTTAAGAAGACAATTTTCTGAAACTTTGTCCTCCCCCATTGCAAACGCAAAGCTTGAGTATAACTGCAATAAGCATTTTAAACTTATATGCCAACCCCGTACGAAGGACGGGTACTCTGCTAGTCTGCTATATTTTTTTTTTAACTCTAACAAATATGTTAAGACAGTTATGCCATTAAATGAAACGCTGTACCAAATACTGCGACAATTCTGCGCTGGAAATTGTTTCCCTATCTACAGGACCAATAAACTTCGTATCTCTATGTAAGTTGGGGAAGAGACAAAACTTAGCAAAAGACAAACTTTGTGTTGGAACATTGAATATCAGTGGAGATAAGACAAGCTGCACGCAAAGAGGTGGCAAAACAGATTTGTGAAACTTTTGTTTGAATTGTGATAAGATTTATTAAAAGCAAATATTTATATTCTCCCGAAAATGATTTTTGAAACTCTCTTTTTGAATAGTGTAAAGTTTATTAAAAGCAAACATGAAAACTCCTCCCTTACAAATTTAAGATTTTATGAATTGTGTATTTTAAAATAATGAACCATCGTACTAATTTTAATGGAGGAATTTTCTATTGTCGTAAAGGATCTTCTTACATGAAAAAAACATATCACTTTTTTGTTTTTAGTAGCTTAAGGTGAGCTCCGTACCATAGGAACACATTTTTACCACATAAATTGCCATTCTTGATTGTTTGGGCTCGACCCCTGGCCTTCAGAAAAATACATATAATCCATAAATTAGACTAGCCGCTTCAAAATTCGTATATATATATACACAAATATCTACAATAATTGCCCAATCTTAATTTTATTAAATAATGTTTACCACTAACAATTATAATTAGTCTTTGAGATGTTAATCTTCAGTTGCCATAGAAATTTACAGTGGAACCTCGATAACAAGTCTTTCTGGATAACAAGTGTAATTTTAAAGTTCCCTTAAATCTATTTTATCCCTATTTACATATTATTGCAAACCTCGATAACATGTCAAACTTGATAACAAATCTTATTTAATTTTCCTCATTAGAGTATCCAGATTATATTAGAACAAGTTTTGAAAATACCAGCAAGTTATTTTTTATATTACTGTTTTACAAAATTATGTTCACATTCATAATTATTATTTCCTTAAATTAATATAAGATTACACAAAGGTTGAAACACGAAATCATAAACATTTCCTCCCATATGCATCCACAATAGTATTCTATTGCATCTGATTGAAACATTAAGATGTAAACGAACCTTTATTCCTATGATTTCGATGTATATTCGGAACACCCTTTGTACTATACCTTAGCGTTGTAGAAGGGGGGGAGGGGGCAAGTAATTATTGGCTGAATTAATTACGCTCCAGGAATTAAGGGGATCCTCCTGATATTAAAACGAGGGGACCTCCTGGGATAGGGTAGATTAATAGACTTTTGTAATTCCTCAATTTATACATCAGAGCATAACAAGCCTCTTGAAATTAGAAAAACTTATTATCTGACAGTATTGTACAAGCTGAGATTCTTAGAAGAAGAACAGAAACAAAAGTAGTTACAACTGTACAATCTATCTATACTATTATAAGAAAGAGGTGGTGTCTGTGTGTATGGGAAAAGTAAACGCGAAAACTACTGGTCGGATCGGGCTGAAATTCGGCATGATGATAGCTCATATTCCCGATTAACATATAGGCATATTTTTATCCCAAAAATCCTTCCGGGCTCCGCCCCAGTGGCTCTGGAGCAAAGGTTCCCATGTTAACCTTATGAGAAATGGAATTAATGAATCTTAACAGCTGTTTCAATTAAACAAGTTGGTTCTGTTCTATGATTTTCAATAGCATTAAAGTTACAAGGATTACCAACAGGGTGCAGCACTAGCATTATTTCTTTTACATTTATGACAACAGCTAATTTGCAACCAAAAGGTGAGTGAGCGTAGCGAACGAACTTCAACCTGGAGGCGAGTGAGCGTAGCGAACGAGCTAACCTGAAGGCAAGTGAGCGTAGCGAACGAGCTAACCTGAAGGAAAGTGAGCGCAGCGAACGAGCTCCAACCTAAAGGTGAGTGAGCGTAGCGAACGAACTTCAAAAAGAACCGAAATTTCTTAAACCATGTCCTCACTCATAACTGCTATAAGCATTTGATACTTATATGCCAACCCCGTACGAAGGACGGGTACTCTGCTAGTACTATTATAAAAAAGAGGTGGTTGCTGTATGTGTGTATGTGTGTATGGGAAAAGTAAACTCAAAAAATACTGGTCGGATTGGGCTGAAATTTGGCATGATGATAGCTCACATTCCCGATTAACATATAGGTATATTATTATTTCAAAAATCCTTTCGGGCTCCGCCCCAGTGGCTCTGGAGTTTCCCATGTTAACCTTATGAGAAATGGAATTATTGAATCTTAACAGCTGTTTCAATTAAACAAGTTGGTTCTGTTCTATGATGTTCAATAGCATTAAAGTTACAAGGATTACCAACAGGGTGCAGCACTATTATTTCTTTTACATTTATGACAACAGCTAATTTGCAACCAAAAGGTGAGTGAGCGTAGTGAACGAACTTCAACCTGGAGGCGAGTTAGCGTAGCGAACGAGCTAACCTGAAGGCAAGTGAGCGCAGCGAACGAGCTCCAACCTAAAGGTGAGTGAGCGTAGCGAACGAGCTCCAACCTAAAGGTGAGTGAGAGTAGCGAACGAGCTCCAACCTAAAGGTGAGTGAGCGTAGCGAACAAACTTCAACCAGGACGTGATTGAGCCATGCGAACGAGATAATCTTGAAAATTAAGAAGTTAAACGGGGCAAAGCCCGCGGGTTACAGCTAGTTATTACTGTATATCTGGAGCACATACAGCATGACTGTTTCAATTCGATATGTTTTTTGCTGTACAAATATCCTTATGGATATTTACGTCCAAATTAAATAAGTTGTGTTATTATTCCCTAAATCAGATTTTTAGTGTAATGAGCTATTGCAGTACTGGACCGCGATTTCGGATTGATTTTGATGACATTTGGCAAGAATATACAGGGTATCCCGAAGCTCTCTGGACACATGTATAGTGTTATAGCTTAGGTCAAGACAAACACATTTCACCATAGAAACATGGTTGTATAAGGTTAGATAAACAGTGAGTTTGCCAAACCGCAAGATCGGGTCATAGAAACGGCTTAAGGTTTCAAGATATTAATTTTTTTTCAACTGTTACCCTTAAAATGTAAGGTTTTCAATTTTAATTATTGCCGTTGTGTAGAACTCGAAAAATAAATAAAGTTGTACATTGAAGCGTTGTTTTACTAAAGAGGGATACGGCGAAAAAAAACACTGTACATATAAAATAACTATTTTAATTGTATAGTAACATAGTTAACTTATGTTTTAATAAAAATTTTGTAAATTTATTTATTTAATACTACTAGTCACATTTTAAAACACCTTTTTTCCTGTCTTGTAGCTGCAAACTATAATTTACTCATTAAAATCCTATTTTAATTTTTTACGAATTTTAATAAATATGACACCCATTATGAGTGAAAATCTAATCAGGCAAAAAGAAATTTGCTTAGTCTGCAGGTTTGCTGCAGCTGGATTATTTTAAGTTCTTTTGGGGTGCAAAGTTAACATAATAGGGAATATGACATGTTTGATAGCTTACCTTAGCAGAAGCAATGTCACATCTTTCATTTAGCATTGCACAAGGAAAAGTTATAGATAAAGCCATTTTTACGGACACGGACAAGATTCTTTCTCCAAATCAGTTGTTGGCTAGTAATATTAACTTAGACAGTCATAGAAAATTATATGAATCTTCAGCAACATCAGGCAGACATTTATTGAAGGTTAAACAATTAAAATGTAAACAAATCTAGATACATTTCTGCTATTCTTCAACAGTGCAAATATTCATTTACACTTCGAATTTATTCCATCGATAAAAGGTTCCCATGCACGAATAAATGAATCCAGTAGCAATATAATATCACATTAAGGGCCCAAGGATCTGTGCTGAGCCAAAGTCCAGCAGTTAATGAGATCCAATTAGCTCGGTCTTCATTATCCAATTATCAGAATGGAGCTCGTTAAGTTCAAGAGTTATAATTACAAAGTCATTTAATCTTAAGAGGATATTGGATTTGTTCGTTTTTGACGTTAAAGTAAAATCATTTTATAACAAACTTGAGAGTTCAGGAAATGAGCAAAAGTATCTCGTTTAGTTTTTTCTTAGTTAAAAGAATTTCGGCAACTCATTTCAAGCTTTTTAAACTTCGTAAAAACTTGCTCGCTAGCTTTCAAATACTTTTCCATTGTTTATCTTTTGTCAAAATATACTATATTTATGTTAGATACTTAAAAGTAATAACTTCAATTAATTGGTAGAGAATTTGTTTTTTACATAGGCTGGAAATTCACTGGATCCACGAATTCCATTGTTGCCAATTTAAGGTGATTGGTTTTTTTTTCCAAAACGTTGATTTAATCACCCAATGTTGACTTTTAGTTCAATTATATAAATATTCGTCAAATTTGTGTGATTAAAGTAAGTGTTAAATCAGTTTTAAGTTTAAATTGTTTTAAGTTTTAAGTTAAAACAAAAAAGTAAAAAAAGTAAAACAAAAAAGTTTTTAGTCAGTTTTAAGTTGTTTAAATAATTGTTGTCCAATACTCCAGTAATTTATCCTTACGTTTTGAATATTCTAACAATGACATTCTGAACAAGTTAAAACCAATCCACACATCTGAATGACACAATGTAGCCTACCTCAAATCCACTTATGTTCAAAAATATAGAAACACCATTTTCTTTTGCGCAAGCACAAAATATCAGGTTTTTGGCAAAAATGTTTACCGCTCATAATTTTATGTTTGTGAAGTTTGATGTTAAAATTTTTTGGTGGTAGCTCTAATTTTTACATTTAATTTAAACAGTTCTCGAACCAAAAATTACTTAATTATTTGATATAATTCTCAATCATAAAAACTTAATCGTCAGCTAATTTGTTATCGTTTAAAAACTTTCACTGACATAAAAATGTCGAAGTATTTTCGAAGTAAAAAGTTTGCAAACTGTCCAACTTCTCATTTTTCATTTCCAAGATAATTTTCTCCTCCTGCTGTGCCCCAATTTCTCATCGATCCAACTCCTTTTCTCTTTCAACAATAGCTCTCGAATGAAGAACTCTCCATGCTCACTTCACATGTAACAAATACACTCAGTGATGTCAAGACTCTTCTATAAAACTTTAATTTAAGAAAGACAAGTTAGTATATATGTTGTTAATTTGAATACCTTATAAGTTACACACGTCTGCTAAACTTAATCGTTAATTTTATTTATTTATCTAAGTAAAAACTCTGTTGCAGTTAAAACAAGAACTTAAACTCTTAAAAGACAAAAAAACATTTCCGTTAAAAAGAAACAAACATTTGATTCACCTTATAAATTACACACGTTTGCTAAACTTATTCGTTCATTTTCTTCATTAATGTAAGAAAATACTATTTCAGCATAACAAGTTCTTCCGTTAAAAAACAAAAATCCATTACTGTTTAAAAGAAACAAAATTCTTTTTAATTATTTTCTGTACATAAATATGTAACGGGTCAATAACTTTCTAAGATAAAAACTATTTTGATTTGGAGTTTCCTGAACCACACAGTATAAATACCACGCAAACTGGTTATATTAGTTTTTTGTGCATTGTATTTTTTTGTACCTATATCAAGTTTTTTTTATTTTCAGGTGGGTACCAGACCAGAAAAGACTTATCTTGTAAACTAGGGTAAGTTTTGAAATAGCGAGCTTACATTTTAGATCGTAAATACTAGTTTCATTAGAATTTATGTAATGGTATTTACAGTGTCAGCTTTAGAAAATTTCTCAGAAAAGTTGTAATTATAAAACATTTCAATATTAAATTAATGTAGAATTCCTTTGTGATATAGTTGCGTCCTAACTGATCTCTTCACTGCTCTCTTCGTTTTCCTCATCCCTTTCCTTTCCATGTTTAAGGCTGAAGGGACGTAAGAACGTAATTAATTGTTTGTGGGATTGCGTTTTCAAGGAGTGTAACCCTCTATATAAACCCTTGTATTTTATTTGAGTTGAAAGAACCCCAACATTTTTAAAAAAGTACAGTAAATGTATCCATTATCTCACAATTACTAATTGTTTTTCTGGATTGCCTAATACCATTAAAATAATCTGACCTTCATACAAAACAGTAAATAGGTCTAAATACTTATATTGCATTTTTAGTTCAATTATCTGGTATTGAGACTTGAAATATTGTAGCTCGGGAATTGTATTAACCTTTGAACAATTCAACGAAAGTAGTATTTTCTAAAGTGCAAACTTTTGATGTTAGCTCATAATTATTGTTCTCAAAAATTGAATTTAGGAAATTGAACTGGTGTCAAACTTGAAATATATTTCAATTTAAGAATGTCAGGATGGGTAATTACCAGCCAGTCACGATTATTTTTATGGTAGGCCTTTTGCATTTTGTAGAATTTTGCTGATTATATGATAACTTATTTAATTTCGTAAATCAGCTACCTAAGTATTACCTTTGCCTATTGACAGAACTATACATTCCATCCCCCATGTTAAAGTTGTCTTCAGTTTATAAATCAAAATGAGGTCTAGCCTAGTTAAAGTGGGCCAGGGGCCAGAATACTCAAATGTAAATTTTCTGTCGAACATATAACTTTTGAACCAAGTCATACCTGTCAGCTATAGCAATTTTAAGTCACGTCAACTATCTTAGTAACAAAGAATAAGGCAGATAAATATAATTTTAGACACTATCACAATCTTGTGGCTCACAGAACTATGTTATTTTTTTAAATAAAAGAATTGGCAAAAGCTAGTACATATAGATGGGATGTCTACAGGATCTAAAAGTCAATGGAATTACTTAACCGATATTTGTATAGATACAAATAAAAAAATATATTGGCAACTGTGGTAATAACGTTTGAGAGCAACCAATGAAATTCAAATTATGTTTTGATTATTTTCTTTTTTACTGCGATAGGATTTGCAGTGATATCTCAAACAGTCTATTGGGTTTGATGCTTTTAGTTTATCTGTTTGTTCAAATACAAAGGTAATTCTCTATATCCTTATTCTATGTACAAGTTCATAAGTGTACAAGTGTATTCATTGTAAAAGTTATGTATAAACTTGACTTTTTAACAATTGAAAATAAGTCATTCTCTTATTATTGATATAAATTTAAAGTAATTTCATGAATCATCAAACAAACACCTCAACAAATCACACATTTGCAAATAATAATAGGCCTACCTCTTAATTTTACTACTAACACTTTAAAACTTTCTAACTTAATGAGAAGTAAGCTATTCCCAGAACCTTATTCCCAACTGAATTTGAATCATCTCCCCATCCCTCTCAGCATCATGTTTGGTAAGGTTAGTTAGGCTGCCCCAGGGTCTATGTGGTATCCGGGGTTGATTGGGGGGGGGGGTTGAATTTGGGGGTTGGGGGGTTTGATTGGGAATCAAATCAACCGTTTCAGGGAGAACATAAGGGGAGGCTGTGTTGAGTACTTCAATGATAAAAACTTTACAAGCTGTAACTCAGCAAATGTTTTTGTTACAAAATTCAATATTTTGATAGTTCAGTTGTAGGCTATTAATAAAATATTCTGTTTAATAAACGCTCGTGTTTTTACGCTGAAAAGAAGGATGGAGAACTACGAAAATTATTTGGGAAAAATAGTATAGGTACTTTTCGAATACCTGCATTTATATAAGGGGTCATATTCTTCATTTGAACATCGTAAAAATGGTTACTCCCATTAATATGTATGTTATAGTTTTTAGTCAATAATAGTAGGTACTATAAAAAGTTTTCCACATAAAGTTTCATACATAACATAAATTTATTAATTTTTAAGAGAGAGTGGAAACTTGTCGGTTAAACAACCATGTGTACAAAATTTATTAAAATCCACTTTTTTACTTAGAATATTTTCTGTAGCATATGTAACTATGTATCTTCTTATCTCATCAAATATTTGTAAATATTTTCATAAAACAGGGAAAATTTTGATTTCTAATTAAGTACTTCTGTTCTATTTACTACGGAAAATAAATAAAACTACATCTAATAATTTAAACATTCATTTAAACTTGTACTGTTGACTCACATTGTGGTAAATACATGTAAAAGATGATCAGTTGTGATCGATTTTGATTGGACACTCCAATCAACATCATACCCAATAGGCGAATCTAAAATCAATAAATTTAATTTTACGTAAGCTGGTATTCCTCTAATATAGAAAAATAGATAACAGTATACAATTTCTTGACAACTAAGTTTTAAAATGTATAGAACAGTGGTATTAAATAAAATAGTTATTATTTTAACCACTCACATAAAAAACGATTCTATGTTGAAAGATAATTACAATTAGCAAAAGGGATGAATAGAAATAAGGGGTTCAACACGCCATGCAGTCTTTTAACTCCCCTCCTTTCATTTAGTCTTTGGAGTTAGCTTACTTTATCTTGTTTGAGTGGAACATTTGCAAAAGACAATTTTCTGAGTGGTTTCTTTCAGTGTTATTGTTTTGTGTCGCTTAGTACATGGTCTCATATACTAGTCATGATTTGTTATTTTCACTAAGTGTTACTTATAATTTATGTTTGTGTTGTACCTTTCATAAATATTGAAGGCACAGATTAAGGTATTTACTCAGGGGAGGTATAGAAGAGGATACGATGACAGCTGTGGGCTTCTTATTAGCTGAGTGAACGCCATTACCGTAACAAAACGATCTGTAATCATCGGCCTCGGTGGCCTAATGGTTAGCGTGCCGGGCTGATATGCTGAAGGTCCCGGGTTCAAATCCCGCTCGTGGCATTAACTTTTTGTCCAAGATTTTTTTATTATCAGCAAGTTTGGTTGGTTTGGTTCGGTTATGACAGTTTAATTTTATTATTAAGTCATTATAAAATTTTAGTAGAGCAATTTCTAGTTTTATTTAATAAACAGAATTATTTTTTCTATTAATAAACTTTTGTTATATTATTTCATTATCAGCAAGTTTGGTTAGTTCGGTTAGGTTATGATAGTTTAATTTTATAATTAAAAAATAATAAAATTGAATTTGAGGCATTTATAATTTTATTTTATGAACAGAACTATTTTTGCGATTAGTAAACCTTCTTTGCCAAAGTACTCTCTACTACAGCGCTGTTCACGGAGGAATTTTGAACTAATGCCTCATTCGTACCTCCCCTAAGTCAGACCCCACAGATTAATATTTGTAAGTAAAACTTGTTATTGTTAGAAAGAAATATACCATTTCCCACTTGAGAAAACAATTAATTATTTTCCCATGTAACTGTCAAACATGATTTAACAGTTAAATTTGAAGATACTTTTTTCATAGCCTTAAATTATACAGTACCTATTTATATAGTACTAGAGATCGTACATTGGTCGAAAACTCAACCAGAAATATGTAATGTACAGACCTGTCTATTTTCACCCCATGCTGTGAATAAAACATGTGATTGGAGATTCTTCCATTTGCTTTGATTTTCTGTTCATATTTCGTCATTATTTCGTCACCAGCATGGCAACCCATAAGACCCATGATATTTTTTTTTATTTTAAATTTATTTTTTAACTTATTTTCGAGTAGTCTATTTAATTTATAAAGGGATTGATTCTGTACATCTACAGGAAAATATCTTTCCAAAAGTATGCGTTGATTTGCCCAGCAATGCACACTAATTGAGAAAAAAGGTTTTAAAGAAACATGCTTGCCTATTAATATATAGGTATTTTGATTTTAGGTATGGGTTCAATTAACAAAAGAAATAAATTAAGAAAACCAACAGACAAATTCAAACTAATGAATTGCCATAAAGGTACTAACCACCTATGCTTAGCCCACTATCCAAGTTTTTATGTGCACACATAAAAAAGGATAAAGAATTAAATTTAAATATCTATAGTATCAGCGCAGTTTTATTTTAGATACCGTTAAATGTTTATTTTCTGATTATAATTTTGTCTAATGACTATTTGTATGAATTTAATTTTTTATTCTTAGTTGAGGTATACAACACTGTCCATAGGGGAGGGTATAAATTATACAACAAAATATTTTTTATAAAAATAGTCAAGGAAGAAGAAATAAGCATAGCTCTTAGAATTTTTTTTTAGTTCTGATAAATAAAATTTCTATAAATAAAACACTGTATTCATACACTTTCACTTTTGTTTAAGACTTGAAAGTGTATATTGTATCATAACACACAAAAAACATTTGCTCACATTTAACTATTTGCCAGTTTTTTCATCAAAGCAATATCCCTGTAATTATAAAAATTTTCTTGCTAAAAGTGGACAAAAAACCTTAAAATTATACAATTTTACTCCTATGCTAAACTTCAAAATAAAATTTGTTACTCAGTATAATGTAAAGTAGTCCAATATCCCTTTCATTATGTCCCCCTTGATCCCCTACATTGACCCTTAGGGGAATAATTAATTATTACAGTAATTTTCTCCCTAGGATATCTTACTTTCCATCCCTCTTCCCCTTCAATCCCAAGTTTATAAGAAATTACAGTTTAATTATAAACTTTACAATATAAAATACACCTGCCACAGCAAACCTGCAGACTAAGCGAATTTACATTTGGATTTCTACTAACATATTACCGGTATCTAAAAATTATCGGATTTATTTCCTATTTAAAAAACATTAATTTTAGTGAGTACTTAGGTTTGCTGCCACAGGGAAGGTATTGGGGTGTGTTTTATATTGCAATGTTGATAGCTTAATATGAAATAATCCAAATTTCCAAATTTGGTTAAAATATATCCATAAACAAGCAAACTACAACAGTTTATTTATTCTCCATAAGAATAACATGGGAATTTTAAATTTACAATGTTTTATATATCTCCGTAACCATTGAGCATACAACAACCCTTCAATACAAAATTAATTCTTTTTTTAAGCTCTACAAAATGGTTTGGAGAGAAATTAAGAATTTTTTTTGGGGGGAAATGGGAAAATCAATTTTTACCCCATAAAACCCCCTGTTCCCACAGTCCGAACTCGAACAGAAAACTCGTTGGGATAAACGTAGGTTTACACGTTTGTACCAAAATAAAAATCGGATCATTTTTGCTCGATTTGGCCTCTGGGGAACTCAAAACAAAAAAGTAAATCAGTCCCGGCTTAGGTCTTACCATGAGACCTATGGTAATAGCTTATTCCTTATATAGGAAATTTGCTAACAAAAAATTAATTGTAATTACATTACATTTAATTTGTATAGAATAATTATTATGAATAATATATTTATTTGTTTATCATTCACTTTTAATTGTTATTGCCTCCATTTATATACATGTTATCATTCTTTAAGTTGTTTCTAACTTTCCATTAAGCTTTCTATACCTTAAATTAAAACCAATAGCTATAACCAAGAGGTAACTTAGTTCACTAACGTCCGACTCAACCAAGAGTAAACAAATGTTCAACTCAACCTCTTCCAAAAAAGTCAATACATTTAACAATGCTCAGCACATTGAATAAAAAACACTGTTGGTGTCATTTTGTTTCCTCACTGTCCAAACCAATGATTCATGTAAATATATCACCACAACTGACACTCTAACACTCAGCACTGTAACATGTGTCGCCATTTGTGCAATCATTTTTATTTTATGATCATCTACATGTTTCATAAAACCAAGGTAATCTGTTGTGAGTTTATGCAGTACCATACTACCATTCACTGTTGTCAGTGTATTGATAACTGTTAACATATGGTGTTTATTGTATCTGCAAGTGATAAAGCAGGGATAAATGTTTCAACCTCAGATATTTTAATGCAATAACAATTGTTTACTAAACATTTTTAAATAATTGTATTTAAGAGCAAAGTGATTTCTAAAAACAGATTGCATCTTAACTCAATGTTAATTGCTAATATCTTTGGCTTTGACTATTAACGAATTGGTCTAATTATCAGGATAGTACTGCGGATAGTCGTAGTACTCACTAGTACGGACGTTAATCCACACCAGGGAGTATCACATCCACAGTGCATGCCTATCCACAATTCGTAACTTCCTAGTCGCTGGATTACAGGACAATGCCACCGTCCCAGTCTAACCAACACAAGTAGTAGACTTTTCATCCCCTTGTAAATTTTGAAGCTCGTTTTTTGTGTCTAGTTTATGTCTGGTGACACTGATCGTCAGTGTAAAAAAATTTGTTTCTATTATTTTAGGGCTAATTTCATGATTTGTGCTTTACTGTTTGGTGATATAACTAGTGGACGAGTTATTGTTTATGATTATATCGTTGTTTTATTTGGTTAAACGAGGCTATAAATGACAGAAATAACCAGAAACAATTGTAAACAAAACAAGACCTCTACAGTGTACTGGACAGAACTAAAAATAAAACTGGCTTCAACTGTTCTATAAGGATGAGAAATCTACTAAGGGAATATGTTTTATCCATGGCAATATCTACTTATATATTCAAAAGTCATATGCTAATACTTCACTACTATTTCTGCGATCCACTACTAAAAAATTTAATTTAAAGAAGTATAAATCATAACACAATCAAACGTATACTTTTAGCAAAACAAACAGTGGAACCCTTCCTATAAAAAATACAAAATTATTTCAAATAGGAAAAATAATCATAAAATATAATATTTTTCTATTTTAAACCAATGGCATAATAAATAAATTTGCATAAAATAACCCTAGGCCTACATGTGTTCGTTGTGTTTCTATACACCACTTACTAGACTTATCAAACCAAGTTATGTAACAGTTGTTAATTATGCAGTGTACATGTGGTCATAACAGCTGTAGAGCTGTTGTTGTTGTTGCCTTGTTATTTTTGTTGTCTAACCGAGAGACTTGTGTGTGTACAAATGTCAACAACACTACCAGGTGATCAATTTGATTTTACTTTATTGAAGTTTTTTAGAACATAAGTTACATATTATTGTGGCTTAGTTGTACATTAGTATGGCATTGGAGTTGTAAGTAATCTTTACAATATTTTTGGTTTTTGGGACATGCTATGATGAGTTTTAAGCATCCATGGGTTTAAAAATTGAACCTTCTTTCTTATTAGTTTTTAGTTGTTTTTTTTTTTTTTTATTTAGTTTCTTATTAGAATTTTGTATTATGTATGCAGGAGGCATGCCAATTGGTTAAACAATTTAAGTTTAAAGTAAGAATCCAAACAAAACAGCCTCTACAGATGTTACCATCCAAAAAGTAAAGCACAAATCGTAAAACACACCCAAAAATCTGAGAACCCCCTTTAATCAATTTCACAAACATCAAATCAAGCATTGAATTTTTCATCAGAATTCTTAATGGGCTGAGAAATCTTCTACTATTTAAATGGTAAAATTATAATGATATTATAATTTAACCAGATTTTATTTTTTCGATGTTTCACAGAATGTCCAATGTATGGGAGACGTTGGGTCGACCCCGCTATGTGGTGGCGCCGATGGTCGACGCCAGCGAGCTAGCGTGGCGCTTGCTGAGTCGCAGACATGGCGCACATCTCTGCTACACTCCCATGCTGCACAGCAATGTGTTTGTGAACCACCCGAGGTATCGGGAGGTCAACCTACAGTCTACACCAGAGGATAAACCACTTATTGTCCAGGTAATGTTGCTTAAACTACTGTTGGTCAAAAGTTGGTTAATCATCCAGTGGTGGATCCAGCTTTAGATTTAGAGGGGGCGAGATTAAAGGTGAAACCCCCCCCCCCCCCCCCTCCCTCACATCGTCATTGTCTCCCGTGGTCATGGCATAACCCTGAATAACCCTCGCAGTAACGGGACATCATCATCATTTTCTGCAATCGCGGCAAAACCCTGAATAACCTCGGCGGTAACTGAATATTGTCATAGTTTTTGCCGATTGCGGCCAAAGTTTGACATTACAAGTATTAAAAAAAATATGCCAGAGTTCACATATTAATGTATACCAACTACACATATTAATTATCAATTATCAAATCATTGAGATGGGGACGCAACCTAGGTGCGTATTTTAACCTAAATATGAGTGAAGGATCAGTGAAGAATGGTGTGAGATGATCTGTGTAACTTTGTTACTGACTTAGATCAGCTGTTTCATTAACCAGCATAATTTATTCAGGAACAGCTGGGTCCAGTTTCAAATCATCAATAAGCTACTGACTTTTCTCAGGATCAAACTGGTGTCCTTTTGATTGTTAGGCAAGCACTATAACTTCTCAGATACCCAGCCAGTATATATGGATCAAATATTCAAATAGCATGATAACTTGAATAAAAATCATCCGATTTTGATCAAATTTGGCACTAGGACTAACTTGTAAACTAAGTTAACAAGTTAAGTCAAACAAGTTCACAAACCAGCATGACCAGACTATAGGAACGGGGTTTCCTCGGGGGTTTTCAGGGTAAAATTAGTTTTAACCATTTGGCCCATAACAAATTTCCCAAAAAGTCGTAAATTTAAAATTACCATGTTATTCTTGTCGAAAATAAGTAAACTGTTGTAGAATGCCTTTTATGGATTTTGATAAAATGTTCAATTTATGTTCTTCGAATAGGGAATGAATATGATATATATAATATATAAGGAAATGTATAAAGTAAAAATTCAATCAGGAAATTCGCTAAGTTTGCAGATATGCAGCGGCAGGGCTATTCCAACTAAAATGAATATTAAATTCTTGTTCACAGTTCTGTGGCAACAACCCGGAGATAATGCTGGAGGCAGCCAAGTTGGCCGAGGCTCACTGTGATGCCATTGACATAAACCTCGGCTGTCCTCAGGCCATTGCCAGAAAGGGTCACTACGGGGCCTTCCTACAGGACGACTGGCAACTACTTTCCAATATAGGTAACTTGTAATAGAAATACTGTAAACTCATCTACTCTTAGTGTATTGGGGAGCGAGCTGGGCTAGTGAGTGCAAATCAATGAGGTCTCGGGTTCAAATTCTGCCAAATCACCAATGGATGTTATGTGAGTGCTGCAACCTCTACAACTAGCCTGAAGTAATGTGAAAAACAATACTGGACTAGAGCCTAGCTCTGGGAAAAAAGCTGCTGGCTTCCATTTACAAAATCTAACTTATTCCGTAGTTTGTCTGAAAAGTTGAATTTGAAATTATAGTTTGGATTCTGAATTTTACTTTGTTTCCATTGTTTTGGCTCCTTCGCCATCCTATAGTTTGTCTTACAAGTTTCTTCCTTTTGTACAGTTTAGCAAATAAAGTGCTTCTTTATACCAAAGTGAAATAGTATGGTTGTTATCCTTCATTTTGTTGACCAAAAGTCTTCTTTATACTACAGTTACTAGTTAGGCAAACCTCTTTTTTCCCTACAGTTTAGGAAACAAATTCCTCCTTTATTCCAAAGTTTTTGAAAAATATGCATCTTTATCCTATATCAAACAAAATACTTCCTTACATTTTCTTGTAGAAAAAAACCTACTTTGTTCTACAGCTAGGCAAACAAAATTATTCTTTTCCAAAGTTTTAAAAACCAATAACTTTCTTGGTCTACATTTTGTCAAACATATTATCCTCTATACAACGTTATGTTTCTATAAAACTATCAACTACTAATCAAAATACTCTCTTGATTATGTCATGAATTCAAGTTTTCTTATGTATATTATTTTATGTATATTCACAAGTCCTTGGGAACACAAGGTATGCAATTTATTCATGGAAATTACTTTTCCTTGAATTTACAAAAGAAAATTAGAATGTCACAGTGATATATTTAGACTTGACAGAGTGGCATTTACAAATGTCAGTTAATCATATTTGTAGTGTCCAGGTCTGCATAGTATAGTAAGATAATAAAGTAAAATAGTAAGTAGCAAGTATTAAGTATAATAAAATGTTAAAATAATGTTTAAATACATCCAATGCAATCGATATTTATTTTTTATTTCAATATTATAGGAGATTTGTATCAAATGAATGCAGATGTTTTTGCAGTGAAGATTGGAGCCCAAATTAGATTTTAACAATAAGGGACTCACAAAAAACTCCCCTCTTACAACAAACTTTGTCAATTTTCAAATAAACTTCTGGATTGCTTAAGTAGTTTTCTTCCTTGTTGGAAATCCGATTTATAGAATCAAGTTTGAGAAGTTTTTTTCACAGGAAACTGAGGTGTTTCCTTGGCAAATTTAGTTTTTATCCTTCGACCATCCTTAGATTATTTAATTTATTGAATAACTGTAATTTGAATCCCAGCTTAGTTCTACTTTAAGGACTATGTTGATAACCTCTGTCTCTGACTGAAAATACTGACAAATAATGGCTAAACGTACCTCGTCATTCAATCCTTGACATGTTGTAGTCTCAATGCTACATATGTTTTGGTGGTTATTTATCTAACTCTGCCATCGTCAGGCTGACAAAAGGATCCACTTGATGTGTTGTCAGAATAAATAAAACACATTTGAACACTAAACAAAAAAAACAATGATGGCCTATCAGAATATTGCCATGGGCAGTACAGGAAGCAGACCTGCTTCATACATAAACATTTGGACGAATACTTGTTTTTTGCCTCTAGGTACATCAAAATGAAAATGTAAATTGTTACCGGGTCTAGTTCTTACCGTGCCACCTACGGTAATAGCTACCTCTCTATAGGGAAATTTGTTAACTAGTGCAAAACTGAATAAACTTTTTCTGATAAATTTAGCACGTTGAACCAAAACACATTCTAAAGATTTTTTATTTTGATGTGCTTGTGGCAGTGGATTTTTTCTAAAATAGTTTGTTGAAAGAAAAACTTTCAACTTTGAACAGTACTTAACAATGAAGATATAACTTAGACTAATTTTTTTGGTTTTTTTCCAGTAAGAACGCTCTCCCAGGGGGTAAGTGTGCCAATCACATGTAAGGTGAGAGTGTTCGAGAGTGTGGAACGTACAATAGCGTACGCACGGATGTTGGAGACAGCTGGATGTGCTATGTTGACAGTGCACGGACGTACGCGTGAACAGCGAGGTCCTCTCACAGGACTGGCCAGCTGGGACCATATCAAGGCTGTCAGGTGGGTTTGTGAGAATAAGAATAAGTATCGACTTTAGATAGTGAAAGAAGGCTATCCTTATGTATGATCTGAAGTCAATTTTATGTGTGTTTTAAATTCAGTAGGGTGATTTTAACACGTTGAGTGCGTCTGTACCCGATCGGGAACGCTCGGCAATGCCTTTTGTATATCTTCTTTTTTCTTTAGCGTCGGTCGAAAGCGGACCTATACCACGTTAGCGTGTAGTGTGTGACTTGCATTTTGTTGTGGTGTAGGTTGGTAGTAAATTTCCCCGTAAAATCCCCGTCTGGCAAGCTTGAAAATCAACTTTTTGTCCCGTCTTTTTCCCCTCCATTTGGCACTACAATTCCAATGGGACCGGCTACGTTCCAAGCAGTGCTGCTATCTGTGGGTGTTCAGCGAACTACGTCGACTCTCATCGTTAAGCAGGACATCCTCGCACGTTATTTGCTATTCCTCAGACCGAAATAGGAAAGTCAATCACACGTGGCAATTGGGTTTGTTCGACGCTGCGGGCTGCGCTGCACTAGGGATACGCCCGCCATTTGACGTGCCGCAGCGAACGTGTTTACGATGTCAGGATTGTTGCGGAGGATCAAGAATGCTGCTAAAATCTCTTATCCAATGTGTCGATTTTGGTTTTGATTCACCACTATTGCTTTGCCATCCCTGGACCGTACCACCATCTAGAGTGTGTTAATTTCATCAAATTTTTTCTATCAATCTTCTTTCTTAAGAAGGAATTCTATGAAAAACATTGGTCTGACAGAGGTGTCTGTATAAATTAAGAACCTGTCTTCAGACGATAAGAATAATAAATTTACAAGGGAGTGAGTTCAACCTTTAGCGAGTGTTTCAAACTTTTGTTTAAAATTTGCATCTGGCTAGTTAAAATGTAAAATTGAATATTCCTGTAACACATTGAAAAATACAGGATGGTCATAAATTGTTAGATACATTTTATTTTAAGATTAAATAACTAGATTACCAAAAAACTTAGAAACATGGGAATTGTTTGATTAAATAGCAATATTAAAAATGTCTGTAATTATAAAAATGTGTTAGATATGTTTTCTCCTCAATGACTGTGTTGTGAGTCAGCTGGCCAACAATGGACCTTTTTACACCAGCTGAGTATGACATTTGACAAATCAAACATTATACTAACCTCAGTATCAAAATTACTAATGTACAAGAAAAAGCAAATTGTGTTCTTTGGTTTCTTGAAAGCACATCTGTAACTGTCCTAACTGTTCGATGAAAGCTCCGCTTAGAGTATGGTCGTAATTCTCTGAGTAACAATTCTATAAAATGGTGGTACAGGCAGTTTCAACAAACGGGAAGTGTTTAACATATAGTCGAAAAAGTCTTCACCTAAGTATAACTTACCAATAACAGTTCAAGTGTTTTTTACAGACTTTTTAAAATTACTTTTTATAATTGTTTTGTTTGCAGTTACTGAATAAAACTGCTTTAAATTTGCTATTTAATTAAATAATTCCCATGTTTCTAAGCTGCTTGGTTATTTATTTATCTATACAGGGTGGCTGAAAAGTAACTTGCACCCCCCCTTAACTTTTCAACCATTTGAGATATTTGAAATCGGTTTGCGGCAACCTTCTTAGATATGAGGGGCTACAATAATTATGGTCAATTTTGAAAATTTTGCCCTTAGGGGTAGCGGGGGTAGGGGGTAGCTCAAAATTTTCTAATGACAAGTATAGTCGAGTTTGGTATCGTTTTACAGGTCTTGACGAAACATAAAAATTGACATAAAGAAAACCAAAATCGGCTCACTAATAACAAAATGGCGCCCTAAAACGTTTCAAATCCAAATAACCATGAGGGTGGCAAAAAAATTTACTTGCACACTCATTAACTTTTTAACTATTTGAGATATTTGAAATCGGTTTGCGGCAACTTGTTTGGATATGAAGGGCTACAATAATTATGGTAAGTTTTGAAAATTTTGCCCTTAGGGGTAGCGGGGGTAGGGGGTAGCTCAAAATTTTCAAATAGCAAGTATAGTCGAGTTTGGTATCATTTTGTAGGTCTTGACAAAACATAACAATAACCATAAAGGAAATAGAAATCTGACCATTAATAACAAAATGGCAGCTAAAAATGATTGAGACAATGGTTATTTAAAGTAATTTTGAACTGCCATTTTGTTATTAATGGTCCGATTTCTATTTCCTTTATGGTTATTGTTATGTTTTGTCAAGACCTACAAAATGATACCAAACTCGACTATACTTGCTATTTGAAAATTTTGAGCTACCCCCTACCCCCGCTACCCCTAAGGGCAAAATTTTCAAAACTTACCATAATTATTGTAGCCCTTCATATCCAAACAAGTTGCCGCAAACCGATTTCAAATATCTCAAATAGTTAACAAGTTAATGAGGGTGCAAGTAATTTTTTTTGCCACCCTCATGGTTATTTGGATTTGAAACGTTTTAGGACGCCATTTTGTTATTAGTGAGCCGATTTTGGTTTTCTTTATGTAAATTTTTGTGTTTCGTCAAGACCTGTAAAATGATACCAAACTCGACTATACTTGTCATTTGAAAATTTTGAGCTACCCCCTACCCCCGGTTCCCCTAAAGGAAAAATTTTCAAAATTGACCATAATTATTGTAGCCCCTCATATCTAAGAAGGTTGCCGCAAACCGATTTCAAATATCTCAAATGGTTGAAAAGTTAAGGGGGGGTGCAAGTTACTTTTCAGCCACCCTGTATAATTAATACGCAACATGAAACTTTGTCAGTTGAACTCCTCCGCCATTTCTTAACCGATTTTATCCATTGGCGTCTCATTGGAAAGAGCGTGTCGCGTAGATTTGCAAACTGGCCTTACATTTTTGAAAACGTCCCTTGGGCTCTGCCCCAGTGGCTTTGAAAGTTCCCGTGTTATCCTTATGGAGAACATAATTGTTTATATTTTGATCAGCTGTATAATTTAATTGCTGGTATTTATTTTTCAATTCAATGAAACGCATTGAGTACATTTATTTACTATTTGAGTTTGTGTAAACATAACCCCCAAGACGGATCGTGTTAGTATGATTGTAACTTAAATTTGTGCGTTTATCGTTGTTTTATGTAGCTATAATTTGTTTATTTGTTGTTTTTCTTTTAAATGTCCCCGACGCGACGGCAACGAAACATAGACAGGAGGCGTAACCGTGATAACGACCACAGCTACAGAACAGTGGCGCGTAATAGGCTTAAAACTCATCACAGTCAGCACCTGACCCTGGACAATCTCAACTATCAAGTTACAAATGCGCCCTAACACTACCCCAAAACGACTTTTCGTTCTCAATTGGCCCTCAATAACCTGTGTTGCCTGTACAGCGAGGCATTTTGAGAAGGAGAAAACCGGCTGGAATGCTTTAGGTTTATCAATAACGAAGATAAACATGGTCTCAGTTACACTCCGGTAATCTTTGAGTTGACTCTTTTAAACTCATTGTAAATATGACTGTTATTCGTTTTGAAATAACTCCTGTAATACTTTCCAATTGCTCGAATTCGAGCAACATGTACACTAGTTCAATCTTAAAATGTGTACAATAATTTATGACGACCTTGATTAAGCAGGATAAAAGTAACAAGTTGATAAAGTTTTATACAAACTTTGTTCTACTTAATTCACAACAACAGCACTTGGCTCACAACAAGTAGCCACAATTTGTTATTTGGCTAGAAGATCTTCACTTCACTATGATTATTTATATAGCCTGTAGATGTTAACCCAATCCCCATTATATTGTCAATATCATATCTTCAAATTGTAACGACCCAAAATCCGTCAAGGGGTAAAAACCCGATTTTTTAAAGTTTTATTTTAAGTATTATAATTTTTTACGTTCGGGATAAGCCGCACCCGCGTTGTCAGCGGCATCGTAGGGGCAAGGGTCCTACGTCATCGTAGAGGGGATACTTAGTTACCTACCCCGCCGCCAGGGGCGATGGCGAAGAAGGACCAGAAGAGCAGACCTCATGGTCAGTTGTCCACCCGCTACCGAACCGTCGAGACACGCTTGCTGTTTGGAGATAAATCCAACAGTCCTAACGTAATAAATTCTGGTCTGTTGAAGATTTCCCCCCGTTCCTAGTATAGTCCTAAGGCATCAGGTTAGTGTGCTACGGATTTTATTTTGTTCATTCTCATCATAGCAGAAGTTTTATTATTTTTTTTTATTGAGCCGCAGTCGCGCGCAACCCGCACGCTTTTTCACGTACGAGTTAAAAATATTGTTCTATGATTGAGATACAAATAATATCCACCTATATTTTGTCCATAAATAATGGTTGTATTAGTTGATAAATAACTTAAGCAGTTAGTGTACAATTCAAGCAAATTTAAACTTTATTTAACGTGAGAATAATAAAGTCCTGGACTATTTGGTTTTTCTCAGAGGTACATTTCAACTCGGGATACACCTCTTCCTCAAAAACTTATCCAAAATAAAAAGATGGATTCACATTCAACCAGATTTGAATCTGTAAAAACCCCAAAAAACACACAAGTAATTTAAAAACTTGTCCTCAAACAAAATTGATCCATGAAATATACTTGAGATCCAGCCAACAAAATCTCCAGAGCTTCCAAAACACCATCCAATTGCTCTTATCTTGTAACTTTATAAAGTCAAGAAGGCATTGATTGGTGTTTGCTTTGATGGTGGTGAATCATTGAATTTCAATGACTTGATGTCAGGGGAGGGGGGCTTAGGAGAGGGAGAATTGCAAGAGAGAGAGAGAGAGAGGGGGGGAGTATTCTCCTCAAGCTCTCCAAGTGTTTGACTAATGATGTGATACCTGTTAACCATGTCATACTTCTCATGCTACGTTTAGTTTTTAAGCTGTTTATATTTTCCTAATTAACAAGTTAGGTTTTCATACATTTTTGTGTTTTTTTGTTTTGTTCTGTCCCATTTCATTGAGGATTTCTACAATTTATTGGTTTACATTTTGCGGGGATGCTTTTTCATCTATTTCTCATAATAAAATATTATGTTAATTTTTCACCACACACTTGTTAGCAAATTTTCTCCATGAAAAGTAGGTAGCGCTTTCTTCATGGTTCGTCAAACGAAAAACACTTGCTGCTGAGATAAAAAAAATAGAAAAACAGTTCGGAAAGCTTGTGACTTGATATGGAAATAGTGCTAGTAGTATTAAACGGCAGTGGGTAACGTGTAATTCGTGTTTAGCTCGTTAGATGGCAGGCTGTGCAAACTCAAGGTCGTGCATTCAGTTATGTCTATGTTATGGTTATTAATGTTTAACAAGTTTGACTGCTTGTTAACACGTTGACTGCCAACGCTGACTTTAGTCGCTAGCGCTTCAAAACAAAAGTCGGCACCAGACCAACTGAAATGTATTTAGTCAGTGTGAGCTTAACCTCAGATCGTTACCAGCCTGTAGCTTAGAATGCGAGCTTTATTTTGGATTAGGTTGGTACTAAAATTTCCCGTAAAATCCTGTCTGGCAATGCTTTAGTCCCAGTTTCGGGGATTTTCTCTCTTCAAGCCACATTACAAAGACACTGGCTACGGATCCAGGCAGTGCTGCTACCTGTGGGTGTTTCAGTGAACTACGTCCACTCTCTGGGTAATTCAGCACAATCACCACTGCTTTTTTGTGATTCGTCAGACTGAAATATTTGAATGCTAATTGCGTTCGCTGGGATTTCTGGGATTTCGTTGCTGGAACTCGCCGGGATTTCGCCCGCCACTGGGGAGCCCCTGTACGTTGTTTTCAGCGAACGCAGTGAAAAGTTGGTACCTGAGTTAAAACAAGATTAAACCTCTGCTTATAATGCCTTGCAGCTTCCACTATCGAGAAAATCATTACTAAAATCAATGGTGCAACGATCAACAATTGAAAGGGCTTAAGCTTGCTTGGATTGCTAGGGCAACTGGATCCAAAATCTATTCTGCTCAAGAAACTAAATAATCAGCCACCAGATTTTAAGGCAAGCACCATACTCACTTGGCTTCCCAGACATATAACCTCATACAACTTTCTCTGTTACAGGGAAAGCGTGAATATCCCAGTGATAGCCAATGGCAACATTCAGACGCTGGCTGACGTGGAGCGTTGTCTGGCCCAGATCGGATGTGAAGGGGTGATGACTGCGGAAGGCAATCTTTATAACCCTTGCCTGTTCGAGGGCCGCAATCCTCCAGTATATGAGATAGCTAGTGAATACCTCGCCTTAGTTGATCAGTATCCCTGCCCCACGTCATTCGTCAGGGGTCACCTCTTCAAAATCTTCCACGAGTGGTGAGTAAGGATTCAAAAACTAATTACTCTTGATTTGTTCAGAACTCAACAGTAAAGTTTTCCTCCTAAATAAAATGTAAAATAAAAAAAAAATGTTTTCATTATTCGGACTTTAGGGAGGTTATCAGTCTACCTGAATGGGAAATGGCACAAGAGACACAAGGCTTTACATTACATTCACATTATATTTGAATATTTCACTGTCACTAGTTTGGACTCTTTCCAATGCCACACTAAATAAACAGGATATAATGCTCCTCAGGCATGACGTCATCATAGGCGACGGCAATGACGTAATGTAATTTTTTTAAGTTATATTTTTGTTGTCCAAGGAAAGATTAAAACAAGAAGCTGATCACAAACTGCAAACATTACGTCATTGCCGTCGCCTATGATGACTTCATGCCAGAGGAGCATTACGGCCTGTTTATTTAGTGTTGCCTTGCTCTTTCCCATTCAGGTAAGCCTGCCATCCTCACAAAAAATCATAGTAACCCAGGCCTTTGTGCTCTATGTTGCATTCTTAACCTCAAATTGTTGTTTTAAATTAGTTTTAGTGACAAGAGATGTTTGTAAATTAAGGTCTCTTTAAAATGTTATGAATTCTTGGTGTAATTGTCATTTTTTCCTCACATCTCTGATTAGCTTTCTGTCATCTAAGATTTCTTCTTATTTTCACTTCCATTGACAGATGTGAATGTAGAAGTGTGTTTGTACTTTGAAAATGTGCATAAGGGGTAGAGGAAGTCTGGAGGTCATGAACATTTGCTCAATGTTTTCGATATTTGTCATGGAGCGAGTCATTTGCGCTCGTTCATCAGTGGAAACAACTTTTCTGCCACTTATGCAAAGGTTTTCGGTAAAAACAATTTTTCTGCATTAATATCCTTTAATTGATAAAATGATTCAATAGACATTGGCTCTCTTCAAACAGAAAGTATAGATTTCCCATCACATTGTTAGCAGCTATTACAAAATCAACTTTTTATCAGTTGTAAAGTTTATGAACAAGCGGTCTAGTGGGTGCAACTTGGCTAGTCCAATACATTCTCATTGGTGTCAGAGACCAATTTCTGTGTTTCCCTCAATTTCAGATACATTTTGGTCCAAGAAAAACTCTGTTTTAAAACTCAATCACATAGCTAATCAAAGTCCCAAAAATGTTGACGTCATTATAGCTAACTTAATAAACTAAATTAACATAGTTTGTTACCCATCAAAATTTAATTTAGCCCTTTACTCCCATGAATCATTTGATTATGAACCATTTGCTGTTCATTTAAAACTCTTGCATGCAATGCCAGTCTTGAGACTTTTTTCTGGCCGACAATAATGTTTCACTATATTAAGTACATTAAAAAATCTTCATTTGTTTTGTTTTTTGTTTTCCAGCCTGAGTATACCAAGTAATTTTGAAATTCGGGAGCTGCTCGCCAAAGGACCCAGTGTCTCGGAATTCAAAGAAGTTGTAGAGAAATTAAGAGAAATTTATGAACCCATTCATGAGGGTAGACAGTTATATACTCAGGAATACACTGGTAAGTTCACATGTAGGTTAGGTATTAGATAGTTAGCTCTTTGACCGTTGATATAATATAAAAATAGTTTAGGCGGATCTGACATTTTCTGTTATAGAGTTTATATTAAAAATCATGATGGAATATTTATAAATGGACATAAACACAGCTGGAAGTGATGTTGTGCCATCAAATTATGGGACGCTGGTGTTGTGTAAGCACTGGTTGTTCATATCCACCGACAAATCACGATTAAATTCTTACTCTTTTACGGACACACATTCAACACCTGATCCATACTCATATGCGCACCAGCAATGTTGTGTTTCCGGGATGGGCATATATCTTTACAAAAACTAAAAAGTATTTATTTCTATGTCATATCTTTATGTGTAATGTTTTGAATGTGGGTCTGTCCAACGAAGTTAATCAAGCAGATTCAATGTATTCATTCCCTGGACTGAGGCATCTGACGATGGCATCTCGCTGAAACAAACTGCATGACAGGTAGTAAGATATTTATTTAGTCATTATTGCAGTTCCGGGGATACCACGTTGCACTATATTCTAGTGGTAACTCTAAAATAGGGTATATTTTAATGCTTAAGCACGTTAGCTGCATCTTAAGTAATGCATGTTGTTTTCCAGGCTACAACTTAGACTTACCTCCTTGGGTGTGTCAGGTTCGAGAGAGGATGCCTCCGGAGGATCATCTGAAGAAGATGGAGGAGGCAGTGAGTCTGCAGAGGAGTAGGGAAGAGGAGTCTAAGGATGCGGATGAAAAGGAGGTAGGATTACAGGACTCGATGTTTTCTGTAGTCAAGTAAGTGAATAGACCGTATTGCTAAAGATTTATTGCTGATCACTGATCAGTCATACACACTAGTACGGCTTATGTTGTTTAGAAGTTAGGAGTTATGTGATACCCCCTTCTACCCACTTACGAGCACGTATATTTGTGAAACATTGTTTAAGGGATGATTAATATAGTTGATTTGACAATAGCTAGAGTTTGATGACCGTCCACTAAAAAAATTATGACTTTTCTAAAAAAAAAATACTCATTTTGTAAGGCAGGACCCAACAATGCTACCGTTAAATCAAATGTGGGTTGAATCTAGTCAGAAGGCCGTCCAGGGCAATTGTTGGTCTTTAATGATAGCAAAGGTTTTGTGTAAGATTTAGCACAGATAAGTAAGGTACAGAGGAAACATTCAATGAACACTAAGGTTATCTAGAGCAAAGTCCAACTCAACACCATCCCTCTCGCATTCATGTACTACAATGTTTACGGTTGAGGAATACCCTGTGCCCTGCGATGTGCACAGCGCTCACCGCTCGTGTTATTCCTTGCTTGTCACAAGTATTGACTCTTCATAACATACCAGAGCTTAAAGCCTATAGTAGTCCTATTACAGGGTGTCCACTGACCGGGAAAACCGGGAGAACCGGGAATTATGCAAGATTTTTTTGGACCGGGAAAAAACGGGGAATTATGCGTGAATTTTGTATTTTACCGGGAATTTTCAATTTGCCGCGATCGCGCATGAAGATGACGTTTCCGTGACCGCAGGATACGACGATGACGTTTCCGTGACCGCGGGAGACGACGATTACGTTTCCGTGACCACGGGTGCAGACAATGATGTTTCCATGATTGCGGGAGATGATGATGACTCCGTGACCGCGGGATACGACGATTACGTTTCCGTTACTGTGGGAGTCGACGATGACATTTCCGTGACCGTGGGTGCAGACAATGATGTTTCCGTGACCGCGGGAGATATGACGATGACGTTTCCGTGACCACGGGAGACGATGATGTCCAAACTGCCGTGGGATTTTTTAGTGATTTTGCCGTGATCGCGCATAACGACGATGACGTTTCCGTGACCACGGGATACGACGATGACATTTCCGTGACAGCGGAAGACGATGATGACGTTTTCGTGACCGTGGGAGACGACGATGACGTTTCCGGTACCGCGTGATACGATGATAATGTCCAAACGGCAGCTGGATATGTTAGTGATTTTGCCGCGATCGCGCATGCGGACGATGACGTTTCCGTGACCGCAGGAAACGATGATGATGTCCAAAACAAATTGCTGTGAGGATTATGACCGCGGAAAATTATTTGAATTAAGCTACGTTCAAGAAAGATGATAATAACTTTACTGTGATCGCGGGAGACGATTATATTGTTTCTGTTACCGCTGAACAATATCAGGATTTTGTAACGACCACGGTTTAAGGATTGATTTTTAATTTTCGGATTATTCGATCAGTAATGTATAAAAATTGAATACTTGTGTCAGGAAACATTACGGCAATCATAAATTTTGTTTCTTTACCTGAGAATGCTCTTTCCGATAACTAAAATAGTGAGCTGTGTTAGCGCTAAAACAGCATTGCGGGAGTTGGCTCAAAACACATTGGAAATTTTAGTATAAAAAATACCACCCGAACTACCTGGCATACTTTTTTTACTCATGATTTTTTTCTGGTTGGCCTGGTGGACACCCTGCATTTGCAAGTTTTCTCTGTGCCTTACTTCTCTTTGGATTTAGTAAGGAAAATGTGACCTGTATAGTATTTTTTTTTTCTTACTGTGTATAATTGAATGTGATACTTTTGTAATAAAATAAAAGTCTATAAATACTGAATTTTAGTTTAAACTGTGTTAATCCTTCATTTTAGTCAATGGTATCGTTTGGAAATGTAAACCAATTTCTACAGACTGTAAACCTAAAGTGCTTGAAAACGTATCCATGTCTTCAATCGCGATTTATCCTTTTCTTTAATTTTTGTTCCAGAATAACAATCTGTCTTCTGGACTGAAAAGAACAAAACGAGAGAGTAGCTCAGAGCGATATTTGAGCAAAAAGAAACTCAAAAAGATGCAGAAACGGTCATCAGAAAATCCTCACTGCAGGAAAGTGTTTGAGAAGTGCAGAGAGTGCCCCAACCCCGTGGTAAGCTGCAAGTTTGTTTTTTTTTCTCTGCTCCTAGGATATTTGACAATTTAGGCTGCTCAGTCTTTTTTAAGCTCCTCTTGATAAATATTTTTTACATTTTTCGAACATTTTTTAGAGGTTGGCAGCCTTTTTTATCTTGAATTTGTCAGGCTAAAAAGGTCTGTGTGTGGGACATATCCAGCAAAGCAAGGGGTGAGCCGGTAAAGTACAAGGGTGAACTGTATTGATAAAAAGTAGTAGCAGGTAACCAGTAACCGAACCCACGTTATCGCTGTCTTGGGCCAACAGTCTGTGGTGCTGAACTGGTATCCAAACACCAACTATCCAGATTGCCGATTGTTCGAATAATTTACAGAAATATTAAAAAACTTGAAACTACCTTAATAAGAATCGTTTGAAAGTATGCAGAAGCCGTGATTGCAGCTAAATCCATAACCTCTCTCGCGGTCGTGTAGTCATCATCTTCATCGTCTCCTGCAGTTACAGAAACATTTTCATTGTTTTACGCAATTGCGGCATAATTTTGCTCATCTTCCGTGGTCCTGTAGACATCATAATGGTAGGCCATATCTTAAAAATCTCCCACGGTTGTGTAGATATGATGATTGTCTCCCGCGGTCATCGTAACTCAACATCCTTTTCTTCGGTCGCACCAAAATCTTGGAAAACTTCTGCATTAGCTTATTTTAGAAATGATAATCGTCTCCAGTGGTCACAGAAACAACGTAATCTCTTCTTGTAATTGCGGCAAAATTTGAATATTCTCTTCGGTCTTGAATTCATCATATTTGTCTCTTGCGGTCATGGACACATTGTAATATTTTCTTGTGACTGCGGCAGAATCTTGAATATGCTCTTCGGTCTTATAGATATCATCATCGTCGCCCGCGATTGTGGAAAACCATATTCGTCCTCCGCAATCGTGATGACAGCGTGAATCAAATTCTTTGCAGACTCAACTCTGACTATTGTCTGTCAAAGGCTGGATAAAAAAAACATAAGAGATTTATGGGAGGCTTATGAGATTTTTTACAATTTAAAAAAATACTTTTTAAAATAATATATTTTTTTTAAGTAAAGTGTTTGAATTTAACTTTTTTTTACAGTTTGTTCAAACCATCCAAGAAAATGAACAAGCAAAAGGTCTTTCAATGAATTTTGTCATAAGAAAACTTTGAAAACTTGTATCCTTGATTCAATAAAAATTTAATTTTTAAACAACGAGGAAAACGTATAAATATTTTTCCTATCTCTTTCTAAAATATGATTTAGTTTTAGTTCCAGATTAAAGATGATTTCATGAACGGCTTAGAAAATTAGTTAAAAAACTTCAGTTGGTTATATTGGTAAATTGGTAAAATGTAATCTTGTTAACAAAACTAATTGTTTGGTAACTGGTGGTCTGCTTTCTCAGAAGTTTGGATAAACATTCCTTGGTAAGAAACTTCAATATTTTCTTAGAATATGTCCATTCTAAGGTTCCATCTTTACTTCTGCTCCTTACTTATGTCTATATTTTCTAAATTTTGATATAGTTCTCTGAGAACTTATAGTGTTTTAACCCTCTATGTTTTACAACAGGGCCTGAAATGTGAATACAGTTTGTGCAAGGCCTGCTGTAAAGCGAAATGCTACCTCGAAAACCAGGACTGTCCCGGACACAGAATATTAACCCGAACTCGACGAGAACGAGCGAAAAGTCTCGCAAACACACCGAAACTTCAAACATCAGCTTCTAGTCCTTCAGATGTGCAACCTATCTGCAGATGAATGTTGTTACTTTTTAGCAATTTGAATTACAAGAGAAATAATCATTATTCTGATATTAACATAATTTTGTAATTAACTTATTAATTTGAGTATCAAATACTCAAATGTAAGAATTTTAATTGTTTTCTGGAGTTATTGTAAGTAGAGTTTTGCCCTAGGATTTTTAAATGTTATTTTTTAAATTATTTAAGATTGAATTATGGACAAAGATTACTATTTTAAATTCTATCATAGCAATCATCGCTTTAATTATTATTAAAGAAATACTTTTCAATTGTTAGAAATTTTAAACAAGTTCTGCTATCTTACAAATCAATATTTTTTCATAGCATGTTATGTGTTTCCCCAGAAAGTTTGAATGCAGTATAAATATGTGCTAGAATATGTGATTGATTTAACTTAGATAGGGGATCATAAAGTGGTTAGAGTTTGGAGTACAAAATTAGTAAAAGTTAGAGTTTGGAGTAAAAATATAGTAAAAAAGTGAACATGTTTGAAATTTATTTTATGGCATAAAGTGTTCACATGTATAACAACTTTTTCTAACCATTCCACTGGACACTGGTGTATATGCAATTATGCATACAAACAAACAAATTATTAATTCTGGAAACTTACAAAAAATAAAAAAAATTACACACTGTGGAATCCAAAGTCCAAATTATATTATAAAATTATGTGGATCCGTTTGATTAAATCTACTTACAATTGACATTTTAACAAGTTGTTAATCATGATACCATGCAAAATAAGATTTTATTAGGTTATCAAATTAATTTTTTCTCATAAAAATAACTTGTGCCAATACAAGAAATTACATGCTTTGTACACTGTAATGAATTCACTCATTTGTTTAAAATTTGAATGAATAAATTTTGTATATACAAATATTTTAAGCTGGGTAAGATAATTATGTTAAGACATACCTCGTAGAGTCATTCGTTAGAGTAAATATTTTGAGAATGAATTTAATGTTTGAAGTGGTGCTACTTAAAACTATTTAGCAGTGGTTTTTTCACTGTTATAGTAATTTTGATTTTACTTTTTAACATAGTTTTGTTTTACATACTTTGAGTAAACCATTTTCATGTTTTGCTATACTGTAACTGTAATACTTTTGAAAATGTTTCGTGTTGAATATCTGTTCGTTATTAAATGACAAAATGGCACTACTGAAAAAACAAGCCAAAAGACTTATTTATTTGGTGATATTTTTAAAATTATGGAAGATTTTTTAAAAATTTTGTTGTTATTTTACTTTTATGTTTTTAACATGATTTAACAGGTTTATTTATTTGTGAAAAATGTGTGGTTTGCAGTGTTGTGATCTGGAAGTGATGTTATGGGATTCAATTTCAACTACACAAAAATGTGTACTATCTGTCAAAATACATGTTTGTATAACTAAGGTGTGTTTTAAATAGTTTTGTTGATTTAATGTACAGAAACGATTATATTGTTTATTTTGTATATCAAAAGGAAACATTTTTATTCTAATAAACCCTGTATTTTTGTAGATTTTAGTGAATTTGTATATTGTTTTTATTGAACTGTGATAAAAGCAGTTTTATGTTTATAAGATATTTTTAAGGTATTTGTAAATAAATGATAAAGAATTATTTGTTCCATTTTTCAATTAGCCCAGTAGGTTTGGTTTATGTTCTTGTTTTTTGACTAGATAAATAAAGTAGAATTCTTGTCCTATTATAATCGGCAGCACGTTTTGATGCTTCGTGTCTGGTTGCGTTAGGCTCCGTCTTATGTGGGCAACAGAAACAACGCGGTGGAAGCTACGAAACTTCAAACTAATGTATAAGTATAAAAGCGTCCGTAATGGAGGGACACTTTGGCAATGTGCGTTGTAAGCGTATTTTAAAATTTCAAACCAGCCGCTGTTGTCACTCAGAAAGTGTTTCTGCTGCTGCTAGTGTTGCTAATAATGCTCAAGTTGAAAGCTCCCGGTCAGGTGGCGCAAGCGTACTCAGCAGCAGTAAAGTTGCTAATAACTCTTGTGCTCTTTCATTCAGTAACCTTTTATCCCATCAGGTTCATTCATGTTTGAGAAAGAATCCATTGCTTCAGTCCTAAACTATCCTTCTTTCTAGAACATGCAACACATACACTATCATAACAAGCCAATGAACACAAGATTATGGTTGAAGATTATATATCAATTATTTAATATGGGGACGCCACTATGTGCATATTTTAACCCAAATATGAGTGAAGGACGAGTGTAGGATGAGTGGCGTGATCTTGTAGTCTTGTTACCTTGTTAGTGACTAGGCCGACATATTCCTTAGCTTAGACACAGCTGTTTAACACATTAAGCACATTAATAGCACATTCAGCTAATGGCAACTAAGGGACCTACAGTTTATAGTGGAATCTGAACCACATTTTTGTCTTGTAATTTTACGAATTGGTCTAATTATCACAATAGTTCTGCAGATAGTCCTAGTACTCACTAGTGTGGACGTTAATCCACGCCAGGGACTATCGCATCCACAGATCATGCCTATAAATATCCACCATCCTCCAAGTAGCTGGATTACAGGACGACGCCACCGTCTTGGCAGTGTGCGTTGGAGCGTATTTTTGAAATTTCAAACCATCCGCTCTTGAAGTTTGGAAAGTGTTTCTGCTGTCAATGGTATCAATGCGCTAATAACGCTCATATAACCCTCCTGGTCAAATCCACGTATCATGTAACAAGAGAGAATAAAGATATTTTACTCGGACCATATCATATATCTGCTTTAAAACGATACATAGAACCAATCATAGAAGAGGAGATGGCAAATGGCGAAGAAGATCTCAGCGACATAAACTCTCAAAATATCGTGTAAATAAAATCCTCTATTCAATCCATGATCATCGAGTGTTACAAATTATATTAGAGGAGATCGTCATGAACCTTAATCGCGAGTGCGTGTACCCTTTCCCCATTTCCCAAGTGAAAATTGTGAGAACATATCTTTAACATTGCTTCCATTGCTATTCCCCTGTGTCAGGTCATGAACTATCTTAACCCTCACTAATTTCCCCATTTATGTTTAGTTCCTGTGTTTATGTAAATTTAGATTAAGTTTCTAATCATCATCATCCAATAATATCAATCATTTAACGTGACCCATAACTAGCTTTAAATATGATTCATACTAAATGATTCATGAATTCCATTTCATATTCATTAGAAATTTGTCTTTCATTCCATATCATACAAATTTCTGATGAGATAAATTGTAATATTTCATGTCATTTAATTCATTATTTAGTATTAAGTTTCTTAAAATGTTAACTTTTGTTCATATACCTTTGTTAATAATCACTCCTCAGAAAGGCTGGCCTAATATTCATTTTCCTGATTTATATAATTTCATTAATCTGTTTAATTAATCATTAAGTACCTGGGGACCGAGCTTTGCTCGGGGAAAATCATTAGTTTACTCTGAAAGCAGTCTTAGTATTGCAGATACATAAATCCATTCCCAAACTCCACAGTGCTCGCCTTTACTACTTCCATCACCTTTTCCCAACATCGTGGATCTGTACTTTCACCCTTACTACTTGTACTTCCTTCACCACTTCTTACGTAGTGGACCTGTTTTCCACCCTTCCCATAGCATTTCAGGATTGCAGACACCTTAATCTAATCGTCATAAACAGTTCCCACACTCCAGACTACTCGCCTTTACTTTTCCATTCCATTTTAAGATTACAGATGCCTTAGTCTAATCGTCACAAACAGTTCCCACACTCCGGACAGCTCGGATTGACTATTTCCCTCACCATTTCCTACGTCACGGACCTGTTTCCCCCCCTTCCCATAGCATTTTAGTATTGCTAATACATTAATCTAATCGTCATAAACAGTTCCCACACTCCAGACAGCTCACCTTGACTACTTCCTTCACCACTTCCTACGTCACGGACCTGTTTCCCTCCCTTCCCATAGCATTTTAGGATTGCAGATACCTTAACCTAATCGCCATAAACAGTTCCCACACTCCAGACTACTCTTGACTACTTCCTTCACCCCTTCCTACGTCGCGGACCTGTTTTCCTCCCTTCCCATAGCTTTTTTAAGATTGCAAATACCTTAATCTAATCGTCATAAACAGTTCCCACACTCCGGACAGCTCGCCTTGACTACTTCCTTCACCACTTCCTACGTTGTGGACCTGTTTCCCTCCCTTCCTATAGCATTTTAGGATTTCAGATACAGTACCTTAATCTAATCGTCATAAACAGTTCCTACACTTCGCACTACTCGCCTTGACTACTTTTTTTCACCTCTTTCTAAGTCACCGACCTGTTTTCCTCCCTTCCCATAGCATTTTAGGATTGCACATACCTTTAATCTAATCAAAATAAATTAAGCACAAATCTGCTACCACATAAATATAAAAGGAGGTGTATGAGTTAAAGCTAATTAAAGATTATTCCATCCTCTCATTAATTTAACTACCGTACTCGACATTGACAGAAATTGGTTTTTCAGTTGTAGTATAATATGCTCAATGGTATAATCTGATTGTTCATTTCTTTTGCTCTGTATATACACATTGTTATTTCCTTTTGGTCTGTGTAAACATATGCGACATATCCTCGGAAAGTGCTTCAAGAGCTGTCTGCGCATGCACAAGCTGAGCTGGGTACAGAACGTCACGTTATGTCTTAAAATGTAAACAAAATGACAATAATGGCGGAATGTTTTCTCATAAGGCCCATGTTAAATTTTCAAAAGTTTGTACTCATATTATGGCGAAAATAGATTTTTCCTGGCTATACCACTGGCCTTTAAACTCTTTTAATTCAGTGCTAATTGGACTTACCTTTTGGACAACATCAAAATTAGATTTTTCATTGTTGGGATTTATAAGTTTAACACCTTAATTAGGCCTATTTGGACACTATTAAATTTATTAATTATTAGCATTCAAGCCAGCACGACACCCTACCCTGAGATATATCACATCTAAAATATTTGAACCTTCAAGTTATTATTCAAATTTATCTTTTATTTCAATTTAATTTCAACCCCACACACCATTGTCAATCCTTTCATTGTAACGTCAAGCCTTTTCTCATTGCATGTTAATTGTTCATTTGTTTAAATAAAACACCTTTTGTAATTCATATATCTTTGTCAACTTATTAACTTTAAACATTTATAGAATATGCCTAGCCTAAATGAATATTGTAAGGTGAGTTTACAGGTTCAACTTGACAGGTACGCTAGCGTCAAGTTTTACCTTATAAGTTTGCGTCTAGTTGTATCCACGACTAATTGTACCTACGACTAGTTGAACCTACATCAACCTTTACCTATCCTATGTCTGGTTGAACATACGACTAGTTGTACCTACATACTAATGTAAACTAGTTTTCATTCAAACTACAATTAAATGTTTTTGTTTGAAGTCGCTAAATTAACCTCGAGCACTGCAAACTGTTTAATGGAATCTGTCCTGTAAGATACAATAAGAAAATTTAATTAAATCAAAAGCAATTTATCATAAAAAAAAAAAAAATTATCACAGAATGTACATAATTTTTGAAAATGGGTAGGGGGACATAGAAAAGCCTGTGTGCAGGGCGACCCTAGGGTTGGCGGCGCCCGGAGCAAACGTGGTCGTGGCGCCCCCTCCCCCCAGCAGTAATAGTCACATTCGCATATTTTAATATTATGTTAATACAAATAGCCGCTGCGCGGCGCCCCATCAGCCACGGCGCCCGGGGCAACTTGCCCCCCCCTTCGGACGGCCCTGCCTGTGTGTGGGGAACGAGTTAACATCAGTCTTTAATTGGCATAGTCTTGTAACCTAATTAACTTCCACTATAATAATTTAATTAAATTATACACTTTCTTAGGATCATCATCGTGTAAATAAGCAACAGCCTCCGGATCACCAATAAATATAAAAATGCTTACAATATTTCAACAATAAGATTAATTAAAATAATCGGCACATACTCTGGACAGATTTCTTAAAAAGGGTAAACTACAATAATGTGCTTGCTGAGAATATATTCTACATTATTTTATCTACTATCAGTGATCACCTGTGTATTGTTTGTGCGTGATCATGTATTTGTGCATTACTAATATCTAACGAACTACAAAATAGAAACGCCAGCACTTTCATTGATGTTTTATTAAGCTGGAAGTTTTTTATCAGTGGTTTTTTTTAAATCTGTTTTACTCTATAATACAGGATGTTTTGTGACTTTCTTTCATTGTTTTCTTTTTATCCTATTTCTATTTGGAGTCAACCAGCACAATCTCGGTGTGTGATTCAGAGTGCACCCAATCTCTCTACCAACTCAGGGTTCCTTATCATTGGGCTTTAAATAAATTATCCTGACTTAACAAAACAGCTTATCTATGCAGGATGAACAACTTAACGTGCCACCATTGGTATCCCAGAAACTATTAGATTTAGAAAGAACATTAAATGGGGAACTTCAACTAGTTTTTAATGACATATTAAAAAATATGTATTCCAATGTTTCAAAAATGGCCGCCATTTAAAAACAATCATAAAATACAGGGCCAACATATAGGAAAATGGCGGCGATTTTTGAAACATTGGAATTCATAATTTTTAATGTCATTAAAACTAACTAATGACTAACATGAACTAGTTGAAGTTCTCCATTTAATGTTCTCCCTAAATCTAATAGTTTCTGAGATACCAATGGTGGCACAGTTAAGTTGTTCACCCTGTCTATTTAATGGGTGAACAACAATTTTGTGATAATTGTTTTGAAGCTGCTATGCATCCGATTACCAAGTTTAAGGTGTCGTTGAATAGATCGTGACACGTAGAAATATAAACAGAAAATCAAAACAAAATGGAAGAAACTCCAATCACATGTTTTTATTACAGTGTGGAGTGAAAATATAGAAGTTAGAGAAAGTCTGTACATTACATATTTTTGGTTGAGTTTTGGACCACTGGACGACCTCTAGTTGAAATTAATAGAAACATGAACAATAAGGGTCTATTAGATTTGTTGAAAAGATAAAAATGTACTCTGTTTTTGTGGTTTAAAAATTGGCGTTTAACTGGAAAACTGACGGTACAGCTGATTCTTAAGATCTTTGTTTTACTGAAACTAAATAACAGATATTATTTAATGAGAGGAGAATATTAATATCGAAGGAACAATAATTTTTTTGACTAATTTTATCTATTGTAAGGGATGGCACCTGCATTCCTCTGTATGGTTATTTATGATAGGTGCACAAGAATAATGACCTGAAGTTATTGATATAAGTTTGAAACGTGGTTTCATCTCCGAAAATAATATTTGAATAATATTGAAGGAAGGATTGGCGGGTCCCACGAATTTTGGAAAACACCATTGTTGTGTTAAACAGGAATCTTGATATGTCACCAGGCTTGATTAATGAGTGACTGTAGGTGAAGGAATGAATTTTGAAAACATGTGGAGGAAAATTGTGAAAAAAGAATAAAGTCTTCGCGAAATTAGCAGGACAGGCCAGAGCCAATAGAGGCATTACTAGGAAGTATTTGATGACGCTGTACAAATAGTGTGGAGCCAGCAATGCTTTACGGATGTGAGTTCTGGGGTAAGGATGCTAGGAAGATAAGATCGAAAAGGAAACTTTTGAGGATGCAAAGAAGAGTTTTGTTGAAAGTGGGGAAATCATACAACACAGTATCGCATGATAAGATTAGGGCTTTGATCGGAGCCATGCCACTCAACCTCCTCATTGAAGAAAGGATTAGGATTTTGGAAGACAAGGCCGCAGGTAGGGCTACGTCAGAAAACAAGAGTGCCAGAAGAGTGGAGACATTAGATGAGTTGCAAATGCGCTGGGAGCAGATGAGAAATAAAGGGAAACGTTCTGATATATGCCAAACATCATAAGGAGACTGGAACAAGATTGGGAGATGGGCCATTATTGAATGCAGTTTGTCACAAGACATGGAACATTTCAAGGCGAACAGTTACATTTCTTTAAACAGTTAGGATTATTGAGCCTTCCCTCTCTCTATATATATTGATGCTTACTGTTCATTCAGAAGAATTTTGATCTTCTTTGTGGACAGCAGCATTTACAATACTACATTTACAATACAACACAAGGTGCAAAGACAATTCTCAATACCGAATAAATAACTTAACAATTTATGAAAAGGGTCCTAGTTTCATGGGTATGAAGTTTATTAATAATCTACCAACAAACATTAAAAGTCAAATCCGTTTAAAGAGTTTTAAGAATAATCTAAAAAGTTATATTTTAAACCAAGTATTTTACTCTGTACGTGATTTTTTTACAAAATTAAGCAGTATTGTTATATGTAATTGTGGTTTTAGAGTCAGACAAAAATGTTCTGTAACTTAATTGTATTTTTAGGTTTAAAGATTGAATTGACAATGTCACAAGTTTAATAGCTTTGCTATGTACAAATGTTTTTAGCGAATTTCCCTATAGGGAAGTAGCTATTACCGTAGGTCTCATGGTAAGACCTAGGCCCGGGACCGATTTACTTTTTCATTTTGATGTCCCCAGAGGCCAAAAACACCATTCTTTCAAATTTTTATATATCTAGATATATATATATATGTGTGTCCATCCGCATGTTAACTTGAGTAATTTTTGTCCGATTTTGATAAAATTTGGTTTGAAGGTGTAAGGCGGGATAAACTTGAATGAGATCGCGAACCAGCATGATCGGACTATGTTAACGGAGGTTTATGGGGTAAAAATAGGTTTTTCCCATTTTTGACCCTAAAAACGCAACATTTCACAACTTCTTTCTAAACCATTTTGTAGAGCTTAAAAAACAAATAATTTAGTATATTGAAGCGTTATTATGCGCCTAATTGTTACGGAGAAAATTTAAAAAAATGTTAATTTTAAATTCTCATGTTATTCTTAAGGAGAATAAATCAACTGTTGTAGTTTGCTTGTTTATGAACATATTTTGATCAAATTTGGAAAATACATTAATTTCTTACTAAACTACAGTACAGTGGAGTCCCGATAATCCAAACTTCGGTAATCCAAAAGTCCGCTTAATCCGAAACAAAAAAAATCATTTTCTTATTAAAAAATTTTGAAAATTTTTTGAATTTTTTCTTATTAAACTTTTGACACAGTTAGCTGTACCTCGTCAAAGTATTCTGTAGCGGCTGGGCGTGATAGACTTTTTTGTAGAGTATTTTAGTAAATATTTCACCATTTTTGTTATTACTGTAACATTTTACATTTTCGTCCGCCAAATCACAAATGGATTTTATCAAGTGATAATGCTGCAGCCAATAGGTCTAGCCTTAAGTAATGTGAAAAACAATCCCGGGCTCGTGTCTGCGTCCGAAAAAAAGTAGTAAAAAGTAAGACAAAAAAATTTTCAAAAAATTTTAAAAATTTTAAAAAAACGTTTAATCCGAAATATTCGGTAATCCGAAATGGGCCCGGTCCCAACCATTTCGGACTAACGGGACTCTACTGTACCTTTTAACATTTTACATAAAAAAAAACGTTTACCCTCCCTGTTGCAGCAAACCTAAGTACTCATTAAATTAATTCTGTTTAAATAGGGAATAAATGTGATATTTTTAAGGAGACATTTAAAAAAAATCCAATCAGGCAAATGGAAATTCGCTAAGTCTGCAGGTTTGCTGCGGCGGGGGTATTATGTGACAATAAAGTGAATTTGAATTTGAGGCGAATTTGTGGAGATTTAACTTGGTGGAAGAGGAAGTATGCAGCTGTGCAAAAAAATAGAGACCACGAGTTACGTAGGCAAATAGGAGAGAACAGGAAGAAGTCTTGGATAGGAAAGGTATAGAGATGAGTTCAGAAAATAAACCTTGATGAGAGACAAGGAAACAATTGTGACATATAGGAAAGTATCTAGGTAAATAGGTAGGAACAAGGATACATACTGGCATACAGGTTTTTAAATAGAAAAAAGAAACAAAGAAAGAAAAGGAATTTATACTTCCGCATGAAGGGGAGAGGAAAGGTTAGAGTGAATCTCAATGATCCCTATCACTCAAGGTGTTAGAGGGAAGGGAGCCATGCTGTTAGGGTTTTGGACACATAGTGTGTCTGGACGAGGATTGAAGGTGGCCAAAGCCTAAGAAGATTTTTACACTGGGAATCGGCCTGGCAAATGAGTTCCAGACTTAAGCCAGAGGTGGTGTTGGGAACGAGGGGCTTTGGTTTATTATCTAGGCTATCATCGATTAATCAAAAGAGAATCTTTTACTGACTTACAAAAAAAAAAAAAAAAAAAAAAAAAAAAAACTGCAGAAACAGCACGTCAAATGCGAACTCATTTAGGCCTTTTACCATCTCCAGCTTTCTACAAAAACAAGAAACCAGAAAACGCCCAATAAAAATCAATATTAATCCTTCTTCTCCTATGCCTAGATTACGATTACGTGCACCATGTTCGCTTGTCTTAGTATAAAAGCTATATAGATCATCTCACACCATTCTACACTTATCCTTCACTCATATTTGAGTTAAAATACGCACCTAGGTGGCGTCCCAAGTCCCTAATCACAGTGATTGATAATTGACAATTTACCTTTAAAGGCATTTTCTGGCTTCATTAGAAATCACAATACAGTGTCACATTTAAATAATCCGTAAGTCAATGGTTACTCACATAGCCACTATTAAGCCTTTTCATTGATTTTTAAAATTGATAATCTTGATACTGAGAATTTAGAAATTTTTAATCAAAAATGAAAATATGCAAAAAATTAAAAAAAATATAATTGAACAAGCAAACTACAAGACTTTTACTCATACTCCAAAAGAATAACAGACATTTTTATTTTGCAGTTTTTTTTCAATTTTCTCAGTTACTATGCTACACATAAACACTTCAATGTATAGTTCGGCCGCTTAGAAAACGACCTGGGCGCTAATGCTAAACCAATGCTGGAGGAGGTCGCTTTCTAAGCGGCCAAACTATAGTAAATTATTTGTTTTTATAAGCTCCACAAAAGTGATAAATTGAAGGGGAGATTTTAGGCACAGCTAGCATTGATTTAACACTCCCAACGTAGGTTAGTTTATACTGCTAGCCAGACGTTCTACATTGGCAGTTTCTCTTTCACATTTGCAAGACGTAATATCGGTATTCATTTATTATGCTGGAGAGCAGGAGTGCTGCCACTGAAATGTACTAAAAATAAATCTATTTTTAGGTAGCATAGCATTTAGAACAAGCACCTCTCAAATGTACTTTAAAAAGTTATCTCACTCGCTCTACACTACAAATTGTCTAAGTCTAGTCGTGATATTAATTGATGTGATATTTAATCACACTTTCAAAACAATGAATAGAAAAAATCAATTTATAGTCAAAACCAACATACATTTACATTTTTTAACAAAACTATAATACAATTTAGTTGTGGAAAATCAAATATCAATATTTCAATACTTGGACCAAAACATCGGTAACCTACCATCGATATAAAAATCATCGACTATCGATGCTCGTCCCTACTGGCTGCCCGGTAGAAACCACTTAAGTGGCTTCCAAAAGGAATACTTTGGTCTTAAAAAATAGTTGCTTTGATACTAGAAAAAACATAATATTCTATAAAACGTATAAAAATAAATAAAAGAAATGTTATGGTAATTAGGCAAGACAATTTAAAGATATTTTTCAAAGTTATGTTTATTAACAGGTGCTTGCAGGAATATTTTACAAGTTATTTTTAGTAGGTTAATTAAAATCATGTATTTTGAAGCTTCTGGTGATTTTCATTTACATCAGTTGTAAGCAGTCATTTTGGTTCCTCATTTACTTTTACACTACATGGTACATAAGTATAAAAAGTATATATATATATATTTATATTAAGTATATTATCATAAGTGCATAAGAAAAAATTTTCTACAACAATATTTTATAGCGCCATGAAATAGGATAGCAAAATACATAAAAATGTGAACAATATTTTTTTGTGAAACAGACCGAAAGAAATAACTTATAATATGCGGAAAATGCTAAATTAAGTCTTAAATTCTTTCATGTCTTTCATTGACAACAAAACCACAACAGATAATAATATTTAACAGGCTATTAACAAAGGTGCATTCTGACGAAAAATAAACAAAAATTGTATGTAAAATTGTGTTCTGTTGAAAAAAGTAAAGTGTTGTCACATTAATGAAAAGTAAAAACTAAATTAAAATGTCACTTCACAAAAAGTAAGAGGCTCACAAGGGACTGAAACAGGTCTGTAAAAATTCCTTTTTCAATTAACAAAGTATTTTTTAATCCTATCACACAAGATAGTTTCAAATAAAGTATAGGAATATATCACTTTTTATTTGGTGTTTATGTTTCTGAATATTCTGTCCACTGACATGAATGACACCTGAAAACATTTCTTCAACATTGTCAAGTTGTTTCCCCCTCAGAGATCACCACTGTTCATCATTGTCCTGTCTGTACTGTTTTGTAACATATTGTGTTTATAGGAGAAAAATAAAATCCAGAATCATCAGGCTGGTATGCAATGTCAAAGTGTGTCCCATTTTCTACTGCACGTGGCTTATAGTAATGGCAATGATGCTGTCTACAAGAAAATAAAAATTTGACTGAATATGTTGAATTTGGAGACAAAGGCACATTTCTCGTGTCATCAAGAATAATTGGAATGTCCCTGTTGGAAGCTCCATCGATCAGTCCTTGATATCTCACTACAGTAGGTGGTTCTGTCCCCTTTCGTATTGTTATAGTGCAGTTGCATTGGTGTTGATTTGAACCGGAGCTGTAAAACTTTACTGAGCACAACTCTATTGCGACTGCTTTAGTATTGATAGTTATTGTCGAAAGACTGAGGCTATTATTCACATGAGGTAAGTTCAATCTTTGTTCCATCAATTCTGACAACGGTTTATCCCTCTTAACAATCTTGTTGCAGATTGTTGTCAAGCCAGGCTGTACTTTCTCAGTTCTCTGAGTTTCACCAATCAACTTGAGTTCATCATACGTAAGCACTCCCAGAGGTACCACTTGAGTCATCAAATCTTGGCCAGACAATGTACAGATTCTAATGTGTTTAAGATGGTCATTTAACTCATTCCTCAAGGCTTCTCCATTTTTCGACTCTCCTGAAACTGAAATTTATCTTTTGATGAAAAGAGTAAAAGCTATTCTAGTAAAATTATGCTAAATGTCTAAAACTAAACGAAATACTCCTGTTACATCAAACCTTAAAAAAAAATTTAATATATATGATTGGATTTTTACTAAAATGTTTCCATAAACGTCTTTCTTTAAAAAGTCTTTTCCCTATTTCAATAACATTAGAGTGAATATGTACTTAAGTTTGCTCCAACGGGGAAGGGGACCATGGGAACAGGGGTTTATGGGGGGGAGGGTTTATGGGGTAAAAATGGGTTTGTCCCATTTTTGACCCTATCAACAAAAATTTTGCAATTTCTTTCTAAACTGTTTTGTAGAACTTAAATACCCCCGCCGCAGCAAACCTGCCGACTAAGCGAATTTCCATTTGTCTGAATTGATTTTCAGTTAAATATATTTTAATAACATTAGGTTTAACGAGTACCTAGGTTTGCTGCTACAAGGAAACTAATAAAGTGTGTTTTTGAGTAAAATATTGATAGCTTAGTACAAAATAAATAAATTTGCCAAGTTTGATCAAAATATATCCATAAACAAGCAAACTACAACATTTGACAATATTCTCCATAAGAATAACATGTGAATTTTAAATTTAAAATTTTTTTAATTTTCTCCGTTACTAATAATCGAACAAAAATACTTTTATATACTAAATTATTTGTTTTTTTAAGCTCTTTAAAAAGGTCTAAAGAGAAATCGGGAAATTTTGTGTTTTGAGGGTCAAAAGTGAGAAAAACCAATTTTTACCCCATAAAACCCCCCGTAAAGCCCCGTTCCCATGGTCCGATCGTGCTGGTTCGCGAACTCATTCAAGTTTATCCTGCTTTACACCTTTAAACCAAATTTCATCAAAATCGGACAAAAATTACTCAAGTTATCGCGTTCACGGACGTATATATATATATATATATATATATAAGTCTATAAAGATTAAACATTAATAAACTTAGTACCCAAGTAAAATTATTTATTAAAATATTTACTGACTATAGTTTCGGCTCTAAGGCCACTTTCAAAGTCTCATCAAAAATATCACTTCAGTGGATAAGGTAAGAATTAAACTAAAGGTATGGCAGATGTTCAAAGATTTCTTGAATCCGCCATTTTGAATCTTTGAACGACTGCCATTTCTTACTCAGGCATTCTTTTGAGCTTGAATTTACGGCATCGTAATTTACTAGTGAAGACCTTTAATTTGATGTGCATATCGACCTATGCTTACGTTAACAATTTCCTTCCGATTCCTAGGGCTGTGCCCCCTGAGGAGTAAGCGTATAATAGCAATGTAAATAAAACTAGGGTTGCTTTCAGAGAGGTGAAAGCCAGTTGAGCGGAACAAACGTGATTTGATATTTGTATAAGTAACTAAATGTAAAAAAGTCAAACTAATTCTTGTTTTATTGATTAAAATTATAATAATTCAAATTTAGTTTTTTTACTACATCTTATTAATGAATTATAGCAAGAATAAATCAAATACATTTCTAATAAACTACAAACAATTATTCAATAGGCTATACAATTAGAAATTAGTAGCCTACTTCTGAACAGGCCGAGACAATTATCCATACCTTGGTTAAAAGTGGACTTCTATAAGCCTAGGTAATTAATTATTAACTTATTATTATGGTTGTAACTGGACATATGTATAGTCCGTGGCTTGGCAATCAAATAACAGTATTTATATACGATAGGCTAATGTTATCAATATTTGAAATTACTGAATTGTAACCAAATTACTGTTTCACAAAATGCAGATTCCATTTTCAGCCGAGCCATTAAAATGAGGATTTGCCGAACAATTATTAATATTACAGAATAGTATATAATGATATACAACTTTTCACATTCCATAATTATATGTTAGTTTTGCTATGGTCAAAGGTACAAATCCAAATGTTCTCTTTTCTTTTGGTCAGTATGTAATAATTTGCTAGAATCATTGACTTTATACAAAGTCAAAGCTAGAATACTGTAGATGGTTTGTTAAGTTAAGACCATATGCAAGCATTTTTGAAATCGTTTCCCCGTTTAACCTTAACCAACTATTCCATTCCAAAAGATAAAAATTATATGGTGCAACACAAATAAACAAATCCAAATGTTCTCTTTTCTTTTGGTCAGTATGTAATAATTTGCTAGAATCATTGACTTTATACAAAGTCAAAGCTAGAATACTGTAGATGGTTTGTTAAGTTAAGACCATATGCAAGCATTTTTGAAATCGTTTCCCCGTTTAACCTTAACCAACTATTCCATTCCAAAAGATAAAAATTATATGGTGCAACACAAATAAACAACCCGATCGCCTACCTATAACCTACACTATACCTTCCTAATCTAACCTTACTTCAAAACACTTAATGTAGTCACGAATACTCATAAACCCCGACCTACCTCCCCACATGCCTAAATCAGTGTTCAATCTGCGTTTTATCAAAAAGTGTAATAACTTACTGTACCATCGATGTAATTCAACATAATATAACCTATGAGGTATTATCGGATTAAATACCGTTTTCGATGCGGTTCGATATATCGCTTATTAAATCCTGATTTCTAACATTGGCTGTTTCTAATCAGCTGGCAACACAAATAGGTTCCCAAGAAAGTAGTCACCGGTCCGTATCCCTCCGCTCCTTGTTTATGCTCCGCGCATTGAGAAAGTAGTTCCGTATATTCTCTCGATTTTCAGTGAATTCCGTGCCTTAAAAAAATGTTTTAACGGCATTTTCTTGTTTATTAAAATCATAGGAATGGTTTAAAATCGTTTAAAAGAAAAGTATAGAAAGTTCAGAAATACCTTATGATTCTCTTGTTTACATTTTTCTTGTAAACAAAAAAAACTGTCATAGCTACTTTAGTCCCATAAGCCTAATGTTAAAAATTTTAAATTTTAAGTTCGTTTTAAATTGCATTAGCATTATCTAATTGAAATGTGTTTGCTTACAAACCATCTCATTATTAGTCTAAGTAGTCTTGTTAAGTTTGGCTGAAATGTGTTCAGCCGTTATTGAGTGATGGTGTTATATTGTTTGCATTGAAGTTGATCCCAAAGAGCTTCGCTCGCTCCGCTCAATGAATCTTTGAACAACTGTCATTTTGCGCAAGATCGAAACCTTTTGAAGTGCGGTTTGCGGCATTGTATTCTACTAAAAAAGACCTTTAATTAGATGTGCATATTGACCTATGCTTCCATTTAAGATTTTCTTCCGACTCCTTGTGGGCCGTCCCCCTGAAGAGCTATTAGATCACTGAATATGTGTTAAAATAGAGTTTTATGCCCTATATCTTTGTACTAAGTATTGTAGCTCTATCTGAATTATTTTTTAAAATATTTAACTGTCCTGGGACTTTTATACCACTCTGTATTAAAGCGCTGTTGTATGCCTAACGGTCACGGAGAAAATTTAAAAATAGTGTAATTTAAAATTCCCATGTTTTTCTTATGGAGAAAATGAAAATTGTTGTAGTTTACTTATTTATGGATATAGGCCTATATTGATAAAATTTGGCAAATTCATTTATTTCATCCTATACTATTGACGTATGGTCAAAACACACTTTTTACCTTCCCCGTAGCAGCAAACCTAAGCACTTGTTAAATCTAATGTTATTTAAATAGGGAATAAATAAGTCTTAATTTTATGGAAATATTTTAGTAAAAATGTAATCAGACAAGTTGAAATTTGCTTAGTCTGCAGGTTTGCTGCGGCGGGGGTATATTAATAACTTTCTAACTAGACTATATTAATAACAGTTGATTTTCCTTCTCTGAATCCAAATTATGAATCTGTCAACATATTATTGTTGTGCCATTGTCTGGGGCAAAGCATGTATATAATCTTTATTATCAGTAAAAAATATTGAATCAGGAATTGTTATTTAAATACTACAAAAATATTTAGAAATCCATCAAATTGTGTGAGAACACTGATTACCTCTATGCCTAGCCCATTCAATGGCAGAGGTCCAAAGGTCAATTTCAGGTACGTTGCACATCTCCTGTTGCAGGATTGTTAGAAAGCCGAGGGGAGACATGTCAGGAAACAGAGGACTAGCCAGAACCTTGTCTGTTTCCGTCTGGAGTATCTGAATACAAGAACAATCATTTCAACATTGCTAAAGGTAAATATCAATTCAATATTGAGTAAAAACAGGACAATTGCTGTCTCGTATATCTGAGAAAATTAATACTCACCATCAATAGTAATTAAGTCTATTTTTTCTAATGTTTAGCATTTTTAGTTCATAAAACTGATCTTATTATCTCTAAAATTAATTAATAACATTATTGCTAGAAGAGAAATTTGACCTCTGGTTTTTGTGTAATCTGGGTTACACAAACAATTATAAGTTTTGACAAGGATATCTACAATGAATTATGCAAATTATGATTCCAATAGCTTTTTAGATACCCAATAATACCAAAGTGTGAGATATGTGGTTGTTATAAATTTACAAGATGTAAAAAAAACCCAAATAAAACTGTAAACTGGTACTGATTTCAGGATCCTTCATATTCTTTATCTAACTCACAATACAAATTATATGCTGCAATATTTTTTTTCTTTAAACAATATACTGAAAAGTATAATCTTAATTTAAAAATTACCATTTAAGTTAGCGATTTTATTTATATGCCCACCATTTCTAGAGTGACCTAAATTACAAGTAGGACCTGACATTACACAGTGACTCAAACGCATAAATGGGGAACTTCTATGTATTAAACAAAACTTGTGTTATCCTTTATTATAAAAGTGTCACCTTTTCATTATTATCGTCTGCTAATAACCGGTCACATAACACTAGACGAGGTTCGTAATTTTCTCGCAAACGTCAGAGCCAAATTCTTGCCGCCCACATTGTTGTATAATCCCGCCCATCATCAGAATAGGTCAAGTAAACAAATTAAACAGAAATAATTTTCAATCATATTGTGGGTTGCCAAAAAATTAATTCTCTTCAGACTTTATCGTTGTTTTCCGCGTTCGTGGCTGAATTCTGATCAACTCCTGTGGCCGTGAAGACAGCATTCTCGTCTCCCAAGGTCACAGAAACGACATCGTCTTCCACGATGGCGGCAACATTTTGATCATCTTCCGCGGTTCTGTAATCATAGTCATTTTCTTCAGCGGACACGGTAAAACTGTTAATAACCCCCACGGTAACGAAACATCATTATCGTCATTGACGATTGCGGGAACATTTTGACAATACATGCATTAAAAAAATATATATCCCCAGAGGGGGGGGGGGGTTGGGTCAACCCCTTTGCCCTCCACCTCTTGGATCCGCCACTGCTTATCAGACAATTCTTGGTAGGGATCCTGTTTGATAAAGGACATATAGCCATATCATATGACACAATCCTGGAGCTATACAAATGTTGTACAAACTTACCCCATTAATCAATGAGTTTAGCTCGAGAACGGTGTAACAAGCAGGGTTATTCATAAGGCTGCAGATGTTGGTGACGTTCAACAAAGACATAAGGCGTATTCCAAGCCTTTTTTTTAACTTGGACATGAAATATTTGTCTGCAACGTATAACAAGTTGTCTGCTTCATCAAAGGTCAAGTTTTGAGTGTTATCGTAGCCGTAAACAAATCTGAAAACAAAAGATTTAAATCATTTTAAATTTCCACAATATCTCACAACTATTCAAACACTTTTCTGATTAGCCGGGAAATTTAACTTACCTTAATAAGTTTCTAAAAGTTTGGGGGAAGACATCAAGTAGTTTAACATCATTTTTTTCTGCTATCTTTGAGTTCTGCAATTCTGCTCTGAAAACCACAGAGTGGGCTAGAAGCATCTTTTTCACCACACCAATCCTCTCCTGCAAACAAACAATAACTAACTGATGATGAAGAATAAATAGTTTTGATGGGAAAATAAATAATCACCAGATAAATATTGGCTATTTATCCCCTGCTTGTTTTGTTAACTAGCAAAGAGCAAACATAAGTAGGTCTATTTGTTACACATGATGTTATTTTTAAGCTTACAAAATAAACCTGACAGACATGTTTGAGAAAATATTCAAGTGAAGTTGAATCAGGTCAATGGAAATTCACCCAGGCTGCAGGTTAGCTGCAACAGGGGTAACTGACTTTAATATTTAATTGTTCAATAATCTAAAAACCTCTTTTAAATAAAAATAATTTGTGTTGCCCAGCTTTAAGTTTTGAATCGACGAAGAAAGATTAAAGTTCGACATAGCATACAGTTCAAAATTTTTTTTACGTCTTAGTCTTAGGCAGTCTTTTTGACTAACATGGCAGCTAGTCAGTGGGATATGGCGTGTTCCGTTATAAAAAGAAAGTTACAACATATGATAACAATAACAGTGATTCAAAGATGGGGATGCCACCTATGTGTGTATTTTAACCCAAATATGAGTGAAGGATGAGTGTAGAACGAAGTGTGATGCCCTTTGTAGCTTTGTTACTAACTTAGGGTGCGATCACAAAGAAAGCTGGTTACAAGTAACTTACTTTCAGCACTGGTTCCAAGCGCTTGAGAATGCTGTTGTGTGTTCACAACAAACGCTTGCATTTCAAGCTCAGTGTAGTCCCAGCTCTGGTTGAGACAATGTCTTCCTCAAGTGATGAAGAGTATTTGATTGAAAAAGTAGAATTAAAAATTCATAGAAGGAAAGTAGATGTTCATGCAATTAATCGCGAAAGAGGTAGGTTCGGGGAATACCACTATCTATTTAATCAATTGAAATTGGACAATGTGAGGTTTTTTTTCTTATATGAGAATATAGTTAACCACGTTTAATTACATCCTCGAGAAAATTGAAAGTGTTTTAGTGAAGTTTTTGAGGAATTGGCATAAGCAACCTATCCATGTACCAGAACAAATTTTTGACCAATAATAAAATCTAAAAATACTCTAAGGGAGTTTTAAGCACCCTATGTAGCAGATTAATTATAATGCAAATAATATTGTGAGATATATTCAAATGTTTTCATTTTCTAGGTAGGAAAAGTATACAAGTTTCAACTAAAAAAAAATCCAACACTTAATTAATATTGAATTAAATGTGTTTGTCTATCATCTCAATACATATATGTTATATTTGTCCTATTGGTTAATTGAACATTCTAGGGAAAAAACCACAATATGTGGGTAGTATATTTTTTTTTGAAATTGGAAGCTCTAAATACTTGAGCTATCAACTCATCGACATCCATGCACTGTTAGTAGTTTGTACAACTGACTGGTTCGGTCAACGAGCGCCGGAAAACAAGTACGAAACGTTCTTGCGTGCTTGTCAGAGCTTGTAACAAGCGCTTGCTAGCCGGCACAAGCTTTGTCTGTGAACGCACGCTTGATACTATGTTGACTTTTCTCACGCCGGTTCGAGCTTGCAAGCGCTTGCCAACAAGCGCTTGTAACCAGTATTTTTTTTTTGTGAACGCACCCTCAGACCAGCTATCTCTTGGTAATGAGATTAAGTAAACTGTCGTAACAGTTCTGAAATAGCATTGCATTTCTTCATCAATATTAAATGCAGACTACATGGAACTGTATTTACTTAAGTCCACATTAATTAAGTTTTACTGGATTTGGTCTATGAGCTTGGTGTCATTATATTTCCTAAGTTTAAAATATTTTCAGCAAGAGCTAAGTAGGCTGCAACTTATAATCAGTTGTTTTAACAAGACGTAGGAATTGGCTAACTCAGGAACTCGCTAACTCAGTCGTGTGTCGGAACTGGCTAACCGTCTCAATCAGGAATTGGCTAACTCTGGAACCTGCTAAACTCGATTTTGTTTCGCGGTGGAATTTGCTAACTCTGGAAGTCGCTAACCCCGCCGCAACCACTGCGCGGAGCGTTGCCAACCTTGTACGACGAAATAATCGTACACTGCCGTATTTCAAAATGTCAGTGTCAATAAAAATATAGTAAATGTTATTGTTTTTTTGTCATCAATTCCACTTTTAACAGCTACCTAGCCCAAAGTAATTAAAAAATCATTGAAAAGTGATTTTCTATTTAACTGTAGGCCTACAGCGGCCAATTAGATGTTTATGATTTCACTATCAATAAAATATAAATGCCATCAGTATTATAGGAAAATATTGAACATTCAGTAGTACCAATTAAACCTCTATGATATTAAGCTAAAATACACACAAGTTCTCAAATACAGAAAACAAATTTAATCGTAATATTGTAATAAACCAAAACCATTAATTAATACAGTCATTAACCATCGTAACTTTCATAACTAATTCAAAATATTTAAAATTAAAGGTTCGTCGTTGAATCGTTCAACTTACGTGTGAAAATATGACATAGACTATGTTTCATAACAGTTTGTAGAATAGCTGTAAATCTAGGCCTAATAGTTTAAACCAAAGCATTGTAGGCCTACTAGTAAAAGCTAGTTGCCTAATTCTAAAATGTGTTAATTTTTTTTAGTAATAATGTTACATTTTTTACAACAGTTTTTAGATTGTACACCTAACCCCACTAGTAAATAATAGGAGAAGATATAATATTCTTATATTAAAACGTGGCAGGGTTATTTTATTTCACGATTCTTAATCAAGGACTTGACGGATTTTTCTGATGCTAGTGTTGAGTTTCTTTTATATTACTTTTACAATCGCAATATACTATACCAAGCCATTGCTCAGTTCCCCGTTCCCCGGTACTGAGCTACCCAATAGACAATAACTTTGTTGTTGGATAAGATCAGCTAATTTTAGCTATAGCCACCATTCATAAAATGGTAACAAACAAGAACGCCTGGATCCATTTAGAACCATAAAAACTCCTGACTTTTTAAAAGTACTGGAAGCCGTAAAGTTAATATTAATTAAACAAAATACAGTAAACCCTCTCATATCCGGACTAATGTGGCGCCGGCCGATCCGGATAACAAAAAATCCGGATATGAGAGAAACATTGTTTTAGATGAGAAAACAGCTGTACAACAACTACGGTACTCAATTTTAGTAAGCCTTAAATACGGAAACGTTTGATTATTAAATAAAACAACGGTATTTTGGTTATAATAACACTTTAATAGAACAACTAACCTCAAAAAATATTACGTAATACAGTAACGGTACAGTGAAAAAATGAAATGGAACTAAGAAAAACACTTTAATATAACATCAAAACTCAAAAAATATTACGTAATACAGTAACGGTACAGTGAAAAAATGAAATGGAACTGAGAAAAACAATTTAATATAACATCAAAACTCAAAAAATATTACGTAATACAGTAACGGTACAGTGAAAAAATAAAATGGAACTAAGAAAAAGACAAGTAGGCCTACTGTAATGAACAAAAATGTAGAGCTGTATACAGAGTAAAATAAAATTAATCCACGAGAACAGCTCTTACTTTGTACTCACAGTTAAGTTTTGGACAAAAACGGTGTTATTGTGGCTTGTTTGGCTCGATTAACACGCTTCTTTGACGTAATGTCTCTCCACCTACGAAAAAGCAGAAGATCGGCTCCCGTTGCTTCCTCTTGTTTCTCGACATACTCGATCAGCTGTTCGATGGCCTGGAAAGCCTCACTATGCGTCATGGTTGTTTTCTGGATTTCTTCTTCTTCGTCGTCGTCAGGAGCGGGGTCTGCGTTAACTAAGTCTATGATGTCATTGTCAGTAAACTCCTGGATTTCGTCTTACTTCATCCACTCACTCACTGCGTCACTATCTATGTTGTCACAACCAGGAACGTTTCTAAAAAGTTCAACGATTTCTTCACCTGTTTTGTCATTGCAGTTTTCTGTTTCTTTTTCTACTTCTTTGTTATAATCTTGGTCTACTTTGTGGTCTAAAAGCTTTTTCCACGATTTAACCAACGTTATCGGTTTGTTTGAGCTCTTCCCAAGCGCTAGAAATCCACAAGGCAACATCTAGCATGTCAGTGTCTTTAAGGCACTCAGAAACACTCTTTCCCACATCCATGCCCTCAATAATGATCGTCAGTAGCTTACGTCGATACAAACGTTTAAGTGTTTCAAGGACCCCCTGATCCATTGGCTGGCACAAAGAGGTTACGTTCGGCGGCAAAAACACGCACTTTATTTCTCCACTTGTTAGTTCATCTGCAGACGGGTGTGAAGGGGCGTTGTCAAGCAATAAAATAGCCTTCTTTGGCAAATTGTTTTTTTTCAGCAAACTTTTCAACAGACGGGACGAACTGATTGTTAAACCACTCTCTGAAGATCGCAGAATTCATCCAAGCGCTTTTTTGTCCTCTGTACCACACCGGTAATGTCGACTGATCTTTGAAGTTTTTAAACGCTCTTGGTTTATTTGATTTTCCAATCATGCAGAGTTTGAGTTTATTGTTTCCTGTGACGTTGCTGCAGGCCATTATTGTAACCCTCTCCTTTTTCTTCTTATAACCTGGAGCGCTATTTTCTTCCTTGGAAGCGAGAGTGCAGCTAGGTAGCATTTTAAAGTTCAGACCACTTTCGTCACAGTTGTATAACTGGTCCCCGCTGATTCCTTCCTCGTCAAGCAGCTTGTGTAAAAACATTTTAAACTCTCCCACAGCGTTTTCATTTGCTGACAACTTTTCTCCGCTTATATGAAGCTTTCTGACCCCATATCGATTCTTCCACTTTTCCAACCACCCCTCACTGGCTTTGAAATTGGGATCACTTCCGATTTCCTTATTAAATTGGAGAGCCTTTTCCTGCAAAATGGGTCCAGACACGGGCAGTCCTTTTGATCTACATTGTGTAAACCACAAAAATAACGCTTCGTTCACTTTGTCATTTACGGCCGTTTTCATCATTTTGCACTTTTTTATTCCTGAACTTGATGCCTGGTTAGAACACCATTTTTCTATTTTTTCACGGGATTTTTTCCAGTCACTCACTGTACTAGTCCCCACTCCCATCTCACTCGCTATCTTTTTTGCACTTTCGCCCGCTTGCAAACGTTTCAACGCGTTAAGTTTGTCCTCCATCGTAATGACAATCTTTTTTCTTTTTTCGGCCATAACAATTTCGCCTCTAGCACTCTTCCTTCCCGAAACTAAAACGAACCGTACAAACAATGACTAGGTCACTGAGGCACAAAAAAAGCAGCACTGACAACTGACACGAGTGATGAATTGTCGTCGCCGCGCATGAGTAGGGCGTTGGCGTGGGTAGGAGGGGCGGGTAGGAGGGGTGGGGGAGGGATTCTATTTTTGTTTCGTGAGTCAGTGACCTTGCCCGCGAGACTGCACGTCGCACAACCCTCCCGGCGCGCCGGCGTGTCTAACCGGCCTACAATCGGCGACTGCTCGGTCAACAAACATTCGCCCTAGTGTTTTTTTAATTTTTGCATTTTTTCAAAATCGCGTCCGGATATCGGAGGGTCCGGATATGGGAGATCCGGATAAGAGAGGGTTTACTGTAAAGAGGATGACCCGGGTTCTACACTAATAGCCTACGATAACATAAATTAAAAAATTTTATATTTATGCATAGACTAATCTTTAATGCAATCCATAAATATATTACCACTTTATAATGTAGGCCTATTGATTTAAATTTATTTAAATTCAATAGCTCTATTTAAAAATATATTTAACACTACTACAATGTTTTCTGTAATGACATTTAGGCTAACGTGTAAATTTTATCAGGAAGTTAATCCTCAAAATTCTAGGCATTAAGTCTACGGCAATTACTGGAGCCTCGAATAGGATAGACTATTACAATACTGCTTCAATTTTTGTTAAAAGATTATATATGTTTCCTAACAACATACTGTAAGAGCATTAAAATTCCTTTTCTTGGCTATAAGGCTTGTGTTTTGTTTACAATTTGTTTCTTGCTTTCAGTCCTTTAAAACCTCATTTAACCAAATAAAACGTTCTTATCATAAATAATAACACGCCCCCTAGTTATAACCAAACAGTAAAGAACAAATCATGAAATAAAAAACAAAAAACAAACAACAAACAAAACAAAAAAAAACAGAAAAAACAAGGTTCAAAATTTACAATGGGATGTAAAGTTTACTTGGGTTGGTTAGTCTATGGTAAGACTATAATGCATTGTCCACCCTAATAATCATAAGAAGAATAATATTAGGCTAAACATACTTCTGAATATATATTTATTTTATCGACTACGTTGATCTTACTCCTAATTATTCGTAGGATACAACATTATGGTACCGATACGATCGTAGGTACAACACTTTCGGCAACACTGGCCAACAATCTTCGTGCTTGGCTCCCATTGGACGGCACGCGATGCTTCTGATTGGGAGTTAGCGAGTTCTGCCGAGGGACCGAGTTAGCGACTTCCGTACGAGGACGGAATTCACTAACCCAGCTCTAGAGCGAGTTAGCGGGTTCCGGAGTTAGCCAATTCCGAAACCGAACAAGTTAGCGAGATCCTCTCATCGATCAAATTTGAAGATAGGGCGTTTAACATGGGGTTAGCGAGTTCCAGAGTTAACCAATTCCACGGATCCCAACAGTATAATAAGTTTACCGTGTCTCCAACTTCAGGGTTTCCCACTACGAAGTAACAGTTGTACTGCTCTTCAGGGTCAAACAGAAAGGTGATGAAATCAGGATCATCTGCACCTGCCACAGCCACTTGCATTCCACTGGCCTTAGCCGCAGAATCAGGGCCTAGCGACATCCTGCAAACAATCACAGCATTTTTTACTAACTTCGGCTTTATTCAATTTGTTACTCTGGCTTAATAAAGGGCTTTGATTTGACTTCAATAGTATGAAAACTCTTAACATTGTCTTACCTGGACCCAAAGCCAAAGGACTTGGGCTCCAGCTCCCCCCCGCAGGACCCCGTCCTCCGGTGCACCACACTACCCACCAAAACTGACCCCCTGATCAAGTTCACCGGCCTACTTAAAGCCTTAACATCTTTCTGTAGGTCAACACAAGTTATTGTTTTACAACATTACCAGCCTACTCACACAACATTGCCAAACACTTCCTCCCCCCATTACAAAACTTATTACTGAAGTTGTTTATAAAATAGAAAATGTTATAATAAACAATAAAAAAACGTAAGTTATAAAAAAGACTCAGGCCTACTTTATGTAAATACATATAGGCTACAGTAGGGCCTACCGGTACCGTACTATTGTATAGGCCTAAGATAAAAAAAATTGCAATAAGTAAGTGTATGTAATGGTCTTATGAAAAAAATCATTTGGTACAAGGACAACTTATTTTATCAAAGCTATTAGAAAAAATGCTTGGTGTAATGTAATTTATTCATTGCCCCTAGGTGTAATGAAAAATAAATACTTTGTTAGAAGGCCTATTACTTAACTTCTTACTCATTATTTCAAAGCTCTTTTTCAAAAAAAAAGTTCCCGAACAAACACACCGGTAGGTCTTTCCACTGTCCTCCCTTGAAACCTAAGTCAACAATCACGCAGTTTCTTCTTATTCATCCATTTTATAATATCACAAAATAAGGCCGATGAAAAGGCAGCACACTGAACTAGGCTCCGGGAAACCCATTACATCACATTGGAAGCTAACTTACTTCCAGTATTGACGCGAACCTCTCCCCAAAGTTGACTGGCAACTGGGTAAGAGGTATGAGTAGCCGAAACTGATTCCGCGAAAGAGGTGCGTGAGGTAGGCTACGTACGTCAGGCAACAGCCCTGCCAAACGCAAACTACTTATGGTTTTTATAACGAAAAATATAGTGACCCAGGGCTGGGGGTAACTTCCGTGATGGGCCCGATGGAAGGTTAAACAGCAATATCGCCGATATCCTTAGTAATATCCTTTCGCTGTGAAAAATAACGTAATGGTATATTTGGATTCAGGAGGTACAAAACTAAGTTATGAAGTAGGCTAACTTATGATAAGTTAGGCTATACAAATTTTAAGTAATTAAGTTACGTTAACTCAAATGACAATAGTAAATTAAGTTAGGTACTATTAGGCTAAGTACCGGTAGGTTAAGTTAGGCACAAAACAAAATATAATAGAACACGTTGTGCAGGGACATCTGTTTAAGTTTATTTAACAAGTGAACAAAAATCAATTGCATCAGCAATTAGCCTACTGTAGGCCTAGACTAGAGAAATGTGATAACCTAGGTTAGCCTATGTAGGCTGTTAAGTTAGGTACTCGTCTTAAGGTTGTTTTGTAACGTTTATTTACTGTAGGGAAATTTATTTATTTCATATGAATGGCAAAAGCCAATTTCTATAAGTTTGATTTGTGATCAACAAAATACGGCTTCACTTTTTTAGTTTGTCCTAGGCCTACATTTACTCACATAGGCCCTAGGCTAACTTACTGCAGTTTGGTTAAGTTTAGGTTTAGTTTAAAGAATTGTTTCATAATGTTATAAAAGTAAATGTAGGACGTAAACTAAAGTGCAACCCAAAATACCCCCACTGCAGCAAACCAGCTGACTACCCAAGTATCGTCCTGAGTTAGACAAAAATTTCCATTTGCCCTTGCTGACATTTTTTGTATGTAGGAGGTTGTATTAATAGTCAAAGGTAGGAGGTTAGGCTACATCATAATTCATAAGAAATGACATTTAATGATCTAGTAGACGCAATTACATGCAATAGATTTTCCCTACAGTCACCCGACAACGTTGGCTTCCATGTACTGTTTATAGTACAGAAAGCTGCTAATTACTGCATAATAATACTTTGTCGTACGGTTTATACTTTGTCGTCACAGTTTATTACTTTGGGCGCACATCAGGATTCCAACGAAACAACACAAAACAGCGTGGTTCTATTATGCACGTAATCCGTGTACGCTTGGAAATAGGTTGGCAACACTTAAAGATAATAATACTATGAGCAGCTGATTGACTATTATAAATACGATTTAACCTGTCATTTTGTGTTTATAGTTTCGGTAGGCTATTTCTGAACTTTCTGGTCTTTTCTTTTAACCCTCCGAGTGTCCATAGTTTAGGCCTTAATGTCCACCTATTTTTGGACCCTTTGCAAGGTTTTATTAAAACGGATCTGAGAAGCTTAAAACAATGTTAATTCTAATGTTCTATATACCATTTTGTTTGGAAAATCATGGGCTTCAATATTATATATAAAACATAAGGAACATTTAAAAAAAAAAATTTTTAGGTAAAAAAAAATATAATTTCGAAAATTTTCAAAAAAAAAATAAGTTCGCGCTCAATGAAATTGTATAAATTATAGGCCTATAAATATTTGAAAATAGCCACTTTGTTCTAAATTTAATGAGGATTACAAATATATAATCATATAGCGAGGTAAGTTATCAAATAAATAAGTTATGAGCGAAAAACGGAATTCAGTACATAGCGTTTAGCTAAGAATGCATAGCCTAACCATAGCTAGGAATCTGGCTGATAATTTACATCAATATCACTACCTACTTCTTCAGGATCATCAACCAGCACTTCAAAACCACTTAAATCTTCTTATAATGCACCACGTATATCACTACTTTTGATTTTTAACACTGAAACAATGATAAACGTAATAAAACACATCAGTCATCGGTCCGGGGGAACCTAGCTGTTTACAAATACACGAACGTCAGCTGTCTGCATCAATTATGATCGGCTAGGAGAAAAATACAGCGCTGAGACAGACATCTGGAGACAGCTTAGAATGTAACGGAAAGAACGATACCTAACTCGATCCAGTTCAATCCGATTCAGTCAGTTATAGAGCCTTCGCCGTAAACGATGTCTGCTTGTCGAAAAATCGGCAAGTAACACTATACAAAGTGTGGTGCTTGCCGAATTTTCGTCAAGTAACACTGGGAGGGTTAAACGTTTTTATTTTAGGCGCGGAAACCGTTTCAAATTACAAAAACATGGAACTAGGCCTATAGCCTAGTCTATTCTCAAGTAAGTTTAGCGGAGCACATTTCTTGCCGAGGAAAAATAGCGGAGTGATACGGACTGGGTACTACTACTTTCTCTAGGGCACCTATTTGTGTTGCCAGCTGAACCTAAAAACGTGTTGTATAGGCCTAGTATTTGAAAGACTAATTATTTATATGCTCTAAAGTGACTGTAGGAAAAATATAATGTGTAACACGAGTGCAAAAGGCCTTGGCTGCACTCGAGATCATTCCGCACTAATAACTACCTACCTATTTCGCCAGACTACATTATGTTGACGAACTTCCCACACAAGTATTTAGTCCAGAAAACAGCTGTTTGCCACCAGCTTATTCAAATGGGGCTTCATTGCGTACCACTGTTACTGTAATGAGTTTTACCGGACACTAATCAGCTTGGCTAAGTTTACTGTATTTAGTATTTAGGTGTCAATGAGTGGTTAAACAAAAAAATAACCTCTCAATGAGTCAATGACTAGTGATTTTTAGTCCTTTTGGCAATAGGCCTATATAAGGATTTGTACAGATTTTGTAGTATGGCGTAAACTATTGTACGTAACTCGTCCAAAATGTGTGTACCAGACTCGTATAGTAATCCCGTACTCGCGACTTCGTCTCGCACGGGTACGACCACACTTGTCTGGTATACACTTAGGCTGGTAACTATTGTCATGGAAAAATTGAAATGAGCAATCTCACGGGGTACAGTTTCTTAACTGGGCTATGCTAATATATTATCGATTGAAACTATCGATTCGATTAGAAATCAGAAATATTTATTTGTCATTGGACATTACAAAAATGCATTGACAATTAATTGTCATGTGTATATAGCATGGCTACAGTCAGGCTAGACATTACAATTAACATTAGTAGGCCTAAACATTCATGCGATTTTTTCACCATCAGCAAGTTTGGTTGGTTAGGTTATGATAGTTTAATTTGATAAAAAATATAGCCTAGCCTATTTAAAAATATCGATTATTAATCAATATTTTCAATTCGATAGTTTCAATCGATATTAGCATAGCCCAGTTAAGAAACTGTACCCATCTCACGAATTAGCCTATCTTGCCCTAGGCTACATTTCCATTTCACATTCCTGCTTAGGCCTATGTTAACTGTTAACTTAGATACAGTTTTTCTGGTCTCTTACCTTGCTTTTTTGATTCCTGAATGACTCCTACTCCAATCCCTAGGCCTACGTCCTGACATTATTTTGACTAAGGGTAACACTTGCCGACTAGTCAATTAATAACAATAATGGTCCTACCCTACCGCTACTAACTTTACTTATTAGATCTAGATGTTGTTTAGATGTAAATGTATAGCAGGAGATGCAACCCGTTCCTCATCAGTATTCAGTAACAGTAACTGCCGAGTGCCGAAGAGCCGAACCGATTACCGAAGCCCGGAAGCCGAACTGGCGTAGGCAGGCGTACTGGACTGGCGAAGTGGCGAGGGGCGACTGGTTCCGGTTGGTGAGTGAGTGGCGTGGCGATGGCTAGCGTCTTGCGGGCGAGCGCGAGCGGCGACTCAGGCGAGGGAGCTGTAGCTGGGAGAACTGCTTGTGCGAAGGAGTGAGGGGCGTGCACTCTACTCTTAAAGGAACACCACAAATGGGTGGGGGTTTATAAAGAAATCAAATCGAAATCACCATTAAAATCTTATATATTAAAAAACTTTTGCAATACTTACGACAACCATGACCATACTACTGGACCGAATTACATGCAGCTAGTGTCAAATGAAAGATATTTTCCTGTAGATGTGCAGAATCCCCTTATAAACTAAAATAGGCTCAAAAATAAGCATGAAAAATGAATTTTTAATTTTAAAAAAATTAACATGGGCCTCATGTTAATCATTTTGTCATGTTAATCATGATGGTGACAAAATATAAACAGAAAATCCAGACAAATTCCAATCACATATTTTATTTTCAGTGCGGGGTGATAATAGAAAAGTCTGTACATTAAATTGGTCGAGTTTTTGACCAATAAGAGGCGATCTCTAGTAACTAATATAAAATTAAACTTTTGTTATGGAGACTTATTTAACATGGGGCTAATTTTTAAGCTTACGACAGCCACCCTGACCATACTACTGGACCAGTTATCACCCGGTTGGTACCAAATGGAAGGTGATTGTCTGTATATTTGCCCATTTTGCTTTGATTTTCAGATATTGACTCGAATACTTGATTACTTGACCCACCATACCAGTTTTTTTCATCGAACAGGTGTGGTAGCTCTGCAAATCAACACACACAGACATCACTTTAAAAACTACTTTTTTTTGTTCAAGGGGACCCAAAAATTTTATCTCCACCCAAAACTTTAAAGTTTTGACAAAAAACCATACTTTCTCCATAATTATGTATGGAGTAGAAGAAAGTAAAAATGCATTCCTTCAGCTGTCAGATTTTGACAGAAATAATTTTGATTTCATTTGAAACTATAATTTTATTAATTTTCCCAGCTTTGCTTATTGTTTGGTTGCACAAAATACCTGTAAAGAATAGGCTACATTCTATTTGTATTGTAAACAGTTCTATTATCAGCAGTCTTTGACTTGCAAGTATTAATTTAGAAAACAAAACTTTCGGTGAAAGTGCACTTCTGGTGGTCCGTTTCTAGCCTCCCATTGTTAAAAATGCACAATGAGCTCCAGATGGAGTTAAGCAGCTTTTGAAGAGGTTTAACTACAGAACAATGCAAAAGAGTGACTGTCCTCTACTTGTCAAATGCACTGGAAGCCCACACTTTCCTTTCCAGGTCAATGGATTATTTTTTAATACAACAGAAGTCATATCTAACTATAAAACTGATTTTATTTATACAGGGTATTTCAGAATTCATGTTGGATACTTTATTGTATTTTTTTTCAAATTTAAACATTTACAGACACACACAACCAATATTTTTGTATCTTATAACTTTTTAGCTTACTAAACATTGTATTCTGAAACACCCTGTATATAGCTAGACTGTGTTGTTAAAATATGTATTTAAAACATTATCTATGACTGTTTTCAATCAATGTTCAATTGGTTAAATTTGTGATTTAAAGTTTTTGTTTTAATTTTTAAATCTGTTTTGAAAAAGAACCTAAATTAGGATAAACATTTTTCTAGAAAAAAAACTTAAGTGTTAACATTATAACAATCGACCTAAGAGACTGAGATCAATTAAAATAAGTAAATGTCTGTTCAGCATTACTACACTTTCAAAAATGTTGCCCAAAACTAATTAGTTGACAAAGTATTTAAAAATAAAAAAGTCTTAAATAAAATTAAAGGTTTCTAAAATTTAGATGATTAAAAACTCAAACAAGCTTTATTTTAAATTGTCCAATGCCAAACATATCTTAAGCCTAAAACCAACACAATTTTTATCTGTGTACCTAAGTTTTTTTTTCTGCAAATAGTAATATATAGTAATGAGTGAGAGTAATTATATATTTAATTTTAATAACCTTTTATTTGACCCTTTGTCCCTTTATTGCCTTTATTACAAAACCTTATTAATTCTGATACAAAAAACAAAAAACCAGTCATGTTATAATCCTGGCTTACAATTATTAATTGTTAAACATCTATTTTACTATAAACAACATTTTCTGAAACACCCCAAGGCTGTATCTTGAATTTTTTTGCTACCCCATTTCTTTCGGTGTTAACGATACAACAACAATACAAACAACACAACAACAAACAATACAACAAACAACAATATAAAAGTACAATATACATCTTTCAGGGCCAATTGTATTTTTTTTCATTGTTCTGTTTTTTTTTTATTTGAAAGAAATTTGCAGGTTGATAAAACTACATGAATATTGAACCAAACAAAATTTGTTAAAATTTAAGAGGAATTTCCTCACACAAAATCCCAAAAGCCTATCGCGCTAAATCAATAAATTATAGTATCGGAATAGAGGTAATAATTAAGTAACCTGCTAGCATCCTGTCAAATGCTATTTATGCATGAAGGTCTGACAACTTATCAAGTATGCTGATAGCATCAGTTATGCATGTAATACCAGTATGCAATATGCAATTTGTTGCATCAATCTGTCCGCAATCAGGCCAAGGTGTCAGCTGTTGGTTATAGGAACAGCTGTTTTACTTTCTCTCTCTCTCTCTCTCTCACTCTGCTAATGTTATGTGTATCAACATTATCCTACTACTGTCTTGATGGTAATTGTACAGTTTGTAGCGAATTTCCATATAAGGAAGTAGCTATTACCGTAGGTGGCACTGTAAGACCTAGGCTCGGGACCGATTTACTTTTTCATTTTGATGTCCCCAGAGGCCAAAAACACCATTCGCTAAAATTTTAATATATGTATATATATATATCTAAAAATAGAAATATGATATATATATATATATATATATATATATATATATATATATATATATATGTGTGTGTGTGTCCGTCCAGACAATAACTTGAGTAATTTTTTTCCGATTTTGATAAAATTTGGTTTGAAGGTGTAAGGTGGGATAAACTTGAATGACTTTGCGAAACAGCATAATCAGCCCATGGGAACGGGGTTTAACGGGGTGTTTTATGGGGTAAAACTGGGGTTTTCTCATTTTTTACACTTATAACACAAAATTTATCAATTGTTCTCCAGACCTTATTAAAGAGCTTAAAAAACAAATAATTTAGTATATCAAAGTGTTTTTGTACAGTGATTGGTTACGGAGGAAATTAAAAAAATTGTTAATTCAAAATTCCCATGTTATTCTTATGGAGATTATTGTAAAATGTTGTAGTTGCCTTGTTTATGGATATATTTTGATCAAACTTGGTGGATTTATTTATTTCATACTAAGTTATTGATATTTTAATAAAAAACACACTTTATTAGTTTCCCTGTCTAGGTACTTGTTAAATATAAATGTAAATTTAATAGATTAATTGAAAATCAATCCAGACAAATGGAAATTCACTTAGTTGGTAGGTTTGCTGCAGCGGGGCTATTAGACTTGAAAATACTGTGGGATGACAAGAAAGTAACAATTAAATGCTGAAGTATTTTGGGATCATTTTATAGTTTTATCTATGAGCAGTCAATGTTCTAGGAGAGTTATATGTGATTTACCATTTGAAATTTATAGATGAGAAGAAGAAATACAGCCCATCAGTTTTTTCTCTAACAAACAATATTGTAAAAGGTGAACATAAATATCCTTTTCCTATTACATTAATATGTTGGTTTCGCATTTTTAACACAAAGTTTTTTTTATATCAAATGAAATTAATTAAGTGTTTTTAATTTAATTTCTAGCAGACTCCTGTATCAGCAAATGTACCTTTACCTTAGTTACCTTTAAAAACCTTACCTTTAGTTGTTGTATTTGTTCTCAACTATTTAAAATGTGAATATATATTTAACTTATTTTATTCTTTGTATGCACTCACTTTAAATTTGTAATGTAGGCCAATTATTTCAACACAACAATTTACATTATATAATTTCATCATAATACAACCAGAATGTTTTTAGTGTTTTAGCACATGTATGCATTCGGGCTTACACATTTTAATAATTTTGTTACTCTACTGAAAGATATTTTATCTACTGGGGAATCCTTATAACCAAATAAACAAAAGTTTCAATCTCTCAAATTTTAGTGAGTAAATTCTTCAATTTTGACATTTAAAAATTTTTCAAAATTTCTAAAAGGTATGTTGAAAAATATTATAAATAAAGTTATAAGAATGCCCTTCGAGCTTTTCTTTACGAAAAAAATTGCTGTAAAGATTTTCAATTAAAAAAACCTAACTATATATTTTGTAAAATTGTTAAGAACTCGCTTCTGTGTAACTGAGTTACTTTCTATCTTTGACATTCGGGGAGCGAGCTGGTCTAGTGGTAAGAGCGCAGGACTCCTGTTCCTGGGGTCCCGGGTTAAAGTCCCGCCAAATCACCAATTGATTTTATCTAAGTGATAATGCCGTATCCCCTAGGTCTAGCCTGAAGTAATGTTAAAAACAATTTCGAGCTTGTGCCTAGCGTCCTAGGACAAAAACATCTTTAACATTCAATTATCTCCTTATACCTACTTTGTACTCATTCAGTGTTAGTGATTTGTCATCTCATGGAAGTTGTAATGTACACTGTCTCTATTACTCTATGTACCTACGCATAACTACATACTCTATGGAGTTGTAAGTGTCAGCTATATAACGGCCAGGTGCAGGAAGCAGTGGGCAGTGACAACCTTGCCCAATGCCCGTGGGTCGACCCTGCCCTCCGCACTTCACCTTTCTTTGCCCACTTCTACACACTCACCTTCATCAAGGTCTTAAGCTACCAAAATTGCAAGGTGTACTAACTTTGATTAGCTCTTAAGATGTTGGATTTTTCCTAAATGGCCAAATTTTTTTGTATGTATTTTTTTATGTAGATTAGTCCTAGAGAGTCGCGGCATTATTACATAGATAAAATCCGATTGGGGATTGGCTGGATTTGAATCCGGGACCTCAGGCTTCAAAGCCCTGCGCTCTAACACTTAACCTACTCACTCCCCCATATGGCCAAATTATACGTTATTTTACACTAGTCAATCATTCGTAAATTTTCAATACATATTAATTATTTCATTATTTCCCTCCAAGTTTTTTACTACATAAAGCTAAGGTTTTACAAAATTTTCAAAAGAGAATTTTTCAAAATTAACATGACAAATAGGTTTTGTTTTGAGAAAAGATTTATTAATATAAATATTTTTAATTCTCGATCTACTTGTAGAGAAGAACATTTTTTGTACAGTGGAAAATTTCCTTATGGGAGGACCGAGTGCTTTCAGCTCTAGTAAGTTGCGCGGGAAATATATACTTGTTACAAGGAAAAGCCCAAAAGGCGAGCACTGAGCAGAAATTCTTATCGCACAGGGCACATAGTCTTCTTCCACCATGAGCGTTGTAGTACATGTTGGTGAGGAGGGTGGTGTTGGACTTTCTCCTAGACACCAGCGACCCGGAGCTACTAATGCTAGACACAATTTTAGTTTACCATTGAATGTTACCAATATACTTAACTTCTCTCTGATCTACTTTACAAAATGTTGCCTACTGTAACACAGAGTAGGAAGGTATGGTAAATAAGCTGGTTGTCGTAGTTTTTGGCAATGCATTTTTGGAAATGAAGTATAGGTTTTAACTGATTACGTTTGGCTACAACTAACAAAATAGCGTATAACTATAATAAATAGCGCAGTTAAAAAATTATTTGTAGGTCTATTGTAAATTACATGTAATTAACATTTTTGTAATTTACATTTTAAATAAGGCATTTTAAAGGTGAATATTTTTAAGAGTTGAAATGAAACAATGGTTCTCATCTCAATGATGAGTTGGGACCTCATTAAATCAGCAGAGAGCTCTTATGAGTATGAAGATGTTTTGTAATAAGCAAACTGTCTTAACCAAGTGTTAATACATGTTGTACTCTCTAAATAATAAGTTAGTAACACAGTATTTTGTAAAGATGAAAAAACAGTTTTTAACATTATATTTATTTTAGTTTAAGAATTTCAAATAGAGGGTTTCAACTACTTTTGGACTTCTTGCAGATAATAACGATGATAATTATGTTATAAGATTTTTTGTAATAGCTATTTACATTACAAGTGTAGTAAGAGCGTTTTTACATCACGCAGGTGAATGTTGTGCAACGAGCGAAAGCGAGTTGCATAATTCACCAAAGTGATGTAAACACGCTCTTGCGTAACGTGTAACGTACAAGATTTTACCTGACCCGACAATATACAGGAGGTTACGAGCAATATGCTTCATTATCCATTTCACTCATCTTCTAACAGTAACGTTCGTTTACAAACAAAAGCTAGGTTAGGAAAATTCTTCAAAGCATTAACAATAAAATTCAAGCACACAGCTGATTTCTAGCGTTGAACGTCGTTGGCTCCATAGAGGTATATTTTTTTAAATTATCCACTCAATGTTATTTAAATGGGTTTCATTACCCCACCGAGTGAGTTTTTTTCAACTTTACATCACTCGAGAAGTAACGAAGTTGTATACATCACGCTTTAGGGAAGTTTAACATGGCGGGTTAGGTAAATATAATAAACAGTATCAGCATTCTGACACATACTTTCTCCCATACGTTTGTCAACGACCTTTATCATGTGTAAGCGGTGAGAGTAAATATACGGAAATGGGATTTGTACAATTCTTTTTCAGAATTTAAAGGACTATAACATACCAAATTTTTATCAAAATTGTTCTGGCCATTTTTGGGAAAATCCGATTTTTCCGTTATTTTATGGGGTTTTTATGGGAAAATAACATCATTTACAATAACTTTTAAGCTGTAATTTTTACAGAAATGGGATTTGTAACACTTTGTTCAGAATATAAAGGACTATAACATATTACATTTTTATCAAAATCGTTCAGGCCATTTTTGGGAAAATCCTATTTTTCCGTTATTTTACGGGGTTTATGGAAAAATCCCCATTAAAATGAAAATGTATAAAAAAAACTATCAAAATTGTAAGGACCATAACATACTATGTTAAATCAAAACCGGATTTTTTATAAAATCCTTTTTTTTTTGTTTTATGGAGTGCTTATGGGAAAATAATATAATTTAAAATAACTTTTAACCTGTAATTTTTACAGAAACGGGATTTGTACCATTTTGTTCAGAATATAAAGGACTGTAACATACTAAATTTTTATCAAAATCGTTTAGGCCATTTTTGAGAAAATCTGATTTTTCTATTTTTTATGGGAAAATCCCCCTTAAAAATACAAATTTCAAAAAAATGAAAAAACGCCTGGAGATACCATGGATTAGAACCTACCTACAACTTAACAGCAATAGTCAATGCTATGTAAAATCAAAACACCAAAGTCGTGAAAACCCAGCGGGAGAATCAGCTGTTCAACAATGCATCTTCTCTCTTTCTCTGTTGTGATCACGTTCACTACTGTTCGGAGTTCAGTTTCAGTATGCGCTCGACGCTCGCTCCGTTCACATCGCGTACTCCTCACGGGCGCTCCCTTCTTGCCATGTGACCGTCCTAGACCATGGACACCCGGTACTCTCCCGTCCATGTCAAACCTTCCAGAAGGAAACGCACCTTGGATAAACTCAAGACATGTGCTCCTTACGTTCCTTGTTTTATATGTGTCGTTGGAATTGTACAGGTAAATGTGTTATGTTATTGATTGTAATAATATGTCTAGTTTGAAAATCAGTAATTAATATATTAATTTATTTACACAACAAATTCAATATATAAACACTTTGAGAACACATTCTCTCTTAAAAGATTGGTCATCCTTTTGGATCAGATGAATGATTTTAAGGTAGTTTTCTCTTTGTAAAAGAGGAGTTTATTGTGATTATTAGTATTAGTGTATTGATATTATAGCGACTTTTATTATTTTACAAATACAGCCATAAATGTAATGATAATTTTATCATTACCAAAGAGAAAACTTATAATACTTGTCAAATTAATCTTGCAATAAGACTAAAGCGTTTAGACGATATCAGCCATATGAAACATTACCTGATAAGAACATGCAAAAAAACTTCGCATTTTATAAAGTATGAAAATGCTACTTTCAGTGCAAAAAGTAAAAACATACTTTTACGTAAAATTAATATTTGAGAGGTTTAAGTTCCGGATCACTATAGTTGAACTGTGTAACTTAACTATTCAATTTGAATTAGCCTACAATAATTCAATATTGCTAAAATAACAAAAGGGCTATTGTCAAATGGTGCCAACACAAAAATTTGAACTAAGGGAATTATACCGAATGTTAAACTAAAATACATTAATATTATCAGCATCTATCATAACAGATTTTTAATGCTTAAATGAAAAATTGAATAAATACATTGGAGAATATGTTAGTAGCAAAAATACAAAATTAACGGTGTACAAATTGAATAATGATTCCAATGCTAACAATTAGGTTATTTGTAAACGTTTAGGAATACATAAAATGTCCTCAGTTTTTAAACTCTATTAAAAACTCCGCCTCAATAGAGACAAAGGCTGAAAAGTGAAAAGAATTCTGCGGTCTTATTAAAACGACGGTTTTGACATTTTTCATAATTAAAATCTCGTTTACAGTTCAGTTCCACTTCTTGATTCATGATTATTGCCTCTAAAAATGAATACTACTAATATATTAATATTAAATAATCCTTTGCAATATTCCTGTAGTCAAAAAGTTATAACAAATTAATAAACGTTAATTGTAAATAGCCTATAACTTGTATAAGTTTGTAAATAGGGGTTTATATCTATAGTGTGTATAAATTAACTTGGCAATAATTGTATTTGATAAACTTCAGTTAAATGTCAATTTTCCATTTGTATTTCTGTAATTATTTGTGGTAATATTTTTAGCACTGATTACAAACTGAAACTCCAAAAAGTATGATTTGAAACCTATCATCTGTATCGTTTTGTAGAATAAACAGCTGATTGACATAGTTGCTCATTTCAAACATGTTTTTATAAAACATATGTTTATAAAACATGTGTTTATAAATATGTGTTTATAAAACATGTGTTTATAAAACATGAAATGTTTACAAAACATGTGTTTATATAACTTCTCTTGGCTGTGATGCTGCCTAATATGATCCTAATGCTACCATATATTCATTCAGGTAAAAAGTATTGAATTGAGCTGTTCGATAACATATCCCATTTATAAGAATTCGTTTTAACCATCATTTTCTGAAAACATAGTCGAAGCAAGATCGAGTCATCGGTTTTGATTTTGTAAATTTGTTTTCCCCCTAATTTTTACCCTTAAAACCTTGAAATTCTAATTATCTTTTAAACAATATTGTAGAGATTAAAACAAACAATTTCATACACTGAATCATTTGTTCGTTTAAATGTTACGGATAAAACTCCCACAAAACGTTATAAATTCATACGTTATTTTTATGGAGAAAAGAAAACTGTTGTACGTAAACGAGCATACTACTTTACTGCATTTTGAACCACGGCTATATTTCTGTGTGAGTAGAACATGGAAAAATCATTGTTAGTTTCCACTCTTTTGTGATTCCGTTGCCTCTAGCTCAACATGACCTTTGCCCCAATAATTATCTCCATTGATAAGCCAAGCCACTAATAAGCCACATTATTTTGGAGTGATATATACCTTAGTACGTTTGAGAGTTTTTACATATAAAAATTAATGGTATTAAGTAGTGGTAAGAGTATGCGGTAGTAATAGTTTTGCTTGTAGTAAAATTATCGCCCCAATAACATATTGTATTTGTTTATATAAAAATAGGCATGAAACATGTATTGCTATACGCAAGTTATTATCTTTTTTTGTGTTAACTAAACAATGTTGGAATTGATGTGTACGGTTCTTACTATTGTTTCTGTATTTGTAAGTATAAATACTGCAAACAGAGGAAAAAACGTTTCTTAATTTTGTATCAATATAAGCTAACGACATGTTTACAATAAATAAACTGTCAAAAACTCGTTGAATCCATATATAAACCCCAAAGTACCCATGAAATTTGGAGAAAACTACAAGTCACATCCCCAAAAACCACATACTTAAAATGTTTGTCATGACGAGAAACTTTGCACAAAACTATCCATTATTTCATAAATTGCCTTGGTCGTAATTAATTTCTAAAGGGAACTTTCCTTATACCTAATGTTAAAAAACCTCAGCTGTACTTATTTCTTTGTTATCCTTTCAATTTATTTACCTTATTAAAATAGGGTGTGATTATTTGTTTGTATAGATAGCCCACATAAAGATTTGATGTAACCATTTTTTTTATAATGAACAAGAAAGATCGGGTCTTCGGTAAAAGTATTATAGAGTTTTGATTTTTTTTAATTGTTTATTGTTGTTTTAAATATTCTGTTTTGTTTATTTCAGCTTTACTTAACCAATCAATAGTTTTATTAATACTTATGAAGTCAATCGGGGTGAAGCCCGTGGGTAACAGCTAATTCAACTTTTTTTTGTAAAAATAAAACAAAGCAATTTGTTTGTTGGATTTTCAAAAACTGAATTTGAAACTTTATATTTATCATATTTATTTAATGTGAAAAACTAAACAAATATTTTACCGTTGAGATTTGATCAATGAATAAATTTTGCTACAGTAATACCAACCTACAAAAGAAATTCAGAGGTCGACAAACTGTTGCCAACTGAGCAAATGGCATTAACGATAACGACTGTTTCGTGATAAGTCATGTATAAATTATTGTTTTTCAACAATGAATTCAGCTTTGAACGATAACCGTCAAAGCTTGCATAACATTTTCCTACACATTACTTTACAAATATTGGTGAGTGAAATAACCCAGTCAATTTTATATTACAATGAATTCTCGATTATAAGACCCTCGATAAGAAATCATTCATGAAAAAAGTGTCATTTTTAAATTCACTATAATTTATTTTAACCATAACCACATGTTATTGCAAACTTCGATAAGAAGTCAACCTTGATAACAAAACTTATTTTATAATCCACATTCTTGTTATCAAGGTTCTACCACTATGCCTTATACTAAAAATACCCCCGCCGCAGCAAACCTGCAGACTAAGCGAATTTACATTTGCCTGATTGGATTTAAACTAAGATTTCTCCATAAAAATATCACATTTATTCCCTATTTAAATAACATTAGTTTAATGAGTACTTAGGTTTGCTGCAACAGGGAGGGTAAAAAGGTGTTTTTTTTTGTAAAATGTTAATAGTTTAATATGAAATGAATGCATTTTCCAAATTTGATCAAAATATGATCATATACAAGCAAACTACAACAGTTTACTTATTCTCCATAAGAATAACATGGGAATTTAAAGTTTTTTGGAATTTTCTCCGTAACCATTAGGCGCATAATAACGCTTCAGTATACTAAATTATTTGTTTTTTAAGCTCTACAAAATGATTTGGAAATAAAATGCTAAATTTTAAAGTTTTTATGGTCAAAAATGGGAAAACCCAATTGTTGCCCCTAAAACCCCCTCCCCTGTTCCCATAGCTCGATCATGCTGGTTCGCGAACTAGTTCGAATAAACATAGATTTACACGTTCCAACCAAATTTCATCTCATATGAATTTGAACGGAGGGTGTTTTTGGCCTCTAGGGACCTCAAAACGAAAAAGTAAAACTGTCCCGGGTCCAGGTCTTATCTTGAGACCTACGGTAATAGCTTATTCAGTGTATGGGAAATTCGCTAAAAGGAACCTAAAATTAGTAAACTATAATTAATTATATTTAAATAAGTGTGGTGTACGACGAGGGAGTAAGTGCCGACCGCTGTAAATAAATAATACTTTGCGCCAACCAATGTAAATAAATAGCGTAGTGTTGTTAGTTAGTGATGTAAATAAACTTCACCCTGATAATGCCACATGTGGCAAAATGTACTTCGGACTTCACCATACATCAAGACAACCATAGGCAACCACAAATAATTAGCAACCATAAGACAACCATTAGAATTATCAATAGAAATCGCCACAGGTGCGTATTTTAATCCAAATGAGTGAAGGATGAGTGTAGAATGGTGTGAGATGATCTGTGTAGCTTTGTTACTCACTAAGATCAGCTGTTTTATCAGTCAGGATAATTTATTTAAAGCCCAATGATCAGGGACAGCTGGGTCCAGTTTTGAGCCATCACATATAATTGGTAACCAAATGCAAATCTATTTAATTACATGTTATTGAAACTGGCAATACTACAAACACACGTTCTCCGGTATATCATTATATTTATCTGATTTTGGAGTACTAACAGCATATAAAGATTTAGCCATGAAAAGTTGATTTTAATTTAGTTCAAATTGTGTTTTACAGTATCAAAATTCATCATCTTGGAAAACCCATGTCAATAGAAAATAGTTTAAAAAATGTTAAAACTAGGTCTAAATATTCGGACATCACGTGGAAGTTTACGCGACTCGTCAGGATTTTTTTCAACGACGAGTTATAAAGTTGAGGATCCAAAGGACACGAAGGACACTCCGGTCAAGGATACAGGACTCGTAACCTTACCCTTGCGGTTAATGCTACTACTCACCTCGTATGGTGCAGTCATGTTTTTAGACCTCTTTCTTGGGCCGTCGCCAGCAGCCTGTGGATGACATTGGGAAAAATCTGAAGTTTTGTAAATAAAATGTGGACAGTTTGAAAAAGTTTAATTAAGATAAAAAAAAGAGTTTAAACAGCTGGAAAATATAAAAAAAAACTTCCTGCTACGTAATGGGTATGGATATAAATATGTAATTTTTCCAATTAGTAATATTTTTTGTTTACCACATATTAGAAAATTAAGTAATTTAAGGGGCTTTAACATAATTTACACGACGAAATTATAAGTGTACTCGGAGACGCTTTAGAGCCTAAATGCAGTCAAGATCGGTATAAAACAAAATAGAAGAAAGCTGTCGTAAACGTATATAAAATTAATAGAATATTTAATTTCTAGTGGCATTCCGGTGCACGCTGAAGTTTGATGTATGAGACAAATTCGAATACAGGAACTCAAAATTTTGGGAGACAAAGCAATTAGGATTGCAATAATTATAGAAAGTGCAAGAAACCCACTTTCGGTAGACTGGTAGAGTTATCAACGATACTTTTTGTACACTTTTATTTTGTATTGTTGGACAATAAAAACAGCTGATTTCAATAATAGAAATTAATTGTAAGCAAACATAGTGGGCAAATGAAAAACTGATTGAGAGGAAAGAAAAGAAAATTTAAAGCAATCTAAATCAATTAGGAAATAATTACTTTTCTTTTATATAAGATATTATTGATAATAGCTACTTTCTGTAGGTAGTGGAGAAAAAACTACCTCTTTGAGTATGTTTACCCATCTACAATCATTTAAAAAAATATGTAAACTAGTATACAGATTTCTCTCCATGGAAGACAATAATGTGATAAGAAAATAATTACAAATTAGAATCTGATCCCTCAATCAAACTTTTCCATAAAGCTACTAGGTGATACACTAATGACGAATCATATAACAGTTGGTCCAAAGTCATTTGATAACCTAATCGAAGTATTTTATCATTGTTTTGTAAACTTTTGACGCAGCCTTATCAAGATTCTTTGTTCAAGATTTTGTACACAGTGACGAAACTGACTCATAAGATTGACACCTAACTGATATGGAGTGTCAGTATAAAGGTCATTTACTTGACTGTACGTCAAATTATGGGACCAAAATACATTTTTAGAGTCGATACAATATGATAAATAATCCAGAACTAGTTTACACACCCCATGATTCGTTTGTGACTTTTATTGTAAACATTGGAAATGGTACTTAACTAATTAATAGTTTATAACTGATTAAAACAATTTCAGTGTTATTGTTTTCATTAGGGCGTTTATGGACACATGTGCACGTAAACGCTTTGTTATGTAATAAAATGTTGAATCTAATTATTAAAATTGTTCAGTTCTTTTACCTAATATTTTTCTTTAGCCTGTTTAAAATTAATTACAACAGCTGATGATTTTTAATCCATTATATTGTACAAATAAACATGATTCCATTCTGTTCTTCTGGTTAACATAGCTTAATAATTATTCTGTCTTAATTTTTCATTAATACACACAAACACTCTACATTAGATGGTCCTTTGAGACGGATATTACTTAAGCGATTTACACATCCCTTGATTCATTCGTTAGCTTTATTGTAAAATTGGAAATGGTACTTAACTAATTAATAGTTTATAACTTATTACAACAATTTCAGTGTTATTGTTTTCATTAGGGCGTTCATGTACAAATGCACATAAACGCTAAGTGAGGTAATACACATTACACGATACAAGTTGAATCTAATTACTATAACTCAACGAACAAGTCAAATAATCAATTTCAGTTGTAAGTTAAAGGAGTTAGTTCCTTCCCATCCTTGGAATATTAAAAAATTGTATGGGAATTATAATAGTGATAAAAATTGAAAATAAACTATTAATAAATAACCTTTTTGTTTTGTGTTGCCTTGAAGTTCTTTTTTTTCAATTCCTGATGCGCATTTCGCTACAGGTTGTGGCATCATCAGAGGTTGGAAATTACAACAAAATCAAGAACTTCAAGGCAACACAAAACAAAAAGGTATTTTATTAAAACTGTTCTTGAAACTGGGTTATATTAAAAATGAAAATAATCGTTGTGTGAAATAACTAACGGTTTAACGTAATTTTAGGCATGGATAATAGTATCACAATTAACAAAAATTATATAGATCGAATATTATTAAATAGATGCATTAAAGATTATGAGAATATTTCCAAATTAACTTAACAAAATTGATAATGTAATTAAAAAGTATCCCGGTTTCAGTAAATCTTGGGAGTGTGCAATTTTTTAGTAAATCGAGTTTTTTTCGGACAGTTGTATAATAAAAGAAAGTCTCACTTACAGTAGACCTACGATGATTAAATAATTATTGCACCTAACCTAACCTAACCTAACAATATATAAATATATCTTGTCAACAACGACAAGATACTTCACGACTTTGAACTATGGTTGTAGATGAATAAAACAATTATTGATCTGGGACGATGAGTAAATAAACCTCTATATATTTATCTTGCTAGTTCAGGGGCAAGTCACAACAATGTGTATCACTCTGTATTCGAAAATAGTCCATTTCCATACAGCTGAGATCTTCGAAAATCTTTAATTTCCATACGCCAAAAACAAATAGTGATCAGCTGACTTTTCCTTACATAAACTTAACTTTAGCTACATAAACATTACTTTCGCTACACAAACAATACTTTGCCTGACATCAACAAAGTTACAACCAGTTGAATTTTACAATACTGTAAAATTAATTGTACAGCTGTATTGGGTTTAGATTAGAAAAATGAATATATTACGAAATGTCAGATAATTTTTTAAGTTAGATGAAGTAGTTTTTTTTTTCATCGTGATAAAAAGTATCGTTCAATACTCGTAACGAAAGTCCCATTTCGAGACTCCTCAGTGTTTCCCATGCTCCTCTTCGACTCATACTAACTGGTTGAGTAGCTGAGTGGTTATAGTGCTCACCAAATAATAAAAAGGCCACCGGTTTCCTGAGAAAATCAGTAGCATTGATGGTTCGAAACTGGTCCCAACTGTCCCTGAACTGGCTTTAAATAAATGATCCTGGCTAATGAAACAGCTGATCTTAGTCAGTAACAAAGCTACAAATATCATCTCACACCATTCTACACTCAACTTAACTTCACTCATATTTAGGTTAAAATACTGGGTCGCCGGAAGACTGCCCCCCCGGAAAACTACCCCCCCCCCAAACAGGTTCCTACGTCATATTGACGTCAGAGACCGGGGGGGGGGGGCAGTTTTCCAGTCACGGACACTCAAATTTAGTTGTCAAACGGTTCTAATCTAACCTAACCTAACCAACAAAACTTGCTGTAACATTTCGAAATTCTGTTTTATATTCACCACATGACTTTTCTATTATCCAATGTAATTACTCGAATTAAAATTAAAATTAAATAGCATGATTTGTCTAGGGGGGGTAGTATTCCAGTCGCGGACACGGCTTCCATATTGGTTAGTTCGCAGGTTTTGTGACGTCACGTTTCACCTGGGGGGGTAGTTTTCCGGGGGATAGTATTCCGCATCCCCAAAATACTCACCTAGCGTGCTCATCTCAATGATTGATAATTGATAATTGAGTCGCATGTAAAACACTATCTCGCCCCGAAATGCGTCACTTTTGTGACTAGTAGCTAAGGGAGTATGTTTTATCTATGCTAGTAGTGAAATATACTATTAATTGTATCGCAAAAACATCTGCTTTAAAAAAAAATCATTGTCACAGCTGTATGTCGTGGGAAGTGGTCTGTTCACTTATCTGAAGACCGCATTTGCGTATACAGCGCAGTATTAGATTACAACTAAGATAACACATCAACTGTCACTTTTCTAACTAACTCATACGAACTTCCTGGAGCTAATTATGCTTAAAAGTATCGTGTTACCTCATTACCTTTCAACAAAGGCCACGCAGGAAAATGAACTATTATTTAAATATTTTAGAATAGTTTTGTACACCTTTATCAACATGTATTTATTGGCAAACCTTTATTTGTGTAGTTTAAGCACTGTAAAATAATTATTTTGCACATAGTCAATTACAGTTACTTTTGATTGGTTAGTTATATAACCATAGTATTTGATATATAACTCTATTATACAACATATAGTAAATTTGAGACCACATAGCAAAATATATTGATGTCAAATCAAATCAAATATAATTTATTTCCACAATAAGTATACAAATAACAATCTTTCAAAAATTAAATACAATGCTTTCTAGTAGCTTCTAGCATTACCTACATAAATGGTGTATGAAAACTAAGGTAAAGGTTCAATTAAAAAAAATAATTCAAACAAGTAGAAACTTAAGTAGATGTTTTTCAATGTTGTCAAGCTTATACAACTCACAACAAAAAAAACATGTCCCCATATTTTTTCTGTACTGTATTGGCCTGTTTACCTTCTAAACTAATTCGAAATTTAACATGAAATAACAACTTCAAATGGCCAAATCGTGACTGAATATCCCAATAAATAATGTGAAGAATACTGTTGTAGATTAAATAAACCGTAGTAGAAAACCTAAGCAATACTAAGCGAAAATGAAGCTTCTTTGTTTAATTTTTGTTTAAACTTATAAGAATAAGGATTTGACACTTAGATAACTGTACAGTAAAAATAATAGGCATTGGACGATCCCAAAGCATGCTACCTAGAACAAATACAACCTTCTTGTGAACATTCTTTAGCGGTAAACCGAATCTGATTAAGTGTATATCATATGTGCAATTCAGTAGATATGTTTGATGAAGACGAATTCTAAGATATGTGGAAGGAAGAACAAGTAATATTAGCTATTCTAAATACTGTCATTTGATACCGCCCCTATAGTATCAGTATAGTAATTGAATTATAAAAGTTAATCCCTTGTGCTGCCCTCATGAACAATGATTTAATTGAACTAGGCATTCTTTTAGACAATTGAATCAAAGTTCTAATATCTTAGCTTAATCAGCATTAAATATTAGCTAAAAATAACTCAAAGAAGTAACTGACCTATGACTTTTTTGTATGGATAACTGAATTAAACAGTAATATATGAATGTTATATTTTGCGCTCAGGCCAATATTCATCTATTTGGTTACCATTCATTAACTAACCAAATTACCCATGGCTATTAGTAATTTGTTTAGGAAGTAACAAAAACTCAGAAATGTTCAAGGGTAAGAAAAGGGTAAGAAATCAGATGTGAGTAATTACCGTCCCGTATCTTTAGTACCTTTGTTTGGAAAGATTATTGAACGTGTTGTTTATGATCAACAAAAACTCGGATTTAATTAATAATTAAATCCTTTATTTCGGCGCCTCTAGTGTAAAAGAAACTAAATCAAATTCAAATTCCATCAAACAAGAAAGTAATAAGATAACTAAAAATACCTAATAATTGTAATTAATTAAATTTAATTACTTAAAAAAATGTAATTTCTATTAACATCACACTTTGTAGCTTAAGTCAAAACTATTATGTGAAAGCGACATAAAAATATCTGAAACTTAAATGTAACTTACATTTTAATCATTAAATGTATTGTGAAAACTTAAGAAAAATTCCTGTTAATTTTTCTGAAATCACTCACATAACTTCACCAAAATATACTCCGAAGGAATTACAATGGCAAATCAATAACGTATTTCAGCTGTTGAGAAATTCAGCGGATTTATCTAAGTATCTAAATGTTCCAAAAATATCCTCTTGACTTGATGTAAATCATCCTAATGTTCTGTCGTGACCGGCGTATCCTACGATTAGCATTACACGAGTGATGCGAGCTGAGAGAAGGTGAAACGGCGTGTCAAGGACGCAGGCTTTGGACCATTCTCCTTCTGTATCTCAGAGTAGATGTTTACAGTTAACAGTGGTCATAGGACACCGGGTTGGGAATTGTAATCCCATATTTAGTCCCATCATATTAGATAAAAATACTTCTCCTCCTGGGAATAATTCCCTAAATGGGGAAACTTTGCGTATGTGTAGTACTAGCACCCAAATTAAAAATCAACATTCGTGCTGTAATACTTTTTTGACAAATTTTCACTATCCTTTAGAAATGAAGAAATGTTGTTGAAACAAAAGTTGAGGAAGACACAAAAAAAACATCTTTTTAGTCCTCATAATTTTTTTGTCCTATCACTAACGATTATTTTGAGAAATTTATATTAGAAAAACTTAAATTGTTATTACTTTATTCAACAATAAAGTTTAAGGACACCCTGTAGAATTGAGAAATCGTTTATTTCATTTCATAATGAGAGATTTCAATTTGAGAAGTTGGCAATTAATAATTATATTTAAGAAAACTATCCATATAAAAATAAGCTGAATTTTTAGATTCCCATTATTAAATCGCAAGTTCTGCAATACATTTTACCATATCTTAAATATAGTATACTGTTTTTAAACTAATTTGCTGCCTTCTCTAATACAACTGACTGTTATCAACTTAATTTGATATTTTCTCAAATATGTATTGACTATTCTCAAATTCAATAAAATTAATATGTTCTGAAATAAACATAACTACTGAAAAAAAAAAAATGTGAAAAGGTTTAGATACAGCGGAAAGTATTGATATTTATTATTTACTAAATTATTCTTATTTCAAGTAGGAGTAGGTTTACTACTTTTGTTTGTTGGTTACTTTCTAATTTGAGTCCCAACTGTAATAAACTTGTGGTAAATTGCGAAGAAATAATGCAATACGGGATTGCGCCAACAACCACATAAAATGGAGCAACAAAACCACTAGTTGTTAAAAGCTAGGAGAGTTGTTTCATTATAAACTCCCCAAATAGGGATTAGAGTATTATTAGTGATAGAATTGCGTAAAAACCTCTTAAGAACGTCAGTAGATATATAGAGCAGCTTATTTCGTTGGGCGGCTTTTAAAATCAAATAAAAACCCAAAGCTATCTTAAAACCCAAGGTGGACTTATTAGAATTCAGGTTTACAAGGCTGCAAAATGTTATCTATAAGGAAAAACCCCAATTTGCTTTGTTAAAGGTCATTTATTTGGTAGCGAATTTCCCATATAGGGATATAATAAGCTATTATCGTAGGTCTCATGGTAAGACTTGGATCCGGGGCCGATTTACTTTTTCATTTTGATGTCCCTAGAAGCCAAAAACACCATCCGTTTAAATTCATATATATAATAACTTCATATAGATAACCCAAGCAAAAATTATCCGATTTCGATGAAATTTGGTACAAACGTGTAAACCTACGTTTATTCGAACGCTTTTGCGAACCAGCATGATCGGACCATGGGAACGTGGTTTTATGGGGGTATTTATGGGATAAATTTGGGTTTTCTCGTTTATGACCCTCAAAACTTAAAATTTCCCAAATTTTCTCTAGACCATTTTTAAGAGGTTAGTGTTTCTGAATAATTATTGGTTACGGAGAAAATTGTAAATAAAAATTCCCATGTTATTCTTAATGAGAATAAATAAACTGTTGTAGTTTGCTTGTTTATGGATATACTTGAAACAAACTTGGCAAATCTATTTATTTTCTACTATGCTATTAATATTTTACTAAATACACACTTTATTACCCTCCCTGTAGACAGCAAACCTAGGTACTCGTTAAACCTTATGTTATCTGGATGGATTCAATTGAAAATCAAATCAAGCAAATGGAAATTCGCTTCGTCTGTAGGATTGTTGTGGCAGGGGTATTTTATCTCATGGATATTTTTCTTTGCACACTATGGTCGCTTCTAGCACGATTTATTTCTGTTTACTTTCATTCCCTTTCTTAGAAGCTAACATTAATCAAACTGTTTCAATGCTTAGGACAACCTTGGGACGTAAAACGAGAACTCGAATACTTGATCTGTGACCAAAAACCTACAAATCCACTAGTTCCAGTTGGCCTACTTTTGAGGACAAAAGTCTTCGAACATTGTGGTGTGAAGCCAGTTTTGGATAGTTTAATCTATAAACACTACCTTGGCCATTCCGGCTTAGTCCTTGATCATTGGGCTTTTAAATGATTTCGTCAGAGAAACAGTTACATAAATGATTTCACGATCTACACTGATCTTGAATTTGCATACAGCGTCAAATAAGCACCTAGGTGCAATTGCTGAATCAAAAGTAATGATATACCGTGCATAGATACAGTGTGCGTTTTGATGATAAATATTTATTTATTGTAATTTCACCAACATAATCACTGTATTACTTTAATACTTTTTAATGATATTGTGACCTACAAAGTTGGTATTTTAAGCCAAGTATGAATGGAGATGAGTGCAGGATGAGTGGCGCGATCTTGTAGTCTTGTTAGTGACTAAGGTCGACATGTTCCTTAACACAGCTGTTAATTAATAGCCCATACAGCTAATGGTAACAAAGGGGCCTATAGTTTATAGTGGAATCCTAACCACATTTTTGCCTTGGTATATACGAATTGGTCTAATTTTCAGGATAGCACTGCGAATAGTCGAAGTACTCACTCGTGCGGACGTTAATCCACACCAGGGAGTATCGCATCCACAGTGCATGCCTATAAATATCCACAATTCCAATACATCCACAATATCCACTATCTTATCCTACCTATTTTCTACCTACATGGTTTGTACAAGGCAATTATCGAAATGGGGAAAAGGGGACACTGTAAAACGTACACTCCTCTAAAATAAAGGGAATAAAGGGACACAGTCAGTAAGGGGGGTTTCGGCCCATTTAACGCAACCGGACATGAAAGATACACAGGATGAGAAGAAAATGTTCGGTGTCCAAAGTCAATGGTAATAAGTGCATAGCAAATATAAACAAATACACTGAAAATATAATTTTGTAAAAGGCCAAGCTCCTACACTGCACAACACAGAAAAGTTTAGGTCTAGATATCCGAATCGTAGATTTGACGTACTGTCCTTAACGACAGGATTCTTTCTAGATGTACACCAAGTAGACACGACATAACCTTTAGAACAAACATTTATACAATTTTTAAAAATTAAGCTCGTATGCACTTAACGCTAACTACGAAATTTGTTATTTCTAACATCCTTACAGTTTCCATTTACCATTCAATATTTTCCCACCTCATTATATTAAAGAGAGATGATTCTGCATGAAGGAATCAATAAATTGCTAAGTTGACCTTTGTGTGTATAAAGCGTTACTAACACGATCACACAGGACGTACAGGAAAACAAGATGTTTTGAACACGGCAACAATTAATGGTTTATTACATTGATGTAATGTTAGAAAACCCGGAATATTTCTTACGTTTAGGTATAGGGAAACTTTGTTAGAATACAAGGGGTGTACTTCTCATCATTTTAAAATCGGCTTCGCAGATATAAAAAAAGTCTTTCTTTTCATCATCCTCACTTATCAACTGAAGAAGATTATGCTACCTAATAGAACTTTTTAAAGTCACGCTTGAACATTTTAATTACCATAGTATAAAGTGCAAACTGAAAAATGTATCCTAAATTAGATTGAAAACACTTAACATGACCATTCTGTTTTCGTACATCGGAACGCTAGCTTTTCCCCCACACTTAGCTAGTACCATATTATTATATCAAAATAAAAAGGCTTAGTACTGCAACATTGCCTGACACTTATATTTCGAACTCTATGGTATAGTATATTTCATCATTAGGGCCTAAAGTGGCTCTTTTTTACACGATGTCAAGTTTTACGATCGAGGCGAAGCCGAGGTCGGAAAATGAGCGAGGGTTAAAAAGACACTTTTTGCCCGTGTGATGAACTATATTTTTTGTCATATTGCATAATTAATTATTAAAAAAGCAAGCTAGAAAATGAAACAATGTTTATCTAAAGATAGCCTCTCAAAACTACTTCCAGCATCTTTTCAATTCTGCTAATAGGCTACAAATAAGCATCTGTTTTTAGTAAAGTGGTTCAATCATTTCGTCTATTACGATTGAGTTACAGTGGATTATACCGTCGATATGTCGAGCGATCGACAACAATATGTTAAAATCTTACTTAATAAATCAATCGATAAATAATTTCGATCGATACGATAGCCACAATCTAAATTTATAACAACAGCCGATCTTTACTGCCTAGGGACTAAAATAATTTTTACTCCCTAGAGAGCAAAAATGCAACTTTACACCCGCAACGCATGCTTTTGCTGCAGTATGACGAACAAGACTTTAAAAACGAAACTCACAAAAACATCACACTTTCATTCGTACCAAATAACAGTATTTTACAATATTTATCACAATCCACAAAGTCAAACTCTCTACCACCCCACGTAGAATGACGTCACACTAGACTGAGTGTAAGAGGAGAACTAACAGCTGATTGGTCAATGAGAGCGCGCTGGAGCGAGTAACTGGACTGAACAGAGGATTAAGTTACCTGAGGTGTTTACGAAGTGACCACATAGTGTAAGATAGTGGATTTCCATCTGGATTATGAATAAGTCGTAACCACTATTGCATATTGCAAAATAGTGTAAAATGAAAAATGCATTGTAAAATATGATGACGCTTTCAAATGTGTTTTATGATGTCGACTATCGTAGTTTTCGATACACATTTTTCAAAAACGTGAAACCCACATACTTTAATCAAAGTTGAATATTCCTTTAGGAAATGTTACATGCATTATAAATAGAAAAAGTATAATTTTTATGGTGATTAAAAGTTTGAAATTTATAGCCATAAAAGTAGGACCAACTGGAAACTCAAAAATTTTTCAAGAGTAAGTGAAAATAAATTCAGTAAATTATGTGGTCTATCATCAAACAGAATAAAGAAGCATTCATGTTCAATAATTGGATCTTTAGTGCAAAAAGTTGATTTTATGGTTGACTACGTGATGGCTGAAACAAAAGACTAAAGTTAACGATGGTCAAATTAGACAATAAAAGTAGTTTTACTGTCTATAGAGAATCTTACAATAATTTAGAAATGACGAAACAAAGTAGTAAATGTATTTTAATAAGTATTTCGCACCTAATAAGTCAACAAAGAAAGACCTTACCTCAAGTAATATAGTAAGATTATATTGTGAATAGTAACTTTTACTGCCGAAGTTTCTTGAAACAATAGCAATTGTTGTAACCAATTATTGGTCGAAATTACTCAAATGGTTTACTATTTCCGGTGAACCCGGGAAAATTATTTTACCAGAGTCCCCTATGCATATTTTTGTACATCAATCTAGAATACCCCTAGTTAATTATTTATTGTTAATTAATTGTTTTATTCTGATAATTTCGTGTTCGTTTGCCGATACTCTTTAGCCAAAAAGTCTGTTTGACCTGGTTTTGAAAAACGTGACGCTTTCAAATGAAAGACAGGGACACGAAGGTTATTGACGTTCAAATTATTCATCGTGCTCTTTCAAAAGAGGTGTGAAGTGCTAGAGAGGGGAACAGTGGGGGGCAGGAGGGGGGGAGGGTACAGCCCCATTTTCATCTCTAGCGTAAAGACGTATTGTTTCTAAGGGTGGTACTTCACTACAAAACATGAGCAGTGTCAGAAGTTGAGGGGGGTAAAAATCACTAACCATCTCAAGGCTTCTCAAATTGTCAAGGATTCAGATGTTCATGTTGAAGGGACAGTTACGACATTTTAACATAGATAAATTTATATTCCCTTCATTGAAATTTTGTTTAACTAATAATTTGAATGGGATTTCGTACCATTTAGTAGAGAAATGAGAATAAAACCTTTCCAGTTCGAAATTTTTAAATGTTCAAACTAATTTGAAAATTAGATTGACCCATGCAAGATTCACAAATTAAAATATATAAAAAAATAAAAAAACATTATCAAACGTGGGACAAAATGAATACCTATACGAGTAAATCATATGATAACCTCCCAAGGAATCTGATTAAACTTATCGTAAAATTTAGCGAAAATCCAAGCGAATTTGATAATCAGATTGGCCTATGTAAAATGAACAAGTTAAAATTACAAAAAATATAATTTCAAATGAACGAGGTCAGCAACAAAGCATTTGTGTAACAAAATATTTCGGAATAAAAAGTGTATTACCATTTTACTGTAACATATAAACATGTAATATTCTTTGAAAATCAAGTGATGGTCAAAAATAGTTAACCATATTTTAATTATGTAGACTATTAAATAACTGTTTGGGCTTCACTTTAGATTAGTCCTACACTCATTCGAATGCAAAATATTGATATGATTGTTCTATATATCGATTATTTCATTCGGTTAATTAGGTTAGGTTTTAACCTAACTAAACAAACTTGATAAATCGAATGAAATAATCGATATATTGATCGATATATGCATTCGAATGAGTGTAGGACGTAAACTAAAGTGCAGCCACTGTTTGTTTTTCGAAAAGTATTTTGTTATTTTGCTTGTTCTTTAATTCTTTTACTTTAAACTCAGAGCCAAGGTAAAGTAATTGAGTGTTGTGATGCTAAACTGTTGTGAATCAAGGTCTTGAATCCTGTCTTCAGTCTTCAAGACAATGGATTATCAACATCAAAGACACGATTCACCTGTTTGTTGTAAACGTAGACAAAACGTTTGGTGTGTTCTTATCCTTTTACTACTTCTAGCGTATGTTATTATTAAAAGTAGCTGTTGCTATTAATGTAGTTTTTATAGCAATATATTCCAGGAATACTGCAAATTTTACAAGCCAAAAACGCCGTAATATACCCGTAATAATAGTTTATCTATGTGTCCTTTCCTTGAATGGTAATGAGGTAATACAATACTTTAAAACCTAATCTACCGTAGGAAGTTCGTTTGAGCTAGTTTGGTGAATAATTGGCAGATTATCTTTGTTGTAATCTAATACTCTACCGCGCAACGTACGCAAATGCGTTAGGTAAAGAATGCATTTCTAAACACTAACTCTGTCGAAGTTAATCCCTGTATAACTAAGAGATAAAAACTACAACAGTATTTGAAAACCTTAAAATCACCCAGTTTTGTTGTAAAAGCAATGAGAGTAGACTACTCATTCCAAAAAATCCCTTATTCTGACGTGCATTTTGCGTCCGGTAACTCTTTTGTAATTTGGTGTAAATCAAATGTTTCTGTACGATTTTAGCAAATTCTAAGATTTAGATATATGTCTATTTCATGTGTGATACCAGATTCTTTAAAAATATGTAGTATAACGACATGAAATAATTATACATTACACCTAATTGTTAAAAGAGCATGTTTATGCTGTAAATGTCTACAAATGTAAGACGTTTGAACTTGTAAAGTATGAGTAACAATTTCTAGAAAATAGTACGAAAGTCATTTAATAATCCGTGTAGTAATCTGTTTGTCTGATACAAAAATGTATAATATATCTGGTGAAAACCCTTAGGTACCCATAAATGCATAGACGATGTTGTATATTGTTATTCCCCACACTCAACTCAATCTAATTCACTTGAACGCATGGTTTGGTCTACATCACCTGTGTTATTGGAAAACGTGATAACCTGATGTAGGCCTACGCTGTAAAAAAGGCCTCAGGCTTTCCCATGTTATTCTTATAGAGAAAAATTAAAAATATTGTAGTTTGTTCATTGATATATTTTGATCAAATTTAGCAAATTTATGAATTTCATTCTATACTTTACTATTAACATAAACAACACTGTTTCCATCCTTTAGCAGCAAACCTAAGCACTCGTTAAACCTAATCTAATGATATTTAAATTGGGAATTAACCTGACATATTCAATGAAATATTAAAATAAAATCTAATGAGGCAAATGAAAATTCACTTAGTCTACAGGTTTGCTGTAGCGGGGGTATTTTATTTGAGGGATTTTTTTAATTTTTTTGTCCCACTTGCAATACAAACCAGCCATACATACTGTCACATAAAATAAGAAACTACTGTTGTTTTACAGACAGTGCTGTACGTGCTAGATGACACAGAACTGTTCAACCTTCTCCTCTACTCCCCGTACCAGAGGGAACAGCCATGGCGCTACATCTCCTACATGCTGCTGCACAAGGACTTTGCCCACCTGGCTCTCAACCTGGGACTGCAGACACTCCTGGCCGTGGTGCTGGAGGCTGAGCAAGGGTGGCCGAGGACGGCTGGGGTCTACTTGCTGGGAGGTCTGACTGGTGAGGGAGAAAATCATACGTCAACTTCGCAGACTAAATGGGATTTTGACAAAACAGCTTGAAAAGAGTTTGATACAAATTTTTATTAATGGTCATGTTGACTCCTTGAAGTTGTTGCGGCAGCGGAATCTGTGATTTCCCCCATAAATTATCATAGTTACAGCCACCACTTGCCCATGATTTTTTATTTTATTTTATTTTTTTGGTCCTAAGACCCTAGGTACGAGCTCGGAATTGTTTTTCACATTACTTCAGGCTAGACCTAGGGGTTGCGGCATTATCACTTAGATAAAATCTATTGATGACTTGGCGGGGTTTGAACCCGGGACCTCAGGGACTGAAATCCCGCGCTCTAACCACTAGACCTAACCACGCTCCCCACTTGCCCATGATAAGGGTTGTTGACAAGCTAATGGGAGACAGAGTTATAGCTTACTGATACTGATCATTTGTTTCCTTTATAAGGGGAACTAAATATTGTGCTCGGACCCTCCGAGTCAAGACACTATCATAGCTAAGAACACTACGGTGTTCAGTGGGTTAGAACCTAAGACTCCTGTATACAAGTTTGGCTCTCTAACCTATAGCAGACCCTACCACTTTAACTACTTTCATTTCCGGACTCACAAAATTTGGTTACAGCTAGTACATGAGAATTGGATGTCTAGTACATCTATACTCCATCTATTGTTGTGTTGTACAACAGAGAAGTAAGGTACAGAAGAAACAAACTTATGGGTTTACCGTGCGCTTTCAGCTCTAGTATTTTGTGCCGAGCATATACTTGTGACAAGCAAGGAAGAGAGAGCTCAAGCAGCGAGCACTGTGTGGAAATTCCTATCGCACAGGGTACAGGATTTTCCTCCACCGAGAGCGTTGTAGTACATGAGGGTGGCAGTGTTGGGCTTTGCCCTAGACACCAGCAACTAGTGCTAGACACCAATTAAGTGTACTTTTGACTGTTTTGTCTGTGTTGTTACAGGATCTCTAGGAACAGCTGTTCTGGAGCCAGATCTGTCCATGGTAGGATCGTCTGCTGGAGTCTACGCTCTACTAATGGCTCAACTTCCAAACATTCTTTATGTAAGGGTCAATAAAACTGTTCTGTTTTAACTTATTTATTTAAATTATGGTTTGATTTTTAGAATTGATTTTGACCACAAAAAAAAACATAAATAATGAATAACTAATAGGTACAGGAACAAAGGTAACAAAGGATAAGATCCCTGCAGATTAATTGTTCTTATAATTCAATTTCATCAACTATTTCTTATAGAAAACAGAAAAGTTAGTAAAAGATGAACATTAAGCTTAAGGAGTAAGGAGAGCTAACCCAACTTAAAAATTAAATTATTAGTTTGATGAAGACATTGTCATCTTGGGCATTACTTCAATGTGTAATAGCACAAAAACATTCAAATTCTTTTGATGTTATTCAGACTGTGATAAATGGTCTAATATTAAATTATTAAAAATTTACAATATTCCCATTATAACTGAATTATCATGATACAAAAGATGCTTTTATGTGTATTACCGGTACCTATTGTTTTTGCGCACACAATTAGAATTAACTTTCTATGTAATTGTTACAGAACTGTGATCTTCTTCGGTACAAATGGTATCGGATTGTCAGCGTAGCTTGTCTCTGTGCCGGGGACATAGCTTACGATACGTTACGGCAGGTTTGTGCTTACTTTTTTAAACTGCTAAGTTAACGAACAATATTTTACATTAATTACATAAAATATTTCCAATTAAACAACAGTAATTGAACTTGATAGCTTAGGATAATTAGCTTTTTGTGATTATTTCCTAATATAAAGTTTCAAATCTACTTATAAACCTTTGAAAAGAGTTTCTGAAGTTCTTATTATGAAGAACTACAAATTTTGAGAGGAATAGTGAATATATAGGTACACTAAAACTAGATTATTGGTATCCATCCAATCTAAATTTCCTTAAAAGGGAATCTAAATCTAAATTTCTTTGCAAAAGAGGCTTATTTAACTACCTACCGTATTATCTTTTTTAAAATTAAAATATGGTTAAAGCTGGTCCAAATGAAATGGATGTCTGATGTAGTGACTGAGCTAGAGGTACAATTGGTAGCACTGAATGAGAGAATGCAAGACGTTGGCCACCATTTGTATCAAGGGGATAAAGTACATTTTGAACAAGGGGATTGTGGGATTGTGTATAAATATGAGCCAAAATAAGCTGATTCCCTAGTTGGTACCAACCTAAAATTACAGCTTCTCGATTTTCCAGGAGAGTTGTAGTGCCAGTGCTACCTCCAGTTGTTTTTCTAGCTCGTTGGATGTAGTATACCAAAGTCAGTGATATCAGCTGTTTAACAATGCAATATTTCCAGGGAGGCCCTGTGATCAGCTGGTCTGCTCATGTGTCCGGAGCCGCAGCTGGGCTTCTGCTTGGTTTTACGATCTTTGTTTCTCACAACGATTGCTCCACTTTCAGCAAATCTCTATTGAGATACGCATCGTTTGTTATTTTCATGATACTTTTTGTATTTGCTATTTTGTACATTTATACATTTAAGAATAGAGCAGTTTCTCTTTAATTACTCTTTTTTACCCTAAAAAAATTGAATCCTTAGTTCCAAATAAATGTATGGACACTGCCAGGAAGTAACTATTAGCTAATAGCTATATAGTATGGAATTGCACCGTGTTAAAAGGCTTAATTGAGGTTAACACTATATATATAGCAGCCCTGAGCAGTTTCTAATAGATCCCAGCACTTCCGAACGCACAGATAATGTCTAGGGGTTTGTTACGACACCCTTTTCTCCACCAAATCTGTATAACCACAGAGAATACACTGTTCCTGATCATTGGGCTAAGTAAATGATCCTGACTGATGAATCAGCAGATCTTAGTAACAAAGCTACACAGATAATCACACAACATTCTACACTCATCCTTTTTGGGTTCAAATACGCACCTAGGGGTCCCCATCTCAAAGCCTTTGCACAAGTATACCCACTGTAAAAATACACTAGTGCTAGGTAAAGAATAGACCAGAGGTTACCTAACTAAAATTCTTTATTTACTCTCTACATAAAATAATACTATTTACAAATATCAAATTTATTACCAGTTAGAAAAATATGTGGAATAAAATGGTTGGATATCTTGCTGAGATCATTCCTAAGTTAAATGATTTAGTAATATTCTGATTAAGTTGGCCATTTACTTTCTTTACTTAAATATAAAGCATTGAACCTATTGACGGTAAAACTAACAAGCGACGGTATTTATACATAACACATCAAATGCAACACTTATTTAAAAAATGTGTCCGGTAATAAAAGTAGAGGTATATAAAACTATAAAATAAAAATAAACTCAATTAAAATGGAACAACTTACTCCAAATTATATAGAGACCATTATTGATATCTCAGACAGTATAGTTAGCTCATTGATTAAAGTAACTACACAAAATGTTTATTAGAAACAATTCCAAAACAACTGTGTACTTATGAGTTGAACCTTTGACCATGGAATCATTCATTCACAGAGAAGTATGGTACAAGGAAACTTGCTTATGGAACAACCAAGTGCTTTCAGCTCTAGTATATTTGTGCTGGAGATATACTTGTGTTGAGCAAGGAAGAGCATTAGACTTTGCCCTATACACCAACTAGTGCTAGACACCACTTAAGTGTACCAGTGAATGTTTCCTCTCTACCTTACTTCTCTGTTATTCATAAACATTAGGTGAATATTCCATTTCCACATCAAAATCTTTTTCCATTTTTAGGAAATAAAAAACGTGTTTATAACTAAGATTGATTGAGCTATCCACAGAATGCCCTTCTGTAAAATATGTTTTACTGTTTTGTAACCTATACAGACATGTTTTAGCCGTGTGGAAGTGAATGGGCAAAATAATTTATTCACAGTTATAGCTTAGTGAGAAACTTAATTAACTAGGTATGTTTTCATGGAGTAGAAAACTTTTACCATAGACAAATAGAATAAATATAGATTGGCGAAGAAAGGTTTTGCGATGTGCTGCTAGAGAGAGCGTGCTCAGCATTTGTCGACTCACCGTCTGCTACCAGCACTACCACCCTTGCAAACAAAATGCTACCAATGTATCATACCCACTTTTCAACATGGGTAAAGTGCAAAATTGTGAAATCCTGTAATTTGAATGGAAAAGGCAAATCTTTTTTTAAATCTCGGTAAATTTTTAAAACACAGAAAAAAACAAACTCCTACTCCCCGGATTCCAGGGAATTTTCTAGAAGTTGGAAACCCTTGCTCCAACTACCAACATGGCAACGCTTGCTAGAGCTTGACGCTGCAGCGGTGTGCGCCGAAACTACACCGCACTCCAAGCGGTGGAGGCCAGAATGAACCGCAGCACTGTTGTCAGTCTATATTTAAATCTTTTGTCTATGCTTTTACATACAGCTGGTCCATATATACTTGAGTATACCAAGTCAAACATTGAACATAATACAAAGAGAATAAAATAACTTTTTTTTAATAATGCGTTTTAAATAAACATTAAACATAGAAAGGATATTTTAAAATAAATTATTACTATGATAGATTAAAAATAAAATAAATATATTTACTACTATCTATACAATGTCATTGCAAAACGTGAATTTAATTGCTTGGATTGTTTAGGAGGGATCACTCACATTAATTATTGTTTTAATAAGTAAAAGAAAAACTTACAACAATTGTACAAGATTTTACCATAATTTTTAATAGGACCCCTGTTTAATGCTCCTTAGCTCTAGCGCTGTAAATGTACATTTTCTATTCATTTAGTTAGATAATTTAAAATAAATTATACAAAAGGTATTTCATTTATTTTTTACATGTATGGTTATACAATTAAAAAGAAATCAACTCAGCAAATATTTTTATGAATTTTTATATTGTTTTGTAGGACTAAATACTTGTACAAAAGTATAAGAAATTAAAAAGAACATTTTTTATATATTTCTTAAAAAATGTGAATACTAAATTTCCACCTTTACCTTTATCGGTTTCATCCGTCCCTCAGAACAAATACAACCTTAGAAAGTTTAATAAAATTTTGTTGATGTGGTTTCAAGTTATTTAAGAAATTAATTTATGTTTTACAAATTTTGACATACCATTATATATTTACAAACTTAAAACTTAATATTTACAATAAATAAGAGTAATATCTAAAATAGCAAAATCTTAAAGAGTTAAAATATATTTTAATAATTTATTTTCTGAAAGACTGAGGTATATATTAATGAGTGTTAGTTTTATTTTTTACAATAATTCTCTTAAAAAAAAAATCAGCGTCAAATATTGTATTTGTATTATTTTAATGTATTTTATATAAACTAAAATAGGGGTTGAATTAAAATATCAGATTCTACATTAGACACAACAATACATGTTTAACTAAACACTCTTCAAAAATGTATAGCTATGATGGCAATTGGAGTTTGTATTGCTTGAAATATATTCAGATCTCAAAAAAGAAATCTATGATAACGCCATAACCAGCTCTGCTAGTTTTAAACCCTTATTGAAGTTGGCTACTATTTATTATTAGATCTAATTTGAGGCAAGAAACTTGATATGAGCAACGACAATGTGACCAACTCTACAACATGATGAATACATCTATGACAAACTGTTACAAACCCTTGGAAACTGATATCTCATTTCAATGTATAAAGTAGTATCAGAGGTTCCTTGAATTATGTCCAGAAATATCCAGCAGGTGGTGGGCAATTTGTTTTACAGCAACTAGTAGGCCTGCTACTTGAACCACGAACACGGTTTGCATGTGATGCGCAATGGGCATGAGATACATTATCATCCCCTCCCCATTCTTTTCCAAGGATTTTTTCCTTCCCTACACCCCCAATAAACCTAAAACCTCATGCGCCCCTGGGTGGCCCTGACCAAGAAGAGTAAGTTATAGCTGTGCAATGTTTTCTTTTTCGTATTCTTGTGAAGGAAAATTTCCTCACTAGGAAGGTGAAGTGGGGCACGATTATTCCTTGGGCCCAGAGCGCATGCCATGCAAATTGTGTTCCTGGATGTCTCTGGAAGAATTCAAGGAACTTTTTGACTCTACTTTGTACAATATTTCCATATCGTATCTTACAAACTCATTTTGTTTTGTTTCAATTGCTGCTCTTATCCACAAGAGTTTCAGTACAAATTCAACCTTTGCCAAACAGTTACATGTAATCAAGGCGCTATTGTTTTGTTTTTATAAAGTAACATCCTAATTGATGATTTGTAACTGATCGCTAAGTATTTTTCTTTCTAAACATTTCAACTTGTGTTGAAACTAAACTTATATTTCAGTGCTGAGCAACATCTGCTGAAGCTAGAGTTATTTGTCAGCACTTAAGCGGTCTACACTGAACACCAACTTCCGTACACATACATTCCAGACATGGACCTGATAGTTCGGAGATGATCCGTCCAACCCTGTACATTCTCCCGTAGATGTTGCATCCTGCGAGTTTCAGGAGACCTGACGCAGCTCCCGGATCAGGTCCGGAGTGAGACGGAATAGTTGGTGCAACTTTGGAAACAACAGGTTTAGAATGAGTCGAAGGTTTTGCCGTTCTTGAAACACTTTTTGTAACGCTATGTTCAGTTGTTGTTATATAAACTGCAGGTCTTCTTGTTGTTTTTGTAATTTCAGTTACCACATGCATTTTATTATCATCTAAGAAACTATGAGTAGTCGTCTTAGGTAAAACACTTACTAATTTTGTGGAATTATTAATTTCTGTTAATTTGTTTATGTCTTCATCACTACGATTTTCCAACGATTGCTCGACCAAAGGGATACTTTCGTTTGATTTAATTCCTGTCAATGTTGGTTTGAGTTGAATTTTACTCTCCGGTTTACTTGTAGTCTTCGGTTTCTTAGTGGTCCACTTATCACTGTCAAACAAATAGCTGAAGACAGAATCAAGAGAAAACTCATCATCGTTTGTTTCTTCCTCTTTGACCTCTTTGTAATCGTACTCATCTGTTGCTTTTGTTGTTACTTCAGTTTTGTTCTTCGCTTCTACAGTTTGTGTTGTTTGAGTTGAGGTTTGTTGAGTTGATAACGTTGGTTTTACTGTTGTTGCCTCGGTTTTGAGTGTCGTCGTGGTGGTTTCTGGCAATGACGTTGTTAGGACAATGTTCGATGTGTTCTTTTCCTCTTCCATTGGTTCCGATGTAGTCAGTGATACAGGAGAAGTGCTGGATGTTTGGTCCCACAGATAAGGCATGATGTCTCCTATAAGGGAGGGGAGGTCAGGAGCCGGTTCTGTTCGGATGACGTCCCTGAAGGGATCCGGAGTCACAATCACATCTGCGATTGTGAACGGAGGATGGTGAGGAGCTGGGGTTGCATTCTCCACCACTCTGGTAGGGGACTCTATATTATTTCCATCTGTAAATATGAAAATGATTTTGTGAATTTAATAACAGATTGGTATATATAGTAAGAAAGAAAATAAACTTAGAATATGTTACAGTATGCGAATGTCTTTTTTTAAATTAAGGGCAATATGTTAGAGCATTATATTTTTAGATCGTATGTACGCTATAACGGTTCCTTGCCTCTTTTTGGCATGATTTGTGAACAGAACGGCAATGGCCCCATTTCCGTCAGCTACAGAGCCGCTAATGGTGCCACTCTGTTCCCAATTAATGCCAGTAACAAGCGAGGAGCCTCTTTGCAGGGTAGACGCGAACAAAGAAGCTTTACGCAAACAGCACTTACTAAAAACCTACCCTCATATATTGAAACTAGAAGCGATGGTCAGTAATATAAAATGAGATTGTGAAATTAGTTAGGTACTGAAAGATAGCCCATTGGCAGTGCCTAGGCCTGATACTATTGGGTTGCTCAATTATGAAGGGTTCGAAACAGTGAAATCGTAGAGACGTCTATTACATAGACATCCATGATGGCTAGGTCTACTACGGGAACCAGAGATGAAGACAAAGATGAACATCATTGACTTCATCACTTGTGTGTTGCTAGAATGAACATCAAACTTTTAAAAGAAACCAGGTTAAGTAAAACCCCAAAAATTCCTGTGGATACACTGTATATCGAACCTAATACTCTCACACAAGTCTAAGATTCTTATCTTTAGGTCAGAAACACTTAACTAAATAATACATTAAACAGTAAATGACAAAAAAGTAGTATTACAAAATACAAATGAAATGTACCTTACAACAGGTCTTTATCTTGATCACAGTGTTTTGCTTCATTTGTTGGAAGTAAAAACACCCTTGACCTCTTGTATTTTAGGTAATTTTATCTTAACAATTATACAAAAGATTTGAAATGTGCATGTGATAATCTCTTTAGCAGAGTTTCCTAGATGCGGAAGCTGAGCACAGAACGCAGACTGCGGAAGAAGCGATTTCAATGGGGTTCGCTCTGCTTCTGGGAATACGGTACAATTAATTATCTACGACTCGTTGCAAACTCCACTTTCCCTTCTACGTTTCTTAATTTCCACGCCTAGGAAAACCCAACTTAAAATTAAAGTAAATAAGTTAGTAGAAAAACTCACTCTTAACATGAAAAACACAAGCAATAAAACTACTGTACTCACTGCAAACAACTTTGCGACAGCATGATCCGGGTTCTCTGCTGTTAGAGAGGTGACATCCTGTATCCGGCACAGGACACTTGGGCTGTTGACAAAGGATCTTGCCATAGTAACAGACACAGAGGTCACAAGCTGACGGCTCCGTGAGCAGCTCTCCGTGGCGATAGGTGCGGCCGCCACTGACACATTTGTCTGATCCATAGAGTAAGAAGGATTAGAGAAAACACCCGAGAAACACTCCCTAGAGTAAGAAGGATTAGGGAAAACACCCGAGAAACACTCCCTAGAGTAAGAAGGATTAGGGAAAACACCCGAGAAACACTCCCTAGAGTAAGAAGGATTAGGGAAAACACCCAAGAAACACTCCCTAGAGTAAGAAGGATTAGGGAAAACACCCAAGAAACACTCCCTAGAGTAAGAAGGATTAGGGAAAACACCAAAGTAATATGATTTACTATTATTCTGTCATCTAGGATGAAGTTTGGATTTCATTATACTGTATCTTCCTGTGTTAACTTGCATTTAAACTTTATTGAAGCTCAAATGATAAATTTGGAGAAGCTCGTTCAATGTTATAGAACGATTACTGTACTGCACTTGAATTAATGAAAGTAATTTTTTATGTTTTTGTTGGATATCAGATAAAAAACACATTTTCTCCATTTCTATTCTTATGTATTTTAAATGAGTATCAGCTTTAAAATCTTATACTTGTTCTTAAATTGAGTGCAGCCCCCCATTAGAAAGTCTCATTTTGGGAAGAAAGTTTTTAACATAGTCAGGCTTTTTAGTCCACACCATATTTTTCATGCAGCATGTCAACAAGCTACATTGGAATTACATTTTACTTTTCCACACATAACTTTGCCATTTAAGAAAAATGTACCAAAGAAAACTGTACTTGACAAAGACATACCGTCGTCAGCAGTTTTGAAGGGCTCAGTAATGGAAGGTAGAGAGTCGAGGTTTGCAGAGCCCAGGGCTGCTCCACTGCTGTGGTACACCGTGTCGTACTTGGACTCGTAGAATGGTCCGTCAAGCAGAGACTCTTTGGGCACAAATCCACCTGGAAATTCATTACGTACATCAGTAACGATTGTGTGTATCTCAGTAATTAATTTGGTGATTTTAATCACAACTGAGGGAAGTTAGTAAAACCTTTGTTTGTACGGCAGAACCTCAATAACAAGACTCTCATGGGGAATATTGACTTGTCATCAAAGTTGAATTCTTGTCGAAGAATTCGATCTTGTCCTCAGTTGACTACATAAAATGTAACCCCAGTCAGAGCTGAAGAATGACAATAAAATAACCACCCTGAGAGGTGTTTAGTAGTCAAAATACAACAAATCATGATTGAAAGAAACCAAAAAGAAATAAAATTACAAATACAGGGCGGGATTACATATAAATGATATTTTAATACTTTAGCATTTTACATTCTCATAACTTTTTGTCATTTATGTTTGACTTTCCAACCAAATAAACAGTGAGATACATTAGTCATTGGACATTAAAGATTTAAGTTTTATCCTTGGTAATTTCTCTGATACAACTCTATTCTCAGAGTTAACCTGTCTATAAGGGCACGAAATATTAGCCATAGAACTATCAACCAGTTGCAATTGTTCCCATTTTTCAGATTTCTTGATTTACCTTCGGTTTCCGCAGGAGGTGAGAATCCGCTGGAGTGGGGTATCTCGTAGAAGTGATGTCCTTCGTCTGACGAATGAGACTTTTCCAGCGCGGGACTGTAAACTGGCTCGTCCACTACAGCATCTGCTGCTACAAACGGAATGATTCTGAAAATTGCATAAACTCAGTAAACCCTAAAAAGTGAATGTAATTTTGAAAAGGGGTTTAGGAAAAAGTATAGATAAGTACGGAAAACATTTTTAAAATTATCTAAACAAATTCATCAACACAAATTACCTCTCCTTGATTCAAATTCATAATTTCAAAATGTTTACATGCATGTTTATACGTTTGCTACCAATCGCCACATATATGGGATGCATTGCTACTGTCATTGCCACAGACCAAGGTATACAGTTTAATATTACACATCTAGACCGGGTGTCCCTTGGTTCACAGTACACGCAGACCATGGGCCAGTGATGCAGCAAAGTAAAAAACTGTTTTGCTAACTATCATATTACGTCACTAATCATCATATTCACAGACCAAGAGACGCTCATATGCGACGGCATTCTATGGGTAGAAAGCGGCTGTCGCATATTTGCGTCGCTGGTCCATATGAATGAAAAATTTAGTACTCTTTAGTACTACGTGATTTCTCATTTTTGTGTCTGAGCTTTGTTAGTAATTTTAACTACTTTTAACACATAGTCTATTAACTCAGTATTATTTGAAGGAAATTAAATTATATGATCCTATCCATCAAACCATCAGTAGACTAGACAAAGAAAATTTTCATCGCAATAAGTTTTTTTTCAATAATTTTGAGGGATTACCCAACAACATTATGTTCTTTTAAGCCCATTTATCCATAAGCAGGTACTTACTTATAGCAGCAAAACAAACTATTTAGGAGGGTGTTTTGTCAAATTGGTGCTGTCAGCTACTTACTTATTTTTAATTATTTTTAGCCTTTAGGTTTAACTTACCTTAAGTTCGGAAGAGACGGAGGTAGTGACGGTTCGTTGTAGTCGTAGTCGTAATCCTCCTCTTGGTTGGCAAGCTTGGTTTTATTGAGGATAGCTTCTATTTCTGTTGGCAGCAATTTATCAGGTCCTGGTATAGAGTTATGCTTGTCGATTTCCTCCGTTGTTTCATGGTTTTTTGTGTTGTTTGCTGAAGTTGAGTTATGAGAAGGTAAGCTGATTTGTGTCGTCACATCCTCTACTTTAACTGTGGTTTCTTCTTCTTTTCCTTGGGCGTTCACTCTTTCTTCCACGTCTGGAAGATTAGGAACTACAGTCGTTGAAGGAATCAATGTTGTGTCTCCTTCCGTCGCTATTGAAGTTTCAAACGTTGTTGCCTCTGTTGTTTCTGTCGTTTCAGCTTCGATTGTTGTCGACTCTTCTTTGAGCGTTGTTGTTTCTAGAGATGTTGACGTTTCTTCTTCTGCCAAAGTTGTATCAGCTGGCATTGGCTGTGTTGTTTGTATCAATTGGTCTTTGTTTCCAGAATGTTTCTTGCTACCAGTAATCGATCGCTCTGAGTTCACATGTAGATGGTTTTGAGTCTGCAAGATGTAAATAGTTTGAGGTTGCAAATATAAATTGACAATGGTATTTTCTAATTTGAACTATGAATAAAGTACAAAATACTTCATATTCATTATTTATTTATTTACGGTTACACCATTTTTACAGGGTTGACATGCTGATGATACAATTACAATAAGACTTGCAGACAGCATACCTAAACAAAAAGATCTCCTGCACTGGTGGTACTTATGGTACTTATTTGCCACCCTTGTGGTACTCTAGAGAAAATAAATAAATTGAGATAAAGCTTGCTTTTGCTGCAATGATGGTAGTTCATAAAAATCAATTAGTGCCTAATAATGCACCTCCAGGCACAATTATTAATTGTGCATAGAGAATAATTGAAAGATTCTAAAACATTTGAAAACTTGGAGTCATACTTATTGTGTGATTGTTGCCCCACATTGCATACACATTATTTTCCTAACTAAACACTTATATAAACTTGATTCTACCAGAACAATGTTATTCTCTTACATTTAATGCCATCATGTCTTCTCCTTCATTGTAAAGTTGGTCCTCTTTAAATTGAAGAGTGCTGTCTCCACCTGTAGATAAAGATACATTACTTGAAACAATTAATTAATTGTGCAAGTTTTTAAACTGTCAAAACATTGTAAAGACTCTCATGGGGATTAGATAAGAAGTGTTATCAAAGTTGACTTATTAACGAGGTTTGCTGTAAAATGTGATTAGGAGACGGTTAAAATAAAGTCTAGGCGATTTGAAAATTACTCTTGTTATCAAGGGTACCTTAATTAATTGTTATCAAGGGTCTTGTTATCAAGGTTCCACTGTACACATATGGAAAATCATTATAAGAGTTCCATTTTTGATGGAAAATGTGGCCCAAAATCAATCAAGCGCTTGTAAATAAGACTAATTTCTGAGTATTAATTGCTTTAAAAAATCTGAAAACATAAGTTTGGAAAATTGCTTAAATGTGTTGGGTACCGCTTCTATAAGTGATAATTAAAAAATGTTCATAACCGTTGAACAGTCACAGTATTTACTTCTAAAAAAGAACACAAAATTTGATCAAAATTATTCTATAGAATAGATTAATGTCCGCACTAGTGAGTACTATGACTTTCCGCAGTACTATCCTGATAATTAGACCATTTCGTTAATATCAAGGCAAAAGTGTGGTTCAACAATGTGGTAAACGAATTTCAACTTCTCTGATTACCTATACATTGTAGGTCCCTTAGTTGCCATTAGCTGTACGGGCTATTAACAGCTGTGTCTAAGGAATATGTCGACCGTAGTCACTAACAAGACTACAAGATCGCGCCACCCCTACACTCATTCCCATTCATACTTGGCTTATAATACCTACTTTGTATGGTCACCATTTCAATTGAAAAGTGTTAAAGTATCACTGGTATAAATAATATAATGAAATTCAAATCCATCTTTGTTGGCTTGGTTTTAACAATTTTGTTTGACTAAAGATAGAGATGCAACAAAAATAAAATTGCTTATTTCAGTAACTGACCCAGTTGTAAAGCAAAAGTCAAGCAAAAAATAGCTCGACAAACATTGTTTTATGGGATTTGTTGTATATATTGTATAAATGCTGCTGATGATATGAAACAGCATAAAAATGACTATGTTTACACCTTCTGGCATACCTACCTGAGAAGATTTTAATCTATAATTGAAAAAATAAGCTTCTATATTTTTTTAAAGTACTCTATTACAAAAATTACTGTAACACAGCTAATAAAATAAATAAAAGTAACTGTATTACAGCTTAAACAAAGAAATATTAACCTTTGCATCAAATTTTGTTACTTTCGGATCAATCTTTACATACACAGCAGGGCCGCTTTTATAAATGGGGGCCCAGGGAGAAAGAGGTTTTATGTCTGTTAGGGGCACAAGGAAGAGAAAAATTCCCCAACAAGGGAGGTGTGGGGGACCGAACTGGTCTAGTGGTTAGAGCACGGGACTTCGGTTCCAGAGGTCCTGGGTTCAAATCCCGCCAAATCTCCAATGGATTCTATCTAATGCCGCAACCCTTAGGTCTAGTCTGAAAAACAATTCCGAGCTCGTGCCTAGCGTCCTAGGACAAAAAAAAAAAAATCAAGGGAGGTAAGAAGGCCGCAATATATCTCTCAGGCAAATAGCGCCTATCACACACAAACCTCAGGCCTCATACAAAGGCAAGGGCTTACAGTACAACTGGTAATGGCTATGGTTTGTAAAACACTAATGTAGCAAGCGCTGTAATACTCACTGCAGTTGTAGCTTGTAGGGCAACAATGGCCTGGAGTTACAACAGGTACACATCGTCGATTGACCGGTACAGAACAAACGACCGGTTCGCAATGCAACCGGCCCTTTAGACAGTAGCAGTTCTCACAGGTCTCACCCTTATTTGGAATGAGCTCACCCTCTGGGTACACGTGACCATCCACTTCACATCCTAAAGCGAGTACAGTGTAAATTAAAATAAATTTTATTCAAAGATGTTAGTTTTACTTGTACCTCTTAAATCTTTTATGAATCTGAAAAAACGTTCCTTTTTCTCAAAAAGGAATTAGACAAAATCCCCAATTCCCATTAGAGTACATATTCTAAATTTGTATGTACATTTGATCAAATAGCTACTACACAGAGAAGCAAGGTACAGAGAAAACATGCTTATGGGACGACCGTGCGCTTGAAAGCGCTGAAGCTCTGGTATGTTGTGCCAGATATAAACTTGTGGTGAACTAGGAGGAGCCCCAAAAAGGGACTGTGCAGGAATTTCTATCGCACAGGGCACAGGGTCTTCCTATACTGTTAGCGTTGTAGTACATGATGGCAAGGGGGGTGGTGTTGGACTTTGCCCTAGACTCAACTTAAGTGGACCATTAAATGTTTCATCTGTACCTTACTCCTGTGTGTTAGTACTATGTAAATCTAAATAACTATGTAAAAGAAGTTTTACTTGGAGAGTCTCAATTTTTCTTGTATCTCAAATCTTATATAAATCTGAAAAAAACTTTCATTTTTCCTAGGAGGAATTAGACAAAATCACCTATGCCCATTAGAATAGATGTATGGTGTTGTATATAGCGTAAATAACTACTCAACAGAGCTCTGACTGTTTAATAATTTTGTGTGTCCCAAAGTATTTGGTACATATTGTTAAATTGTGTCTGATGATTTGGCTATGGCATGGAGTGTGGTAGGTATTTTCTGCAGTCAAAAGGTATCACACTTCTGTGTGGTGTAGATTACCATTAAACCGATGAAGGTTGTGCAGTTAGGACAACTAGAAGGTAGATTCCCCAATGTTCTATCTCAAAGAACAAATTTTAAATTTCTTCACTTCAAAGGCATAAAGAGGTGTTAGAACCCTTAAGAAATCTGTCTCCTTGTTAAGCAAAATCTTGATCAACTCCCAGAAAGGAGGGGAATTGTCACCATTTACCACCGACATTGCACTGTCTCACTAAGTGTTTTATTGTGTTCCTTGCTACCGTACTTTTGTTGGGTTATGCATATTAAATCTAGCTAAACCTGTACACCTTATTTAAAATTTTGACAGTGTTTGGTCAAAGGCTCTTTGAAGTCATGTTTTGCATTAAACTTTGTCAAACTTACCTACTCTACATTGCTCTTATGCTCATTGCCTCTTAATTGGACATAAAATCAGGCCTGCCATAGATTGAAAATTGGAAGCTTTAGCTCTGTTGTTGGTACGTATAATACAAATTACAGTTTTTTAATTAATTCTTAACCTTAACCTACCTGATCTTGGGCTGTTTGTGGTAGTAGTTGAATCACTTATAGAGTTATCACCTGAAAAGGAAAAAGAATGTCAGAAAACTATTTGAGTAGCATGATGATCGAAACATTTTATAACAATAAAACTTAAGTAGTCTTTAAAATATCTGAAAATATTATTGTAGGATTCACATAGTCTTGTTTGTGTTGTTCTAAATGCTGAAAAACAAATAACCTTTTCCTACATTCACCTGACAAAGTGGGCTTCCTTACACTGATTATAGCACAGAAAGTTATAATTGCTGCATTTACTCACTTTTGCCGCAGTCCAATATTCCAAACAAACAACACAAAAAGTTGACTTTTTTAGGCACGTATACGTGTACTCTTGAAAATAAGTTGGCAGCACTTAAGGATACTACGACTACGATCAACGATCAGCTGATGCAACGTTTCTCGTTTCGTTCAACGCTTGGATTATTTAACTAACCTAAAATCGTGTTGTATAGTGTTTGAAAGACTAAGTATTGCTATGCTTTATAGAGACTGTAGGAAAAATAGCGCAAATCTCCTTTGCTGCACTGGAGAAACTTTACACACTCGCCTGCGGCTCATGCAGCAAAGTGCCACTTTGCACACTAGTTACACAAACTATTCATTTATTATTAAGTGATACCTATTTATTGGTTGAGTTAACACCATTTTGTCTGCTAACCTTGAACTTTCATAAAGTAACAATTGAAAATTCAACAGTATTTTATGTTTTACATCTTTAGCACTAATAGCATAACCGTGTAAATTCAAAAACGTTAAACTTCATGTAAAAGTTCAAGGAAAAATATTTACTCACTACAGTTGTACTTGGTTGGACAACACGATCCTGGGGTGTAGGTTGGTGTGCATTCTGAATCCAACAGCAAACACTGGGGTTTCACACAGTGCTGTTGGCCCTTGATACAGTAGCAGTAATGACACCTGGTGGATGAGTCCATGGCAGACCCCTCCGCATAAACTGTGCCATTCACTGTACATCCTGGAACGAATGGCTGATTTGAAATAACAGCACTCAAGTAATGGGAGCAAAATAAACACTTGAGCCCGGTGCTCAGTAGCTAGGCATTCTTAAGGAAAATACATCTTTCATGGAAAATGTTTGAGTTGAATTTATCTTCGGAAGTTCTCAGGGGTAGGATTTCGACAACATGGACCCCTTGTGGACTGGCAACTCATAGGAACCCTAGCTAACGCCAACATTACTCCTATTTTGTTCTTCTAGGTTATATGATCAGCATTTTTCCTCTTTTTGCTGATCCATAATTCTCTTCTCTTTCCTACTGAAAAACTCTTCTTCTCTTCTCCCTTCTTTTTCCTACTGAAGAACTCTTCTTCTCTTCTCCCTTCTTCCTCCTCATGTTTTAGCTGAAACTCAGTGGTGTCAAGCAACCCATGCCAAAGATCTGAATACCACCGGGCTATCTAGCGGGAGTGAGTTTTGAGCCTCTAGGATACCAGGTCTTTGAGTAAGCCCCTGGGGCTCTGCCCGAATTCAACCTTGAATTCCAAAGCAACTCCAAGGAATATCATGGCACAAAGTACAAGATAAACCAAATCTCGACACAGCTCTTAAAGATGCGTCGCCAATAAACCATTAGTTAGCTCATCCAGATCCCATCAAGATCCCACTATAAAAACAAGTACTACAAGAACAAAAGAAGTTTGTGAGAGTATCAGAATCTCATTTGTTCTTGTACTCCTATGTTCTTCCTAGACGGGAAGAACCTCTTTTTCTTACCTTTTATTTTATTAAAAAGAAGAGTAGAGTATTTTATGAAGACGATAGAGTATGAAACCGTGATCTTGCCAGATTCACTGGTGAAAGAGGAAGAGCTTCTCAGAAGTTCAACACTAAAATCTACATGGGCACTTACAGAGCAGCTGAGTCAACTGAAGATGAAAGAACCCAATTTCACCTCTGCTTAGTGAAGGAAGGTCTTAATCTTAGGCTCCTTACATGAGGTGAAGAATATGACCCTGCCAGGTGGCACTGAAGAAAGAATAAGAAAACCAAAACAGCAGAGGTAGGGGAACATTCGGCCCAACTGTGACGAGCAGTTTTTCAGTAGAAGGGCACTCATTCAAAAACCATGGCTTCACCAAGGAAGAGTTGTAGGTCTGGGAGAAACCAACGTTGGTCTATCACACTTCCCTTAGGAATTTTAGAAAATGCCTTCTTGAAGGAAAGGAAGTAACCAAATCAACCTTAAATAGAGACCTTACTGTGTTATTAACAACCTGGGGTAAAGACGACAGAGAATGATGGAGCATTAGAGCAGTAGCAGGGAATCTCCTGCATTGAGATAACTTGAGCTTTTAGTGAAATCAACGAGTGTGAAAATTCAACAACTCCTAGGTTGTGATGGCAACTACAAAACCATTAGATGAAAACACACCAATCCAAGAGGTGAGGCAGATTCGCCAATATTGTAGCTGATGTCATGAGCGCAGAATACCAACCTTCAATATGTCAAAGCAATGGGTTTCAGAGAGGGACTGAACATAAATCTATACAAGAAAAAAATAAATTGTATTTTCTTCCCAAGGTAAATTTTTGGCTTCACGCACCTGGGAATGTCAAGTAAAGTCTTTTCAATTATTTTAGAAATCTTTCCAATTTCAATTATTTTATGATTTCAGCTATAGTTACATAGAAAAAGTTACTCAAACATTGAATACCTTCGTCCTTTAAACGACAACTAAGCTCATACAACAGTCACCACAAAACATTTACAAGATGTTTTTCTCTAAAGAAAAAGACAGTAGTTTCTTCTCTCTACCATTCATTCATCATTCAATTGCGCATATTAAAATGGAAATGAGAATAATCTTAACATACACCTTCGAAAACAGAAACGCAATGTAGAAACAGGTCTGTACAAGATCTAGTATTAGGAGAAGATTGCAGGAGGCGTAACTGCTGTTTTCTTGTTTCACGTTATAAGTTATCCCTTGTCGGATTAAACAAAAAAATACATTAACAAATATTAATTTGTGGTAAAAGAAGTGTAAATGTACACAAGTACATAGCCTGCAAATTGAAGTCCGCACAGTAGATTTAGATTAGAAGGCCGAAGTAAAATTCTTGTTTGATTTAAATTATGAACGGTAAAGTCCAATATAGTTACTAATAAAGTTTACTTACCATTCAGCGAGTTTCCTCCGTCTACAAAGTCGTCAGACAGTCTTCTTCTGTTTCCTTCTTCTGGACCTGAAAATAATTTTCTGATTATATGGGTATCGTGTTATTTAGTTATTTGCCTTTTCATCATACTGCAGCAAATACAGCCGTTTTTAATACATGCGCTGCGAGTCTAAAAGTAGCTAATATTATTCGCTATGGCTCATATTGTTGTATTGTTGTCAATAGTTCGACGTATCGAACTATAATGTACCCAAAAAAGTAGACACAGTCGTAATAGACGAACTGGCCGAATCACTTTCTAAACAGCTGATTATTATTGAAACCAAGACTTTTTGGGAGGTTATCTTGAACAAAAAGTACTTATGTTTTTCAAATTAGTTTGTTCAATAATCTTGCAATATTACGAAAAATATAGTTCATCATACAGCCAAAAGGGTCCAAAGAGTAACTTTTACGCCCTAATGGCGAATTCATCATACTGCAGCAAAAATAGCCGTTTTAATACATGCTCTGCGGGTCTAAAGTAATTATTCTTTCCCTCCCGTTTTTAAGGAGTAAAAGTCAGCTGTTGTAAACCTCAGATTCGCCTCGGACATTAACGTGCGCTCGGTTTGTAAGAAATCACTTTACGCCCTAGTGATGAAATATACAATCAGGCCGGACACTTTTAGGGGCACACATTCTTGATATATTTATAGTTTGTCCAATGTCCCGTGCGCCCTGGAGGATTAGAGCGACCCTACTCACACACGCGCAGCCACACTCACGCGCACGGTCCGGCCGACCCGCCGCTAATGGGTTTTCTATGAATCGCTTGCTAGCCCAAGTGCTACAACATCACATTTTTATATCTTTTAATTTCATCCAATTTGTATTTAAATAACTAAACTCTGAATATTATTACTTGCAAAATGAGTCCAAACACGATACAATTCTGACAGCTCTAAGTGGTTTTAGTTATTTAAAAATTTAGAAAATTAATAAAACGGGGCTTTTATTACGTATTTTATATTGTAATAACCAAAGGTCCTAAATTAAATAACAGTAGTCAGATGAATAACGTGGAAACAGTTTACAATTAATTATTATTAATTATTAACTTACATTCCTCGCGTGAGTGTTTTCATTTGGTAGTAATGTCGACAGGTAAATCACAACAAATTTTACATTCTCAAGCAAGAACAATAGTAGCTTCAGTGATCCAGTACTTTTATTTAGAAAAAAATAATATGGGTCCTTTGAAAGATGTAAAAAAGGTTTTGGAAAGAGTGTCGGATGCATGCAATGTTCCATACGGAACAGTTAAGCGAATTAACATTCAACTTAAGGAAGAAATCGTGTCAAATGAGACAGAACAAACGAGTGAAGAGCACGCCGACGTTGAAGAGGCAGAGCAACCTACACAAGATGGGGCAAATGTTACTAGCTCGAAGAAAAGGCGCATTTTGATCACCACGCCGCGCAAGAAAAAGCCACGTACACCTCGGAACCGACCAGTAACTGAAGTTGATGATTTTCAGAAATCAGCCATTCGTCGCCACATCATGACTTTCTATGAAAGGAAAGAAGTGCCGACCTTGAGAAGACTGCAGGGATCCCTCCAAGATGCTGGACTTTTTAATGGCTGTAAGTCATCCTTAGCCACAGTTTTAAAGAGTTTAGGATTTGCCTACAAAAAGTTCAACAGTAGGAAGGTGTTAATGGAAAAACCTGCGATAGCGCTCAAAAGATGCCAGTTCCTTCGGAAAACACGCGACATGGACTTAAAAAACACGGTGTTCCTGGATGAAACCTGGCTAAACGAAAACACATGCCATGAAAAAGGATGGACAGATGGAAGTGTCAGAGGAACATTGAGTGCTCCCCTTGGGAAAGGAAGACGCTTAATAGTTTGTCACGCGGGGACTCAAGATGGCTGGATTAAAGCACCGCCGCTCGTTTTTCAGTCTTGCAAGACCGGAGACTACCACGAGGAAATGGACTCTAAGGTGTTTGAACATTGGTTTTTCAACACATTAATCCCCGTGTTACCTCCCAGCAGCACTATCATTATGGACAATGCACCATATCATTCCAGGGTGGAAAATAAGGCTCCCACATCGAGTTCTACCAAAGCAGAGATGACCAACTGGCTGAATGATAGAGGAGTGTGTTTCCCGCAAGACCTGAAGAAGCCTGAGCTGTACAATGTCGTGAAGCTGCACAAACCCCCGCACCCGACCTACGTGATTGACTCAAAAGCAGCAGAGCTGGGATTCAAAGTAATCCGCCTTCCTCCGTACCATTGCCAGTACAATGCTATTGAAATGGTATGGGGGTATATAAAAAAATATGTGAAGGATAGAAACCAAACATTTAAATTGAGTGATTTAAAAGTGCTATTTTCCGAAGCCGTATCTGCTGTGACACCTGAACTGTGGGGAAAGTACGTTAAACACGTGAAGAATTTGATGGAAGAGGATTGGAGAAGTGAAGGACTCAACGACTTGAGTGTTCGTGAATTTGTCATCAACTTGTGTCCTGGAGATACCGACTCAGAAAGTGACAGTGACAGTAACGCCGAAGACGAAGACTTTGGATGTGCAATTTTAGAATAAGTAAGTGGGCTTCCTTACTTTATTTTAAATTAGCAAATTTAGCTTCCGTATTTCCATAGGCAAAATGTATTCTTTTGCTCTACATTAGGTTGATGTGTAACTCCGTATGGTTTCTATATTGCATCGTCTAGGATTTTGTTTATACATTTTTTGACATAGATGGACCAAAATGTACACTAAATGTAAATATGTATATAAAATTGCTATGTCTTAAATTAACATTTCCGTATTGGCTTAATTTGTCTAAAAATGTAATCCAACAAGCTTGGATGGCTATGTAGATACGTATGCTGATTATTTCCTAGGTGTTTAAATTCCAGTGTCTAGGATTTTGTTTATTTATATTTTGGTATACGTTACATTTTGTAGGAACGTATATGATTGCTAAATGTATATATCAATATAATGTTGCTATGTAAATATTTTGACACACGTTTATTTATTTTTTGACAACATTTCGGAGGAACCTATATGGTTGCTAAATGTATATATATGTATATAATATTGCTATGTAAATATTCTCCTGTAAGTTTAATCATGTTATTTCTATATTTTAACTTCAGTTTGCGTGATCTGTAATCTAGTTTAATTTTTAATTTTCTTCCGTATCGGCTTATGAATGTAAATTGTATAAAAATGCAATCTCTTGCTTTTAACTGGATGGTAGATACGTTTATGATATTATTCCCTTGGTATTTATATTGCTCTAGAATTTTGTTGTAAATATGTACGCTATTTAACGTTGTTATGTAAATCTGTTAATATTTGGTTTAATTGTATTATTTTTTTTCTTTATTTTGCGTTAAATAAATTCTCTACAACCATTTATAAATAGTCTAAATTATTATTTTACAACCTACTGGCCCTAAAACCACTTAGAGTTGTCATAATTGTACCGTGTTTAGACTCATTTTGCAAGAAAAAATTTCTAGATTTCATTAATTAGAGTAACAAATGAGTAAAATTATCAATTTTAAAAATATGATTTTGTAGCACAAGGGCTAGTTGGTGATTCATAGAAAACCCACTAGCGGCAGGTAGGCCGGGACTGGCCGGGACGTGCGAGTGTGTGTGTGTGTGAGTAAGGGTCGCTCTAATCCTCCAGGGCGCACGCGAAATTGGACAAACTATAGAGTTTATAATGCATTTAAACTGAAGCAATTATTCTTTTAATACATAAGAATATATGGTTTTAAGCTAGTTGCTCTGAACGTACTCCCAACGGAGTGAGGACGCAGAAGAGTACAAAGAAATTCTGGAGAGGTTCAAACTATAGTCTGCATGATGAAACCTGTCTCCTGATCCTTCGTCTACCTGGGACTAGCCCGGGCCTTACACCATTGGCGAGTCCCCAGGTACACGAAGGGGCAGGATACATGTTCTATAATACATAATATAGCCACTGAGGATGTAAAAGCGAAAAGTGTGACAGCAATCCTCAATTGCCAGACGGTGCGGTTGACGCCAAAACTCACCATAAGTAGACCTAATTAATTGTGTTTTTTTTTGTCGTATAGACTAACCAGTATATACTAAGCCCAACCTTGGAATTCTGGACGTCTACATGGTGTAACCTGTGGAGATTTTAATTACGTAAATATACTTATCTACTGGCTTAGCTCACGACCCCTTTGTGTAAAATTCTAGCAAATTGTTGTTGGCTTTTGCGTTGCACCCAGAACAAAAACATATAGACACTAAATTATCTGCAAATTGAATATGCTCGTCTAGAAGGATAAGATTGTTGATAGGAAAGAAAAAGAACTTTTACCCTTTTAAGAATTTAAATCGTTCTGCACAAGAGAACTGTGAGACCGTCTGTAGACCTGTCTGGACACCCTGAAAGTCACCGGAACATCCAAAGGTCACTTGAATTAAACGTCTCCGGAATTTATTCTCAGTTGTCATCATTGGAGAAAGTAGTCAGTTTCCATGAATCGCTGGTGCAGTACTGGAATGCCTGGATCATTCTTGGATGCCACTCTAAACACAAGACGTATTTTGTTCACAGCATTTTCTCCGCGTCTCTTCTTTCAAACAAGGTCATATTTCTAGTTTTCTCTCTCTTTGGAATCGCGCGTTCAAACAGAAGGATAACGGCAAAGTCTTCGTGCGCTGCATTTTAAAAGGGAACTTAACTAACGTGTGAATGAATAGGTATAATGGTCCTTTACACTAAGCATGGGTGGAATATTCAGACTGAAGACTGCAATTGAGGTTAAACTACGGCATCGTCTTTAACCTTCTCGTTGCATCCAAGCTTTGATTCGAATGGAAAGTGGAATAAAACTCATTGCTGCATCGTGTTGCAGATTCATGTTCTATTTGTGTTTGTTGTGTTGTTGTTGACACGAAACTTGTTAAACATTCATAATGCAATCTTTTAGACGAATTCCAAAGGTACAGAGCTGCATGAAAGTACAGCAGGGATCATTGTCGAGTTCCATTCTTCTGCTATCAAAATGAATGTACTGAAACCATAATTATTAGTCAACCTTTGAAATGATGAAGAGAATTATGATGGAATGCTATGAAAGTCTAATCTCTATTTCAATATTACTACAATAGGCTTTCATCACAGAAATCTCGATACTTTAAACTACTCTAAAACTGTTCCTGGTGTACTTCTCCTTTCAAAGATTTACATCCAGTTTTTGAGTGTAATGAACTCGGTTCAATTGAGTCCCTGGCAAAGGGAGCTACTGAAAATTAAGTTGATTTTCAAATCTCAGTTAGGTATGTCATGCCAAACCGAAAGAACAAAATGAAACAAAATCTTTTAGTAATTTCCTACCTATATATTGTCATACATATTGTATGACAACTCAGAAATATCCGTTCGGATGGATAAAAGTAAAACTAGCAACCACTAGAACGTTTTATCGCAGTACTTGCAATGTTTCAGATTACTAGATACTAGTTGAATTCAGCAAATGGGATGTGTGGGAGGTTCAAAGATGCCGACAGGAAAATGTAGAAGAGAAGGATGGAGAATGGCAAAGGATGGAGTGATGGATAAAGACGGATGACTGATCTCTGAACAAGTTGATCAGCTTCACAGCAAAAACTGATCATAATTCCTGATCTGGCTGAATCCAACATTGTAGGTATAATTTTCCTGCAATCAAAAGTCGGGCATCCTTTAAAGGGCCTGATAACAAAGTTGATGGAAAGAATTCGTTGCAGCAAAACTGTATAGGCCTACTTTGTGATCTTCCCGTGTCTTTTTTAGATTCTAGGCCACACAGCTTGTAAATTAAAGGATATTTCACAGTACATCGCCTATGAGATACCTATAAATTATAAATTTTACTTGATATCCACAGCTTTTTAGATGGGGGATACCGAACCTGTTAACCACCACATCATTTGTGGGGTTCAAATCATGCACATTCAGGGAATAAGTTTCACGCTCTTTAAGCCGGACCAGACGATTATCCCGTTTGAGACAGTGTGCAATCTATTGATTCCCTTTACACGGTAACCAATCATATATTCAGTGGATGGAATTAGATGTGTATACAAATATATGGTTATAATTTCAACCCCAAGATAATAGTTTCATATTCAGAGGGTTTGTAACACTGCTCCTAAGTTTTCCTCTATCAGTTGAACTAGAGCTACGAAAGTTATAGTTGAACTAGTAGTGAACGAAGAGCCACAATAACCACACTATGGAGTGATTAGGGACAGGGATAAATTTCTCATCATAATCTCCAAAAGTCGTCATCGAGCATTTTATCGGACAACAAAGTACTTCTTGTCATCCACCTTGATAAGCCAGCAAATAGCTAATACGAATAAGAACTATTCGCTTTTCATGTAGACCATCAGGTTGACCATATTACAGTAGTTAACGAATATTTTTTGACACATCTAACCACTTAAACGAAATAGCGTGTGGCGTAGACTCAAAACCCTCAACAAAAATATTCTCCAACAGTGGCATCTTCTTTTCCCGATGTCAAGCGTTCTAATGAATTTCAAAGATCGCTCAGAGCGTATAATAGTCCTGCAAGATGAGTGTGTGAGCACGTGTTTCTGTCAAGTGTGTGAGAGATTGTCAGTGTGTGTGTGAACGAGCCAGCCGTGGGAACCAAGAGTGGCGGTCTCTCGTAAAACTAGTATAAAGATGTAATGAATGCAAACGGCTCAGACCGCTATGCTTTGTTTGCCGACCATTACTTCGACAGGCTCGCACACGCGCAGACACACACGATGCGCGCACACGCACCATCCGACCAGTGGCGTTGCTTGGTTAAATTCTAGGGGGGGGAGAAGCCTCAAATTTCCCAACTGCTTAACATAGATTTCCCAACTATTTTTTATTAAAAAAAATCAATTTCTGTACTATTTTTAAAAATCTACAAATTATTATACTACACTGCAGTCACACTCAATTCAGTATTTATTAACTTGCATTAACAAAACATAGCTAGTTTTACATGTATACAAAATTACTCAATTCAAAAAACGTCTAAAACTTCTACCAATTCATAATGAAGTTTTATGACTTCAAAAACTTGAATAAGTATTGTTTCAAATCCAAAAAACTTTACAAACCATTGTGGTAGCAGTGTAAAATTTTAGGGATATAAAATAAGCCTAGTACAAATTAGTATAGAAAAACAATATTTTATTACAAAATAATGAAATTACAATACTTTTAGAAGTTGATATTAAGATCAACACTTTAACTTTCATAAAACTTACAACTAGGCCTAAACAAGTTTGTAATGATGAAATATTATTATCAGTGTTGTGAATAATATTATTCTAGTCTAGAAAAGAATAAACCTAAAATAAGACTTGTATAAAATAAAAACGTTCAACTTGGTTGATAATAAACTTATACATACAATAAAAATGTTAACCTTCATCTTCATCAAACTAGAACTTGGACAAAAATCAAACTCAAACGTGAAAGTCAAACATCAAATTTTAGGTTATGTTTTGTCTATTGTCTATGTAGATCTGTTTCAGAGTGATTAGTTGATTCATTTTTGTAAATTCTTAATTAGGAATGATAAATCACTTTTGTAGATTTTTTAGATAATATTCAGAGAATAAATATTTCATTTAGGTTATTAAAAATTAGAGTTTTAAAGGCAATACCGATATACAAAACCTATCTTTAATGTTATTTTAATCTACCTATTAGCAAGTACTCCTGTCAGTAAGCCTGCTCCAAATACTACAAAAAAAGGTATAAAATATAGTTTATTTGACTGACATGAAAAATATTTTTGAACTTCTTGTAAACACTAACAAACAACATAATTGAACTGAAGAGCTACGCCGCTTGCACTTTCAAAGTTCAAACTCGCAGTCTCGCAGACGAACCATTCAGAAAATCATCAACACAGGACAGGATCAAGGTAGCCAACATACGTCCAATAAGGAACAAAATTTCTCGTAAACGAAATTCCAACAAACTATACCGCTAATTGGTTAACGATTTCTTAAAATAAGGCGTGTTTAGCCATGGTTTAGCCTAGTTTAATCAAAGTTAAATTAAATCAAAGAAACATCAAGTTTATTCGTCCAAGTCAAAGAAATTTTGATCTTTGATGGATTTTCGCAAATATTTTTAAATTTTATTTAGTTTAAAAATATATTTTTCTTGTATCTGATTTCCCACCTGTCCCAACTCGTGGCAAGGAAATTCCCAACTTTTCTCTTTCCAGGATTCTAGGGGGGGGAGGCTCCCCCCCCTACCCCCCCCAAGACGACGCCCCTGCATCCGACCATCTCATATTCACCTTCACTGACTCCGTAATGTCCAAGTGTCTATTTCTTGTCAGGCTTGAAACATTTTTTCTTTTCAGTTTAAGTGGGTAGCTCACCACTGGGCGATTTTGTCCGCCTTGTGATTCAGAAGTACGCTGGTTCGATTTCAAGAATCAGTAGTAGTAGTCAGTAGTTAGTATTTTGATGGGTCGAAACTAGACAAAGATGTCCTTCATTGGGTGATCAGCTTTTTTGCTTGGTAATTATCTTAATCCAATCTAAACTCACAATTAATATTTAGCCTAAACTTTAGGGCCTAAACCACGCATAACGAAAATTATGCCACCATTTGACTGCATTCAAGGGAATACTACTGGGTTTAAGTGGTTTTATATATTTGTATTCCAATAAACTTTCATGAGAGATGTTTTCAATTTTCAAGCACTTTCATGACTTTTCCTATGTCAACGATTCATCACCCCCAATCCAGGGAGTTCTAACTTGGATGTGTCCTTATTAGTGAAGGACCCTCTCCGTCATTAGAAGATGTCCGTTTCAATCCGAGTCCAAATAATTGAGATAATAGCCTTGTTACTGTATAATATCAATTGGTTCATGAGCTTGAATCATTTCTAAAAGGCTCTACGACCAAATGGTAAAGAATAGTTGATTATAGTTTCTATTCATGTCAAAGCTTCAGTCGAGCAGAAAGTATTCTCAGGTTGGACTTTATTCCTCAGTATTTCAAAACTCGATGAGGTTGTTGATGACCGATACTGCCGTAAATTTAAAAATAAAGATTAGCTTGGTTAAGCAGAAAATCCACTTAGATATAGGTTTGCTGAGACCATTGGCAAAGTTAGGTACATTCCGAAACAAAATGGGATTGCGAAAGTAAACATTTAAGCATACAGGTAGAACATTTTTACAAAATTCTACCTAGCTTTACAACACTGGAGTATAACAATTGCAATTGATTTAGGTTATAGCTTTCATATTATTATCAACGAAAGTAAACCAACACTAATATTCTTCCAGACAAGAACCAAGAACGCCTTACAGAATAGGTTGAGGAGTATTAAATGTTGAAGCGGAAATTTGAATGGGCGAAACTAATTTTCTCATTCGCCAATAATTGTCACGGAGGCTCTGATAGCGAATCGAATAGAAGTATTGCCATCACAATTGTTCACAATAATAAAGGAGCAACAACCTTCTTGTGCGGGGGCCTTCAAAGATAATTGTAAATGATCAAGGATTGAGTTTAGGATCAAGTGTCACCTTTAAAGAGGAAACAAACTACTTATCTAGATGGCTGCAATCTAGCGATTGTTCACTGTTCAGTGGCTCATAATTAGTTGCAGTAAAACATCAATCTAATGAGACAGTTAATGGAAATACCGTCGTTGGATTCCTCCCCCGGAAGATGATATTTTGCTCTCTAAGTGTATCAAGATTGTTGGTAAGTGATGGATAATTATTCAAAACAATATTAGGCCTATTTTGGAGGCAAATCTACATATCGATGAACAATGGAACTTCTTCTATTTGATACCTTCTCTCAAACATACGTTTTGTCATCCCAATGAGACAACACGGTTTGGAAATCATGGACACAGACCTAATTAGTTCACAAATGACTTAGTGAATGAATTAGTTCAGTACTTTGGTATTATACCAAGCACACCTAATCATTTTAACCTAACCTAACCAAACCTAAGGGTGGCTATGTTTTAGGGTTAAGTTAGGTTAGGTGATATATAATAAAATCTTGTTTTGAAGCCAATTTATCGTTGTGGTCGGTATAATACCAAAGTACAATGAAGTCATTAATCGTACAAACTGAATGATAACAAACGTTCCGTCTGGGCACGTCCCTTGAGGGAGATTCGAAGAAGCGATGAAACAATGTAGGTACCGATATTGTTTGTAAGATTCAGATGTTGCGTGAGGTCTGTATTCGGTTTTTGCCGACTGTCGGGCAGCTCACTCGCATACAGATGTCCCTTGATGGGAGGCCATCTTGGGATTATTTCCGCAAAGGTCTAGTTGTAGCAATTACGACACAGTAGGACAAGTTGCGGGAACGATCTTTGCTTTGCTCTCAGAGGGGTCTGGAGTGGATAAACCAAAATCTTATTGGTCTTTGTTGTGGTTATTTCTTGTTACTTTCTATGGTTTTACGCTAAGGTGTTGTAATTTTTGAAAGTGCTTGAATGAGAAGGTTGAAACCTTCAAGAAATTTTGTAAAATTAGGACAGTCATATTTTGGTGTTAAAACACCATCGTCAGCTTCAGGTTCCTGAAGAGTTGATCAGTTGTAGACATGTCAACGGGTAAACACAGTACGGCACGACAAAAATTACGAAAAGTACAAAAAGAGACAATGTAACATTTTAAAAACAGGCCTGATCCAAACCAAAGCTGACCGACAAAATCAACTGTGATTTAAATCTTTCGATGACTCTTTTTGTACTTTTCATTTTTGTTCGTGCCTTATTGTGTTTATCCTTTGACGATGTCTACAACTGATCAACTTTTCAAGTACCTGAAGCCGACGATGGTGTTTAAACACCAAAACATGTTGAGCTGTGACGGGGTTATTGTAAGTAATTTAGTCTTTCATTATGTCCAACAGCTCAGGGGCTACAACATAAATAATTTTAATTGTTGAAACCTTCCTGATCTTGTCACTATGTATCGTCAACCCGACTTGGAATCAATCCAGTGACCTTAAAATTGATTTTAATTCGTGTAAATTATTTGATTTCATCTCATTTCCACAAACTGCTGGATTGTGTATTATCTTTGATCAAACACGAAAGAAACCCATTGATCTCCGTGTGTTACAAAGTGGGTGAGTGGTAGACAAATATCTTCTACTTGTTTTCTAGTACATACCTTGATTGCACACGAGCCTTGGGCAGCACTCAGTTCTCCTAGTGAGGACAAGGCATCCCCGTGGTGGAGGGTGTGGCAGGGGGTTGCACACCCTCAGACGACACACCAACAACCCTTTGGAACACCGACATCTCACACATGGATCAGCCATGGTCACTTCCGAGCCGTCTGCATAGTCCTTCCCATCGTGTTGACATCCTGCACAAAAGAAACAGGTCACATGTAAAGATTTCAATTAACAGATTTTTGGAATGAAATCCTAACTCACTGGGGATTGCTACCATCCTTTTGGATGAGTTTGATAGAAAACTACTTGGGTAAATTGATCTTCATCATCATCATTCATGACCCCCCCATATGAATACTGTTTTGAGGACTTGGTTGGGTGTCATAATTTTAAGGGAGGAGAAAATGCTTATTGTCATTAAGTTTATATACACAACCATCTTTTTTTCTCAAGCCGGTAGAATTTTCTAAGGAGTTATTGTAAAGAGTACAAATCGCTTTAAGAGAAAATGGCCTAAGCCCATTTTGTCAGAGTAAGGGAATAGAAACCGTCCCTCCCGCTCCCAAGTCTTCATGGTGGTTCATACCCTTTATTCGAATGTAGGTAATGAAAGATGTCCAAATACTATATGTGGTGTACAAACATACGGTTTGAATGGGCCAACCAATCGATACCTCGCAAACATAGATAGTTACGCCTGCATGCTTCATTGAGATTAATTTCGGGAACCTGCAGATTTCGGGAACGATCCAGAAGGACTGAGGAAGTAATAAAATACTCAACTGGATTGAAAAAACGGTAATTTGGGTTCCCGTTGTCGATGTTATCTTGCAGGGTGTTCACCCGGGGAACAATGGTTCTTCCAATTACTGCGATAATTACCCATGAGGCCCTGCGGGGTGATGACGAGCTTCTAGCCGTGACGTCATTGGTCATGGCTTGTCTTCGAGATCACAATTGTCGTGCTTGTAACCGATGACCTGGTGTATAGCAAGTTGTATTTATATTGCTGTTACTGGAATCAGAAGTGGATCAGAAGACCTCAGCCAACTGGATGATCACTATGTCACATCAGGCAACCAATGCACAAGTGTAAAACGGGGAAGTCAAATATTGTTGCTTTGTTACTGACTAAGATTAGCTGGTGTCTTTAGTCTGGAAATAAATTATAATCCTAATGAATAAGACCCAGCTAGGGTCTAGTTTCGAAACATCAAAAAGCTACTGACTTTTCTCACGAACCAGCAGCTTTCTGCAACATTGCTTCCGTTTCTGAATCATTGTGAATCGAAGAGATTCTTGTGGCTAGGAAAAGTAGAAATAGTCTTTCTGCCACACAATTTAGGTGAAATATACTAGCCTATTCAACTCCCAGCCCATACCCTACATTCTTCTGATTTGAAAATTCAAGTGCTACCGTCCGTTTATTCTGACATCTTTTCAACGACACCGTACTTGGTGAGAGCTCTTTTGATTTAAAACGGGTATTTTGATAAGGATTAAGGGTGAGAAGGGAATTGTGGACTAAGAACCAATAGTGCGATGTAAAACAACATGCTACAATTCCAAATATGGATATCCACTACCCTGTCAGCATAACGGAACAAACATAGTCTCATGTCTTACAAGTTGTTGAGTGGCACCGGATGTGTACATAGGCGCCGGATATTGAACTGTAACCAGTCTTCCGTTAAAGAGGTGTGAAGAGATTAACAATCGTCTGCTAAACTGAGCTGATAAGGAAACAGTGAGTGGACATAAATAAATTAGTTATTTATAATGGACAATGAGATCTTGTGTTTATGTTGAGAACTTCATTAAATTTATTTACTCAAATCACAATATTATTTACTCAAATCACAATATAGTTCAGCCAAAGCCAACAACGTATTTAGCGCTTCGCTTCGCCTCCCCTAATTTCGAATATTTGACTTGTAACTTTACACCTGCCCCCCTGACTGACGTGACGTACCTCCTCATCTAAAAGTACTCTTCTTTAGTTTAGTTTTAGCTACTCGGAACTCACAGAAGATTGCCCTCCTCCTTTGTAGTTTAATTTGTTCCAAATCTACTAGGGGTATTGATCGTATATATCATAAACTCACTACAAGTTCTCAATGCAGTATTCATATGGGGGATTTGAGTAATTCATTTGGTGTCATCATTTCAGAGAGTGGACTATACTATAAGTTTTTTTCCACAGCAGAACTCAAGCAATCTTAAATACTTATTTGTTATTTGATCTTCTCTTAGGGATTCTGTTGCAACAATTTATTCAACCTTCTCTGGTCCATCTCTAATCTAAGAAATCCTAGATTTTCTGGATAGACAACGAAGCTATAAGACTTTCAAAACAAATCCTTTATATCGACCATTAACAAGAGAGCGGAGAATATAGACGAAAGACTCCCACAATCACTAAGGTGGTCGGGGAGTTGTTACTTTGTATATAAGGAACCGGTCGCACTCAATTTTGTCGTTGTCGTGTAAGAGGCGGGGACTTAAAGCAAACAAGTTGAGGAGATAATGCTCTCTCACACCTCCACACTCCGGGCCCCGTTGACCGTCTTCTGCATTTTTTGCCCGCAGTTGTTGGAAACGGGGGCCCTCAGGGGTTCGCACTTGGACCATCTATTTTCAAGTGTATTTTCTCTATTAGTGATGAGATATTTGTTTACTTTTGTTGGTAACCATAAATCTAGGCTTCTATAGTTTAGTAGAGATATCTCCGTCATTCTTAGATCATTCTAGACTTTCTTCGTCGTACGCGGACAATAGTTTAAACTGGCTGTCGTTATTTATATAATTAATAACGGGTTCTTAGACACCAAAGGGATTACAAGCTCACTTTCACTACCCATTGTTAAATTGCCGATGGCTAAACATCCGTTAAGAATTGACTTACTAGCCAAATCTGTGAACCTTCAATCATACAGGGTTTTCATGGCTTTTAGCTAGCTCCTTATGAATTTGGATTTCCAACTGAAATGTTCAACTAATAAAATTTCTTATTACACATTTAAATTTAATTCCAGCATATTTTCAGGGGTCAATAAGGAATATAAATAAATCCAATAAATTTACGTAAACTATTTTATTTTCATACTTTTAAATATTGCTCTTGCAACTGAAACATTAAATGAGGATCTAAAAACGCGAATATTTTCTAAGGGAGCTGGAAGCTAAAAGCTTAAAGACTGTAAGAAATAAACAGAGTGGTTTAAACAAGGTAGGATTGGAATCGGAGGAGTTCCTAGATTTTTTAGCGATCCGTGAACAAATAGTTTGTGCTGATCACGAGTGCAGGGCCGAGTGCCGTTTGCCTAAAAAATTTGACGAGGATAATTTTAATGCCTGAGGATTTGTGGTACGAGTGCCAGCCAGGTAATCGGTGATCGGTTGTACAGCGCGGCGGGTGTGGGGGTGGAAAGATCGACACGGGGGGGGGGGCAGGATGAGCAAAACTAGTTTTATGGATGAAATGAAACTTGTATAACCTAACCTAACCTAAACAAACTTGCTGATTATGAAAAGACTGAATGAAGGTTTATTGATCAAATCGATATTTTCAATCGATAGAAGGGTAGCCCTTCTAAGAAACTGAGAAACTGTACCCAGTCTTCGTTACATCCTGCCTACTACGCACCCTTCCACTAATATCCCTCCCCTGAATCAGCCTTACGCTCTGGGGAGTCAAACGGCACTCGGGTCTATCTGACGGTTTTGACAGTTTATAACCCCCACGGGAAAAAATAGAAGGGCACTCGCTCTGCTTCCCGCTGATCACGGACGAGAGATGTTTGATAGATTTTGTTATGAGCTAAAATAGTAAAAACAAGTAACATAGTTGAACCTGGCTGAAGGGAACTGGGTTGGATTGGAGCAGGGCTGATTTACAGGAGCGGAAGGCTATAGATAAGAGATGAAGAATGAGAATTTGAGCTGGGACAGGGACTTGAGATGCGATTCGATAGTGATGCAAGACGAAGGAGGTTAAAGCGTAAAGCTTTTTTTCAGCGGTACATATATCCAATAGCTTGACGTTGAAGATGAGAGGTCCTAGTGACGAAGAGTGAAGGAGGATATCCAGTAAGAAGCCGGATTTGAGAGGAGCTGTTATCCAGTGTTAAAAGCTTCAGATAAGAATTGTCAAAGACTTATGGAAAATGACAGTTAAAGCTGGGACTAGCTGGATGGGAACCGGGCAGATATATATTTGGTAGAGGCTATTGATAAGAGATGCTAGTGACGGAAGGGGTTGGGAGTTATAGCAAGGATTGGGAGCCGAGCTGATATATATATAAAGTAGAGGCTATGGATAAGACCTACTAGTGACGAAGGGGTTGGGAGTTATAGCAAGGATTGGGAGCTGGATGGAAGTGGAGCTGATGCATATGAGGTAGAGGCTACGGATAAGAGAAATGAAAATCCTTTATTTCAACAGGCAAAGTTAGGGCCACATCTTACACTTAACCTAAATATAAAATAGAAAATACAATTTAACACATTATTTACACAAAAACAATACTTTTTTGACAAAACGAAAACAAAATGTCTAACAACAACAAAAAAGTCTCACACACTCAGTCAGCAATTACGCAAGTGCCAAAACAGTCCTAGGACGCACCAGCCGAGGCCAAAGTACATTTTTTTCAGTGCCGCCACGAACCGAGGACGACTATCAAGCATTTTGATGGATAAAGGTAAGTTGTTCCAAAGACGGCAGGCAGTTACAACAAAGGCCCTGTCATACTGTACTCCTATGATGAGGTGTATGCGTAACGTGAAAGATGCAGTGCGTGAACTCCTCAAGAAGAGATACTAGTGACGGAAGGGGTGGGGAGTTATAGTATGGATTGGGAGCTGAACGATATATACGAGGTAGAGGCTATGGATAAGAATCATAGTGACCTTAAAGGGTTGGGAGTTAGAGCCGGGACTGGGAGCTGGATGGGAGTGGAGCTGATACATATGAGGTAGAGGCGACGGATAAGAGATGCTAGTGACGAAAGGGGCTGGGAGTTATAGCAAGGATTGGGAGCCGAGCTGATATATACGAGGTAGAGGCTATGGATGAGACCTACTAGTGACGGAAGGGGTTGGAAGTTATAGCAAGGACTGGGAACCGAGCCGATATATACGAGGTGGAGGCTATGGATAAGACCTACTAGTGACGAAAGGGGTTGGGAGTTATAGCAAGGATTGTGAGCCGAGCCGATATATATGATGTAGAGGCTATGGATAAGACCTACTAGTGACGGAAGGGGTTGGAAGTTATAGCAAGGACTGGGAGCTGAGCCGAAATATACGAGGTGGAGGCTATGGATAAGACCTACTAGTGACGGAAGGGGTTGGGAGTTATAGCAAGGATTGGGAGCCGAGCCGATATATACGAGGTAGAGGCTATGGATAAGAATTATAGTGACCTTAAAGGGTTGGGAGTAAGAGCCGGGACTGGGAGCTGATACATATGAGGTAGAGGCGACGGATAAGAGATGCTAGTGACGGAAGGGGTGGGGAGTTATAGCAAGGACTGGGAGCTGAGCTGATATATTATACGAGGTGGAGGCTATAGATAAGAGTTGCTAGTGACGGAAGGGGTTGGAAGTTAGATCAGTGACTGGGAGCTGGATGGGAGCTGAACTGATTTATATGAGGTAGACATCCTAGAAACAAAACTACGCTGGGCCATTTTGCGCCGTACAGGTTTTAGGGTATGCCATACTCACTGGCGTGAACCACGTGTTTCGTTTCTGCGCAGGTCGTTTTGTTCTCGGGATGTCTATAGAGGCTACGGATAAGAGATGATAGTGACCTTAAAGGGTTGGGAGTTAGATCAGGGACTGGGAGCTGGATGGGAGTGGAGCTGAATGGACGCGGCGGTCCGCTGTCTTATCAATCAGCAATCGCAGGCCATAACTCACGGAAACAGGTTTGGCGGGGTCGGCGGTCAAGCGATCCATTCACAACTGGAGTCTGGGCTGGGCGGCGCGGCGGGCGGCGTACAATATATTACCGCAGCAACCACCAGTTTGGGCGGCAGTGGCGGCGGAAGATCAGTTGCTAAATGGATCGATTATGCTGAATCCCCTTGAAGGGCCTCTGGCCCCGCCCGCTTTTGGAGTTAAGAGCCACTTACATCCTGGGAACTTGGGCTTATCACTGGGCGGTTGTTGAAAAATGGTAGCAAGGAGATTTGCCTGCAGTATCTTTGAATATTGGATAGGTCATCTCTTCATCAGTGTAGGCACAGACATTTGTAAAACATGTTTTTCTTGGTCAAATCTATTGATCCATCATTTAGTATCCGTTACATCCAAAATTCACTTATCATAGCTTACAGAAGCTTGGTCTAAATCGGTTTCAAAACACGAGTCATTCCTTCCCTGTACATTTGGAGTGTAATCAAAAAAAGAAATCTCTCATATGAAATCTCTACATTCTTGGTCTTCAACATGAGACCTACATCAAATTGGCATTTACGTCTGTTACAATAAATAATGTTGATGTTAAGATTGTAAATAATAGTTTGTCACAGCTCACACGGGGAGACCAAGAATGAAGATGGCTGCGGCAAGATGGCTGACTGTTAACAACTTGTTGTAAAGTGTCCTGTTACTTTTGTTCGTACTTAGTTTTTCCAACTCACCTGTGCTGCTTCCCGTCTCACAGAATATTTCTCAAAGTTGTAGTGAGTCTCTGTGTCAATTAAATGTGTAAATACTAGCACCCGAATATTCACAATTACCCTGCTAACACCGGCCCTATCCCTTCAAACTGCAAAGTCATTAATTTAACCTCGTCAATTTTGTCCCAACTCCAACGTTCCATCTGTCTACTTAACACTTGTCGTCTGCTGTCAATACCATAGTGAACTCCAGTCCGCCAAAAATCCACAGCCTTCTCGATATTGAAACCGGCACTATAATAGATACCATTGATTATTTATCAAGCCCTACAGAATGTCTTCGTTGGATGTTTGTCCAGTCTGCGTCATTGCGGTAACTCAAGATGATAAAGGTGTTGCATGCGATGACCAGTGTAAGAGATGGTTTCACGCAGCCTGCGTCAAGTTATCAGCCTCGGAATACTCCAAGCTGGCAAATGATGTAAATAAAAAATGGAACTGCGGGCGTGATGACTGTTTAAATGCTGCAAAACAGCCCCTAAACATGCTAGTTGCACAATTATCATCACTGAGTAAGAATATCGCCGTCCTAACGAATAAAGTAGATACACTTATCTCTCTTCCTATTAAGATCGATCAAATAATAACTGATGTAAGCCGCCTCAACGACAATATACAGTCACTGAATGATCGTGTAACTTCAAATGAAGAACGAATTAAAGTGTTGGAAAACGCAGCCAACAACCCTACCTCTGGCAACATAAATTTTAATCCCGAGGATATTTTGGCAGAGATGAATGACCGTGCACGCCGCTCATCAAATGTCATGGTCTATAACCTCCCCGAGTCCCGCAGCACCGACATTGACACCAGGAAAAAACATGACCTTGACCTAGTCTCTGAATTGTTTAAATCCTTCTATCCTACATTTGAAAATAAAGGAATAAACACTTCCCGAATCGGCAAGAAGCAGAGTGACAAGCAAAGACCCCTTAAGGTATTCTTGAAATCTGAATCTGAGGCTCGTAACATTATTATTAATTACCCACATGACACTGAGGTTGGAGCTGGTGAAAAATTTGCTTCAGTCTCGCTCGGCCGGGACAGAACGCCACAAGAACAGAAGTACCTTAAATCTCTCAAAGAAGAACTCGAAAAAAGAAAACTCAAGGGAGAAAAAAACTTAACAATTAAATTTAGAAACAACGTTCCATCCATTGTAAATATCTCAAAAAACGATTAAGCCCCAAAGGGGCCAATCCGCTTGCATGCTATTACCAAAATGTTAACGGAATCAGAAGCAAATTTCACTCCCTCTCACAAACCGTTGCAGTCTGCCCCTATGACATTATATGTCTTACTGAAACTAACCTGTCTTCTGACATATATGACAGTGAACTTGGCATGCCGGAGTATACTATTTTCAGATGTGATAGGTCTGACTCCACAAGTAGCAAATTGAGTGGCGGTGGGGTACTAATTGCGATTCGTGACAGTATTCCATGCCAACACATAACGTCTACAGGCAATGACATAGAATGTCTGTTCGTACTGTGTAAACTTGCATCAAGTTCAGTCCTAGTTGGCAATGTTTATATACCCCCGGGCCAGCCCACTTCCATGTACTCCGCACTATGTGATACCTTTGATGAGATCATGAGCTTAATCAAGGATACAGCATTTATTGTCGTTATGGGTGATTTCAACCTCCCAAACATGATCTGGACTGACCCAGATCCTCAAAGACTAACGTTATCTTCACGCTACGTCAAGGAAACTTTCTCGTCATACGAGCTCACTCAGGTCAACAGAGTCCTAAACCATAGGGGAGTCAGCCTTGACTTGATTTTCTCAAACAATGAAGATCTTGATGTAAGAAACGCTGAGGATGTATTGCTGCCAGAAGATATGCATCATCCAGCTTTGTCTTTCTCTCTCAGCGCCTCAAACTCTTCACCCTCGACAGGTCCTAGATACTTCCATGACTTCCGTCGCTGTAATGTTGAAGCTGTCTTTGACAGTCTACTTCGTCTCAACTATCCTATTCTGTCAGATCAACTCAACATAGACAATGATTTTAACAACTTTTGTACATACATTGGATCCACCATCAAGTCCCACTCACCCATAAAAAAAATCCGCTGGCTCAAAATTTCCACATTGGTTCTCCAATAACCTCAGAAGACTAATCATAGCCAAGAAGGCTCTACATAAAAAATATAAATCATCACTTTCCCATCAAGATTATTTGAACTTCCAAAATATAAGAAGAGTCTGCAAGTTACAAACACTTCAATGTCACTCCGTCTATCTCTGTAAAATCGAGAACAGTATCCCCTCAAATATGAAGTCTTTCTGGTCATATGTAAAATGCCAAAAAAGCTCATCTTCGCTCCCATCTTCTATGTTCCTTGACTCAGAAGAAGCCGCAGACCCCGAAGGCAAATGCAACCTTTTCGCTGAATATTTTTCTTCAGTCTTCAGAGTGACTGACGTTCCACAGCCAACTTTTGACTTTGGTCTGAATCTATCAATAAGCAGCTGTAAATTTCAAGCTTTGGATGTGCAGAGAAAGTTGGAAGCATTGGACCCGAACAAAGGAGCCGGCCCAGACGACATCCCGCCTGCTGTACTGAAGTACTGTGCCCCTGTCCTCGCACCCCACCTCCAAATCTACTTTGAAAAACTTCTCTCAGCGGGAACTTTTCCGACGGTGCTGAAGCATAGTTTTGTTGTTCCTATTTTTAAATCAGGTTGCAAAAACAACATAAAAAACTATAGACCAATTGCCATTCAGTCTGCCCTGTCCAAAATTTATGAAAGTCTTATCCTTGACTGTTTGAGCTTTCAACTTGGTAGATTTATTGCTCCAGAACAACATGGCTTCATCCAGGGTCGCTCCTCTTGTACAAACCTCCTCGTTTTCCACAATCTAATCATGTCAGCATTTACCGAGCACTCCCAAGTAGATTGTGTCTATCTGGATTTTAGCAAAGCCTTCGACAGAATAGACCATCACTTATTGATTGCTAAACTTGAGGGCTATGGAATCTGTGGCCCATTACTCTCCTGGCTGAAAAGTTACCTCACTGACCGCATCCTCGTTGTTAGGTGTGATGGAGAGCAATCCCGTCCCTTCAATGCCACTTCTGGAGTGCCCCAGGGTTCTCATCTTGGTCCACTGCTGTTTAATTTATTCATTAACGACATCTGCCCAGAAATTAAAACTAAATTTCTCTTATTTGCTGATGACATTAAGGTGTTCAACAAAGTAACCTCCACACATGACCAAGAAATGCTTCAACACTCGATTAACAACATCAGCAAATGGTGCTTATCAAATGCAATGGAGCTCAATGTCTCCAAATGTGTAGTTATGTTTCTCAGTCGCAGTAACTTAGTTCATGAGTATGACTATTGTATCGATGGCAGAAGTCTCAGCGTGGTCGAGAAATTCAGAGATCTTGGTGTAATCACTGTCCCTTCACTCAGCCCACAAGATCATCTGATCCATATATCCTCAAGAGTCTCTTCTCTGTTGGGGTTTATCCATCGCTCCACAAGATCTTTCAAGTCTCCCATGGCACTCGTCACGCTATACAAATCCCTGGCCCGACCAATCTTAGAGTACTGCTCTGTCATCTGGAATCCGTATCAAACTGGCCATATTGAAATCTTAAACAGGATTCAAACACGATTTCTTAAACTACTGGGTCTGAAACTCGGGTTTCCTTTCCTCGAAGTTCCTGTAGCAGCTCTCGAGGTGCACTTTGGCCTTCAACCACTTCCCCTGAGACGACAAGTCAACGACATTGTATTCCTTTTCAAAGTGGCAAATGGGATCATTGACTGCCCCGAACTCTTGAACGAAGTGGACTTTAACGCTCCCAGAGGAACCCGATCCAGAGCTGTCTTCAGAAGGAGGTATCAGCCCACGAACTATACCCTTCACCACGGAATCTCCAGACTGCTGAGATTTAGCGAAGACCTCTGCCCACACTTGGATTTCTTTGGGCCATCACCAGCATCCTTCAGACGTGATGTCCAGAGGCTGCTCTACTGACACCTCTCCGCTCTCTATTAGTGTTGGTTATTTGGTGGTGCCTCTAAAGGGCCACATGCTGGGTGCCGGGAAGTGCTGATTTGTGTCGAGTGATGCGATTTGTGCTCTTGGAGTTCCTTGGTGGTGCCTTTAGAGGGCCACACGCTCAACAGTGCCAAGTGATGAAATGTCTTGTCAGCATTCTATCAAAAAGTTTTTCTCCCTCCAGATCCATCCTTTTGTTATATAGTTTTGTTTTTATGTTACGTTAGCTCTTTCACAGTTTATTATATTGTTATCATTGCCATAGTCTATTATTGTTATGTTTAGTAAATTTATTAATGTTAATTATCCACAATGTTGTCATTTTGATGGTTACTGATTGTTATTGATGTAAATATTCACACTTATTGTTATTGTAGTTAATTATTTACACTGTTTCTTGTTATTGTTATTGATGTTTACTATTCACAATTTTTCTTGTTATTGTTATTGATGTTAATTATTTACACTGTTTCTTGTTATTGTTACTTTTTTCACAATGTTGCAACTGTTGCAATTCACTCAAACTGTCCACCACCACCACCAAACTTCTTACTTACTCCTTTATTGATGTTTTCTATTGTATTACCTTGTCTGTTGTATTATATTGTATTATCTTGTTGTATGCAAATCTTGATGTATTATTTTGTAAAATGGCGATTGCCGTCGGAATGAATAAATGAAAAAAGAGATGAGAGGATGAACCGATGATGCTCCTATGAGAAGAAGTACAAAAACACAAGCCTCACTAGAGTTCCATAAGAGCTACGAACTTGAATGAGTTCTACTTCTCTTCCAAAGTAATCAATCAAGCTTCCAGTTACGTAAGCTTTAGAGGTCTTTGCCACTACATGTCACCAAAATTACTACAACCCTAAAGAAACTTTGAATGTCAAGTCAACTTTATTTTCGTATCTACAAGCAGATTGTTGACACGAGACCGCCGGAGCATGGTCCGTTACATGATGACGTAGGTATCTACAGGGTTAAGGTCTTGGACTTGGCAGGTTCAACGGCGGCGAGTCCATTCATGAATTTGCAGCCAAGGGCCTTGAGCGGTCATGTTCCCCTCCCCCCACAACGCGTCTCCGGAGTTGTTTTCTTTTTTCAAACTCCTCACGATCCATATATTCCACCTGAGCTGGCCGCCGTAGTGAATATAGTTGATTTTGTCAGGTAGATGTTGGAGATGCTTGGTTAAGTTTACATGTTAATGAATTCGAGCATAGTTTTGTCAGAGTTATGAGACACTGAATTTGTATTCAATAAACATGAAAACCTATAGTAAAGTAAATCTTTTAAACTGCAAAATCTATTAGATTATCTCTTATAGATACTTCAAGTGAAGGAAAAACTAGGTCAGCTTACTCCTTCTTAGCTATTTAACGAGTCAATAATAGTCAATAAAAAATGAAGCAATAATATAGTTTCTTGTATGAAGCATTTTGTCTCATTTTTCCAAAGAAGATTTGAAATGCATTATAACTTGGAGTACAATCTATTAAAAATCTGCTGTTTCTGTTATTTTCGATCACCGTTGGATACGGATGTTGTCAATGGCATGATAACTTTAAATATAAACTCAAATAAAAGAGAAATATAATACATAGGAGCAAAAATAAAATAATGAATGCATCACTAAAAATTAATTATAAATGTACTTCAGTGAAACAGCAATACATAATTTCAACTCAATGATGTTATTGTTTATAGTATGGCACACTTGGAATTTGGATGCCCAGTATAATCCCCTGATATTATGTAGTAAGTTTAGTAATATGGACAAATCACCTAAAATATTAGGTAGGCCCTAATCATAAATTATGTTTACCATATAATAACAAAGAGTACAGTACCTAGTAGGATTAGTACGCGTATGTAACGACTTCAGTGTTATCTGACGTTAAAGTCTCTTTTTACAACGGCAGTTTTCAATGCAGAAAGCCGTTTTAACGGAGCAAAACAATTTGCAACGTTATAAGATGTCCCTTTCTGTAATGCTGCATACAGTAATACTTTATAATATAATAAAATAATGTTTGATTTAATGTCAGATTTTAAACTTATGTGTATTAATGTTTTATCTCATCCTAATACATTTTTACATCCGAGCAATGGGCTATTTTATGAGAAGAATGTTTTCAGGTTTGATTAAATTATGTTAATTTATTGTCATTTAGAAACGTGTATTCCAAAGCTTTAGGATATATTGTCTTTGATTTTTTGAATATATTTAAAAATATATATTTTTACACTAGAAGAATTATAGTATAACAATTGAAAATTTTTAAAAATTATTTTTGTCAAAAATGTTAGACATACATGACAACTGTAGGCTCTAAGTAAAATTTCCGATATAATATAGTGGAATCGTAGGTTTAATTGGTTACATTTATGACCATGGACTTAAAATCGTAAACTACGCGTTACTTTTCCAAGTTCTGAGCTATTTAGGCCTACTAGTAAAAAAAGATTATTTACTAGTTTGCTTTAGCCACAGACATTGGTCGAATAAACTTTTTAATCGCACCAAAGTTAAAAGGAAACTAATTAACAAATTTTCTACAAATCGCAGAAATAAAAAAAATGTAACGTCATACGTTGAACACTATATGGGAGGCTCTTTCAACTTTAAGCTATTTTCCCATATAAAACTGTTGCAGCAGGTTCATTATGATTGTAGACCTATGTGTACTTGAGTGACTAAAGTAAAGAGAAGCACGAAAAATAGTATTACTAACTTCCAACTACTTAACGTTTTACAATTTAAAAAAACCGTTGCTCTGTATAATCTTTTAGTATGATTTACTTGCATGAATCCCACATTTCTTCCACATTCAATGAGTTATTTGTTTCTAACACGGATACTAAAACAGAAACTGTATGGTTCATAAACATAAACTAATGACGTAACTTTCCTCAACCTTACACTAATAAAATTATCATTATTGCTTGGACGTTTTTTGACAGTTCCATTTTAATTATACTGCAAACATGTTTATATTCAGGCCAGTGACGTAATTTGTTTACATTGATGATCCATACCGTTCATGATCTAACATTCTTGAATTCTATCTATAACAAGAGATATATATTTGATTACATAATCATTGATAAATATCATAATTAATTGCAATAGAATGGTGCTTTCAAGGGCAGTTTCGTTTTCTCTTCGTTTTTTTTACGATAAACATAGGTTTTATGTAAAATCCTCATCTTTGCATCTGATTGAAGTGGTAATGTATTTTATAGCATACTAAGCATACTCCTACTATAAATGGAGCTCGTATAAAATGAATTTTTCAAAACTAGGTTATTAAGGTTACAGTTAGTATACAAGAAACTGTTAATATAGTGTTAACTAATATTGTAAAGTGTTAATATAATGCTTATGTTAGATAATCGTTGATAATAAACTTATCGGACGACATTTCAGTTCCCAAAATAATACTTTTTTATACCTGTTTTAGTTTTTGCAATCTATCCTTTCGATTTTAAAACTACACACTCCTGTTAAGGTAATCGTCGAGCAATGTAATGCCTTGAGATCTGAGTAAAACTTCCTTCATTGATTAGAATTGTTATACATTCGTTAACAGATGTTTAAATAGTCGTGATATTAAAAAAATATGATTGGTTTTTATTTGTTGAAGATTCTCTAAACTATTTACATCGATTGAGTAGAGTTTGGTTCGAAAAGAAAAGTTAGGTTGAGGGGTTTCAATAACGACCTATTTACAATAAACCATGTTATATATGGTTAGATCCTCAGGATTTAAACCAATTTTGAATTAATTTAACATTCGGGACATCGTTTACCACCGTTAAAGTCAAAATTGTAAAAATTGGAGAACATTATCTCTCCAGTAAAAGGAAAGGAACACTGGCAATCTGATTGTAACTTTAACTACAGAAAACTTTGAAAACTAAGTAACAATATATTACTATACATACAAGTTTATTAAATACAGCAAGGTAAACAAAATTGTTTTCACTCCAGTGGTTTAAATTTGTTGCGACTCGAATTATCAGCAAACACAGCCTTAAGAGTTAAAGAATTTATGTAATTGCATTTTATATAAATGAAACTGCCTTAAAATCTTGAAAACTAATTTTAAAAATCTAGATAAAAAAGATAAAGAGATATGTTGAGTTTATCATACAAAAACTCATTAAACTGATTAAAAATTAATCGTTCATACTTTTTTGTTACAGTTACAAAATAATAATACAATTAATCATATTAGATTATTTCATACGTACACATTATCCTAACAAAAAAGATGTATAGCTTATTGTTTTTATCATAAAAGTAAGCATGAATTAAACACAACATAAAATTACTGTATGGTACACTGTGATCAGACAGTTAATACAAACAAATTACCATTCCTATCATGCGATTTTCACATTCAGTGTAAGGTTACTTTAATGTAGGATATAAAAATGGTCTCATGAGGAAAAATGGATACGCTGACAAGCTAGACTACTAGTAGTATTACCTGGCGATGTTTGAGTTTTAGATCAAGTTTCTTAGTAACCACAAACAGATGAGGATATTTCTGTCAATTCTAGGCGACAAGCATCAATCGGGGAAAATCTTGAGGTATGAATAGGAAATTTAGTGTTATCGTCAAAATCCACAACTAAAATTATCGCGTATCCTTCTGACATAACTTTTTGTTTACACGTTTTTATTCAATAATGCGTTTGTATTTTTAAATTTACTAAGCGAAGTGATTAGTTGCTTTATTAATTTATAATTTTAGATAAAGAGTTTTGATAAAGACATTTGGCAAAAATATTCTGATACAACAAATAATTTTTGTACTGTATTCATATTTTTTACTTCATTAGGATATTAATGATAAATAACCGTGTGATATTGTTTATCGATAAATTTTTTTATAAAATAAAAATTAAGATGTAACATAATTTATTTGTTAAGGTAATATTCATATGTTAAGCTAATCAGGGGTTTAAGTGGGTGAAAAATATTGGGAAAAATGAGTAATAAAAGGTTCACGGGTGTAATGGAAATGTTCAGTTGATATTTGGTCGAGATGGGACAAAAAGATGATGGCATTTGCCTCTACAACTTTTTCATCCTACGAAATGTATATGATTTGTAAGTGCACGATTGAAGAATAAACACTCTTTAGCATGAACAATTGTCCTAAATACAAATTAAAATGCAATTTAGTAATTAAAACTACATCCATACTACCCAGTTTGTTAATAGTTAAATTTAAGTCGAAAATATTTTGTTGAAATCGGGCCAATGTCTTAGTAAAAGAATTATATCAAGGTCGCTAAGTAGGGTTTAAATGAGTTACCTTACATTAAATTTGAATATATTAAAGCGGCTCAAAATAACCAGGGAGCAACTTCCCTCTGGCATTACGAGAATCAAAATTAATTATGAATGAATGCAGATATTTTTATGGTTATCGCCTAGCCAAAGTGAGAGAATAAAACAGTCTAAATATTACGACAAATAAATAATCATAACAGAACGCATTCAATGAAATAGTTATTTATCAGGTGATTCAAGAAAGAGGGGTTGTTTCTGTTCGAATATGTGTAATTAATGAGAAAATTAACCTCTAAATAAATTTGAATGGAAAGTCATGTTTAAAGATTACGTACATGTTAAAGCGCCCACGAAAAATTAAATGGACGTTAAAATTGATTGAATATTAAAATAAAATAATCTTTAGGTAATAGCCTACGATAACGAATACCAAACACAATCAGTGATAAGATTTCAGTGGTAAATTTCATTCAGGCTAATATTCAACAAGTAACAAGCATAAAGCTTTAAACGCTAAAAATAATGTACACAAAACGTAACTTTATGTGGGGCAAAGTAACATTTTCGTATTTCAATTTTAATATTTATTTGGAAAGCTTTTAATTGATTTCTATAAAAGAAAATTTCATTCCTATAAAACTTTTGATGAATCAAATTTAAAACAAAAAATAAGTCAATATTCAACGAGGTCCAATAATTTGTCACTAGTAAATACTGTAATTTGTCTATCCTAAACAAGTATCTTTCATACTTTCCATTGGTATAACCTAGGGAGGCATCTTGTAAAATAATTTTCCTCCACTACAACATTGTAACTCTTTTATAAAACTGCAAAACAATCTCAGTAGTAACAAAAAACAAGTCAATAACCCTCCATTGTACCTACATACTAAGTGGATGAAAATTAAAATAATATTTCAAAATTTCAAATACCTTGCAGAGGTAAGCCGGTGGTGTGTAGTATGACAAGAGCGAAACATAGTGTGTGAAGTAGAGACATCTCGCATCACCGGCACAGTAACCGACACTGTGTATCTAGAACTCCCCCCCTAGGGGCCCAGGGCCCCCCCCCTCTCTGGAGGACGGGGGCCACTCTGTCTGGTGTGGTCGGTCAGTCGGGCCCACCTACAAGCTTGTTTACCATGGACTGTCACAGTAGAGTCGATCTCAGATATTGGGGTCCCACAAGGATTCATTTTGGGACTACTATTGTTTACATGTTAAATCATAGGGATATTAAAATTTGGTACATTTAGAAGATATTGTTTGATTAAATCTTTACTCACGTACAAATGCTCATATATTTCCTTTTATGTATTGTAACATGACATTTAGTGCTTAAAATAGCCTCTAGTGTAATTGCAATTTAGTACATATACAAGATGCTGTTCGATGGAATTTTTCACATACTAATTCTCTTATAATTCTCTTTTATCAATTGTAACATGGCATCTAATGCTTAAAACTCCCTCTAGTGTTATTAAAATTCAGTACATAATATGTGTATACTATACAAGATGTTGTTTGATTCCTTTTTTCTCACATACAAATGCTCTTGTACTTTCTTTTATGGTAACGTCACTTGAATTTAGCCACAAACAGATTGCTCTGATGAAAATTAAAGGTTTCTTTCAAATATGCAGATTCAAAAACCAACTTGGGCTGATTACACGATTTATTTTAAGCTTTAGCATCTTATCACGTCAACTATCCCAGTAAAAAGTATGATAAAATTAAGTAAAACTCAGTATTAAGTAGATGATAACATTTTAGACAACAGCGTACCCTGTTCAATTAAGTCCTTTTCAAAAAAAATTCTAACAGTCCATATAAATGGGACTTAAATATCTAAAAGTCAATTGTTTCATGTACAAATTAAAGCCTTATAAGAGCACTCAATAACGAATTTTGATTTTTTTTACGCAATATTGGCAACAGCTAGTCTACATAAAGGGTGTATAATACATCATTATCTAGAAGTTTATGGCAGTAAATTTTACGCTGAAGTGTAAGATTTATTGACCGTAAACTAACCTGAAGTGATGTTCCGAAAATGTTGTAAATCTTAGATGGGCTTTGTCTAGAAGTTCCAAGAAGCACTAAGCAAAGGAATAGAATTTCAGAGTAAGTTGGAATCGGATAGATTTTAGACAATACCTTATGAATTCTTAAGGAACCATACGTTTCAAAATTCTCACTAGAAACTCCCCTTAAATAGATGCTTTGAAACAAGAAATATATGTTACAGTCTTGATAGTTTGGCGTTTTTGTGTAATCATAGGACAACACGTGCATTTTTATATCAAAGAGTGGTCATGATTAAGGCAGTCTGACTGTGTACGAAAATAAATTCTTGTGACTTACTCGAAAATCTAAAATTGACCCGCCGTTCATTAGTTTACTAATGGGCTTCATTTAATGAATATCCTGTAGAACTATCTTCATCGTACTTATTTCATTAAAACAATAACATAATAATCATTGTTAAAACTCTCCTAAGCAACAATGCTATGATGGTTCTCCTACATTAACTAAAATATTAATGCTATTGATAACGCAGTTAACGACTCTGTTACAGAAGTTTGTAAAAGCACAGTAGTGTACGTTACGCTAACAACATACATTTTATATGGTAGTACTGTAAATATGTAAAGATATTTATCTTTAAAATATTTGGCTTTAGAGGATTAATATTGCAAGTCCCATATTGCAAAAGGACCACTGATAAAATGCCATTCATATGTTTAAAATAATACCACGTTAAATATCTGAAATATCTGGAAAGGTGTTGGTTTTGATTCCCCAGATTCGTGAGTCTAGAAGCGTACTTTCCTCCTGCCAAACAATTTCGTCCGAGCAGCAGTCCTCAGATCCAACGTACGGGATTTTATTATAACTAATTGCTTATAATCGCATGAGTCGTCCGCTTAACATTTTTGATCGGTGATAAATTTAAATAAACTCTGGTTTTCATCGAATCGCTTTTTTGTTTCGATAATTTATATGATAAAACGAGCCGCTTCTGTCTTTGATATCTGGGGGAATTGCATTTTGTATTTTGTGTGTGAGTCACAGGGAGAAAATTTTACATTTCAGTGGCCAGCTCCATTTTTAATGTTCAATACATCATTGTAGATATTAAGGGATCAATACACCTGTACTAAACACAGGGTGTTCAAAATATCGATATCTTTTTAGATCGTAGTTTAGATTATTTTTACTTTCAGGCCCTGATAAAACAAACAAAATGGTAACCTGAATCAATGTAAATAATTATTCAAAAGTGAAAGGTTTGTTTATGTTAGTGTTAACTTGATTCAATTGGTAGCATTGACTTTTTTATTTATTTTTAATAAATCATGATCTTTTGTTACGGATCTATTCCAAATCTATCTATATACTTACTTATCCTGATCCATGCATACAGTTATCATGATCGATCTATAAAGTTATCCTGATCCATCTATACAGTTAACCTGATCCATCTATATAGTTATCCTGATCCATCTATACAGTTATCCTGATCGATCTATAAAGTTATCCTGATCCATCTATACAGTTAACCTGATCCATCTATACAGTTATTCTGATTTATCTATACAGTTATCCTGATCTATCTATACAGTTATCCCGATCCATCTATACAGTTATCCTGATATATCTATACAGTTATCCTGATCCATCTATACAGTTATCCTGATCCATCTATACAGTTATCCTGATCCATCTATACAGTTATCCTGATCCATCTATACAGTTATCCTGGTCCATCTATACAGTTATCCTGATCCATCTATACAGTTATCCCGATTCATCTATACAGTTATCCTGATTTATCTATACAGTTATCCTGGTCCATCTATACAGTTATCCTGGTCCATCTATACAGATATCCTGGTCCATCTATACAGTTATCCCGATCCATCTATACAGTTATCCCGGTCCATTTATACAGTTATCCTGATCCATCAATACAGTTATACCGATCCATCTATACAGTTATCCTGATTTATCTATACAGTTATCCTGATCTATCTATTAGGCCTACAGTTATCCTGATCCATCTATACAGTTATCCTGATCCATCTATACAGTTATCCTGATCCTTCTGTACAGTTATCCTGATCCATCTATACAGTTATCCTGATCCATCTATACAGTTATCCCGATCCATCTATAGAGGTATCCTGATCTATCTATACAGGTATCCTGATCTATCTATACAGTCATCCTGATTTCACAATGTAGATAAACAATGAACTCACTTCTTGTGGCTTTCAGTGGTGGTTCGTAAGGACCCTGAAGAAATAAATTTAAACACAATGTCCTAAAAATGTAACGGAGGGTTTTTGCTACAGTTATACACGTTGAAACGGCTTTAGAAAGTCACCAAATTGCTAAAAAAAATAACAAAATTTCCGGAGGAGGACCCCCGGTTCCCCCTCCTTTAATAGATCCCCTAAGTCCCCCGGTAGCCCCCCTTGACAAGGTCCTAGAACCGTCACTAGTTTCAGACACTAATAAAATAAATAGTACTTAACGATACGGCGTCTAACCGTATGAAAAAATAATTCATGAATTAGGCCCCTTACGAGAAACGGTACCTCACGGTGTCTAGAATATATAGCAATAGTAGTTGCATGAAGATTTCAATTATCTTACAATTCCAATCGGTTCCTCTTGGGTTCGTCTTAGTTGCAACAAACGTTTCTTCAGACATCCTCAATCATTTATTCATAAATCTGTAGTAAGAAGTCTATGTGGTAATAGTAGACTGGTTCTATTCAATGATTACGATTTTATCATTGGGGTCAAATACTTTAATATGTTTATCTCTTGAAGTTCATAATATATACTCGCACTGACACTCATTATTGTAACTTAAACATGGTAGATGTCAACTTTCACTTAGAAGTCCAATTAAAAATAAAAATCTGTGTCCCCATTGGTTTACTGATAACAACTGATTGACATTTTGACCCCATTGTTGACTTTCATCGTAAATAGGTAAGACGGAATTACGACAAACTTAGCAGTATAAGTTTATGGTATTGTTTATAGTTTCGTCGCTTAACATCTAGGAAAGATGGTAAAGAATTTCTCAAATAAATGAAGACTAAATTAAAGTTTGCTGTAAAAAAGTTATTTTTTCTGTTTTACTGGTGCTTCTAGTTTGTGCTTTACAAAATGTCTTAGGAACCTTTTATTGGTGGTAGCACACTTACAACTACTAGTTTGTGTTTTAGAAAATGTCTAGTGAACATTCTATTGGTAGCAATTTAGAACTTTTTACAAGATGTCTAGTGAACATTCTATTGGTAGCAATTTAGAACTTCTTACAAGAGGTCTAGAGAACATTCTATTGGTAGCAATTTAGAACTTCTTACAAGATGTCTAGGGAACATTCTATTGGTAGCAATTTAGAACTTCTTACAAGAGGTCTAGAGAACATTCTATTGGTAGCAATTTAGAACTTCTTACAAGATGTCTAGGGAACATTCTATTGGTAGCAATTTAGAACTTCTTAAAAGATGTCTAGGGAACATTCTATTGGTAGCAATTTAGAACTTCTTACAAGATGTCTAGGGAACATTCTATTGGTAGCAATTTAGAACTTCTTACAAGAGGTCTAGAGAACATTCTATTGGTAGCAATTTAGAACTTCTTACAAGAGGTCTAGAGAACATTCTATTGGTAGCAATTTAGAACTTCTTACAAGATGTCTAGGGAACATTCTATTGGTAGCAATTTAGAACTTCTTACAAGAGGTCTAGAGAACATTCTATTGGTAGCAATTTAGAACTTCTTACAAGATGTCTAGGGAACATTCTATTGGTAGCAATTTAGAACTTCTTACAAGAGGTCTAGAGAACATTCTATTGGTAGCAATTTAGAACTTCTTACAAGAGGTCTAGAGAACATTCTATTGGTAGCAATTTAGAACTTCTTACAAGATGTCTAGGGAACATTCTATTGGTAGCAATTTAGAACTTCTTACAAGAGGTCTAGAGAACATTCTATTGGTAGCAATTTAGAACTTCTTACAAGATGTCTAGGGAACATTCTATTGGTAGCAATTTAGAACTTCTTACAAGAGGTCTAGAGAACATTCTATTGGTAGCAATTTAGAACTTCTTACAAGATGTCTAGGGAACATTCTATTGGTAGCAATTTAGAACTTCTTACAAGATGTCTAGGGAACATTCTATTGGTAGCAATTTAGAACTTCTTACAAGAGGTCTAGAGAACATTCTATTGGTAGCAATTTAGAACTTCTTACAAGATGTCTAGGGAACATTCTATTGGTAGCAATTTAGAACTTCTTAAAAGATGTCTAGTGAACATTCTATTGGTAGCAATTAAGAACTTCTTACAAGATGTCTAGGGAACATTCTATTGGTAGCACTTAAGAACTTCTTACAAGATGTCCAGGGAACATTTTATTGCTACAATTTATCTTCTTGTTTGTGTCTTACAAAATGTCCAGGGAACAGAACATTCTATTTGTAACACACTTAGAACTTCTAGTTTGTGTTTTACAAAATGTCCAGGGTTTTAGGGAACATGCTATCGGTTTCACACTTAATTACAGATTGCTTTTTTAACAACTATGACTTAAGCATCTATAAGAGTACCGTAAGTTAAAGCTTAAGATTATGCAGTACAAGTTAAAATAATCTTAAAACGTTGAGATTCATCACTGACGACCTCGACATGATCTTTACTGTCTCCAATTAATACTGGAGGTGATTTTCACTCCGGTGGGAGGGGAGGGGAGCGGCAAAACGGCGTTTGGCAAAAAGCGGATGAAGTTGTGGTGAACTGAATGCAATTATCGGCAAACATGTGGGCGAAATGCTCATTGAGACTCGGCGATCAAAAAACTGAGCTCATGCCGAGGCCACACACGCACTCTATCTCCTCCTCTTCTTCTCTCTTGGTCTTTCTTGCTCTCTCTCTCTCCCCTTCTTTCTTTCTCTCTCTCTCTCTTTAAACATTTTCTTAAAGGGATTCATTTTGTTATAGTTCAGTTAGTTTTGAATGATAGTTTATTTTTGTCAGTAGAGCAGATGAAATGTGAGGTATATTAATTTTGTTCTGTGAGTTACTCGGTCCAAAAGAAGGGATGTGGAGGAACCTGTTATCTAAATTTTAAAATGCTTTATTTAATTATATATAGTCTTCACTCGATTTTTGTATCATCTCCAAAATTCATCCTAAATTAAAGTTGTAATTTATAATCTTAAGCTTACCTATAATTGCTCAGCTGTTATTGTTCTTAACTTCTAAAACAAAAGTTGTTTAAGAAAACTAACTATACAATTAATTTTACCAACGAGTGTTTATTTTAAGTGGTTTATTATCATATTTGTCTATAATTTATTTTTGTAAAAAAATACAACCGCCTTCAAACGCTCTAAAAAGAATGAAATAATTTCAATAAAGTAAAAACTTTTGTATTAGGCAAGCTCACGTATTTTAAGTCAGCGCGGCTCTATGATGATTTTTGATGCAAAATTGAAAGAGGGTGTCCATATTTCAGGTGACTATCTATAACTAAAGGTGTTAATCTGCATGTCTTTTTCATAGTTATGCGTTAAGTGTTATTTTATTACCGTAATCAGAGATCGGTATTATAGTGGTATTAACGAGTATCTTTAAAAAGATTATAACGCATTTAAATGTTTCTAACTTGGAAAAGTAACGTTTTAATACTAAACTAGCTTCTTTTCCCTATCATAATATCAAACTAAATTATTTTCCTATTCATATAGAACATTTGTGTGTGTTATTTTCATAATGCATTTATTCTGAAGTAAACATAAAATACAAGAAAATATTTCCTTTAATCTAAATATATAAAAGGCAAAGCCCTCACTGACTCACTCACTCACTCACTCATCACTAATTCTCCCACTTCCCATTTACCTAGGAGGCTGAAATTTGGTACACCGATTCTTTGGGCATTAAATAGTAAAACCAAGTAGTTTTTTTCTGATCGGGCTTTCGGGCTCCGCCCCAGTGGCTCTGGAGTTTCCAATTTTAACCTTATGATTTTTCATATTTAAAAGGAGTTAATGAATCTTAACAGCTGTTTCAATTGAACAAGTTGGTTATGTTCTATGATGTTCAATAGCATTAAAGTTACAAGGATTACCAACAGGGTGCAGCACTATTATTTTTTTTCTTTTATCTATGACAACACAGCTAATTTGCAACCAAAAGGTGAGTGAGCGTAGCGAACGAACTTCAACCTGGAGGCGAGTTAGCGTAGCAAACGAGCTAACCTGAAGGCAAGTGAGCGCAGCGAACGAGCTCCAACTTAAAGGTGAGTGAGCGTAGCGAACGAACTTAAACCAGGACGTGATTGAGCCATGCGAATACTTGTGAAGTTAAACGGGGCAAAGCCCGCGGGTACAGCTAGTATAGGTATAAACAATAAAACAGTTCAGTATGTTTTTTATATATTTATGTTATCCAGCTACAATTTATTGATTTTCAAAATACACACACATCAATCATATTTGCAGTTTGAGCCGCGCCGACTTGAAATACGTGAGCTTGCCTAATACAAAAGTTTTTACTTTATTGAAATTATTTCATTCTTTTTAGAGCGTTTGAAGGCGGTTGTATTTTTTTACAAAAATAAATTATTTCATGATTTTTAGTGACTGTATATTATTTTATATATTAATTACTTGAGGATTTTCGATAAGCAAAACTGTTTGAAACAATCAAAAGTTCCACAGAACAATCATTATTTTAAAACTGCTTGAGTCACCTGTTCAGGTTACATAATCAATGGGTATGGAAATAAACATCTTTAGATATTCCTTAAGAAAGAAAGAGTTGTCCATTACATTAGGCCTAATGAAAAACTAATTGTCTTTTCTAGATACATTGAAATGTCAGACATCATCGTTTCCTGCAATCGGTGTACTTCTACATTATAAAAAGAAATACAGTAACGTCTCAAGCCTTTTGGAACAATATGAAAGTTATTCCTCAGCTACCAGCACTAAAAAATCTCTCAAAAGTGGAAAATTGGTCGTTAACACTATAGTACCTTTTGTATAGTACCTTTGGAAAATATTATATGAAAGATTGGTTCAACTAAAAGTGGTGTAAGTCATGTAGGGGGTTTTGTTTGCTCAAGATATAGCCTAGTCGAAATTGCAAATCATCTTCCTCTAGGACTTTCCGAAGCATGCATAATAGTATTGATATGATATAGTAACTGGGTAGAGAATATCAATAAACATTCCACATCTGCAAATGCATGTTTAGTAATTAAAACATTTAACACTTTTAAGACAATTGACGATTATGCACTGTCACACTTCTTAGGTCGTGTAAGGAATAATTGCATTTGATTTATATTTATACCTGTTTTACGAATGCTTTGGTTTTCACAATACACCATTATTTGTCAACAATATCATACAGCTATTCACTGAAACATATATGTTTTTGTAAGTCAGAATATTCAATACTAAAAACAGAATTACTGTATACACAAATCAGGTAAAACGTTAAAATACATTTTTTATAGTAACCAAAAGAAAATGCATTTTTCTCAATGTAATTCATTTAGGCTCCATGGCAAGAAATAGTTTATTGATCAATATGAAGCAACTGTTTCATGAAAAATTGTCTGTAGCTTCATTTAAATGGTTTCAACTAACAGCTGTAGGAATGTTATTATGATTTATTGCCTTCTCTGCACAAATGTAAACAATCTGCACAAATGTAAACAAAATAAATGTTGAATATTTAAGGTTTTCAGAATTTTTCACCGAAACAAATATTATACTTAAGAATAATATATAAGGTACCAAATAGAAACTCTCCTGGTTATTTTGGTGGTGGAACCACAATGATCGGTAAAAGAATCACAGATAAATTGGTGAACATACATAGAAAAAAAAAACATCGCCACAAACAAATTGAGAACCTCCTCCTTTTGTTGGTAGTGGGGAAGTCGGTTAAAAACAACTTTAGTTTTAATTTTCCATTTTTCATTAAGCTCACTTTTGTTATCTTTCCTCGATGTTGGATCGATTTTCAGTTGACGTCCGATACCTATACAGGCTAACAAAACAGCTGATCTTATGTTTATTGCACATCTGCTCACATCTATTAAAATGGATTTATTAATAAGATTGATTTGGGCAGCAAGCTGGTCTAGTGGTAGATCGTGGGACTTCATCGTCAAGGTCCCGGGTTCAAATCCTACCAAAGCCCCAATGGAAGGAAGTGATCATGCCGCAACCCCTAGGCTTAGCTTGAAGGTAATGTAAAAATCTATCCCGAGCTAAAGCTGAGCTAAAAGGTAATAGATTAACATTGACTACATACATTTCTCTAGGGGGGTTCCACCAATAGGATTTCGTGTGCGAAATAACGTTTCAGGAACAATTACCTGCACAGTGGAGACTGGAAATTAGCATACAATAGTACTACATAGCGGCTCTATCGTGGCTGGCTCAGGATCAAACCCTAACACCTTCGTTATCAGCCAAAACTGACTCCCAGACATTAATCAATTAGTTGTTACAGTATAAAGACTGCATCAACAGATTGATTACGTCTACATACTGCGTCAACTTCCACTGTCAACGTTAAATAAATCTCTCATCTATAAAATATATCAATATCAATCCATAGTTCCAGTACACACATTCTAAATCATGCCAATTCATGCAATTATTCATGTAATTCAATTATTAATGTAATAATTCATGTAATTCATGCAATGACTGGGACGGTGGCGACGTCCTGTAATCCAGCTACTAGGAGGTTACGATATGTGGATATTTATAGGCATGCAGTGTGGATACGATACTCCCTGGTGTGGATTTACGTCCGCACTAGTGAGTATCCGCAGTAATAACCTGATAATTAGACCAATTCATTAATACCTATGCAAAAATGTTGGATTCCACTATAAACTATATGTCCCTTAGTTGCCATTGTATGAGCTATTAATTAACAGCTGTGGCTAAGGAATATGTCGGCCTTAGTCACTGCAAGATCGCGACACTCATCCTACACTCATCTCCATTCATACTTGGCTTAAACCTACTTTGTATGGTTGCCATTTCATTGAAAAATATTAAAGTATTAAGAACTAAATATGTTGGATACAAACTGGACATATTTTATCCCAAGGAAGAGTATGAAATAACCTACTGATCTGTAAGAACATAATGGAAAAACTTGTGTAGTATTCCTAGCCTCAATAACAATTAATTGAATATGTCGATTTATACTTCATAACAAATTACTATATAAACAAGTATATAGCCTTGGATGAAGATAGTTTAAAAACTTTATGTTCACTTTTTCGACGGCGGTGGTCAATAGAAAACGTGGTTGCGACCCTTTTTTAGGAAGTACATGTAAATTTTATTCTGGAAAATTTAAATTTTATTCTTGAATGTGTGTTTTGATTTAACGCCGATCATTATGGTAATGTTTTTCTACGAACCATTTATACTTTCTGGAGAAACCGGGGCGTCGCTTAGCATTTGTTGCAGAATAATGTCTACAGTAGGTTCTTTTTTATCCTAAAATGTACTAGTTCAGGGGGCAACCAAATTGGCCAAAACATCATATTCATTGGGTCATATCTATTTTAAAAATTCATCAATACCATCACAAGTAAGTGAATAAATATCCGTTTCGAATTATTTGGTAAATGTTGAAATATTGCATTATTTATCTATGAATAAATAGTATTCCGTTCAAAGTCTGTCACCGTGGTGTAGATTGTAAGCAGAGATTGTCAAGAAGAAAACTACAAATTACTAAAACAAATACTAGTCTATATTTGTAAACATACGTCCTTTAGAGCTAAATCTAAGGTGGTTAACCAATGACTTATGAAATAAGACCTGCATCACTTATACCATCCAACACAGTACAGGCAAAATTACTCAGCACCATTTGCTTATGTTGGCATAATATAACGATTGGAATAAAGTAGATTCATATATTTAAAACGGGTATCTACTACACTGGAGATCTCACAGTTATGTCAGTCACCACACGATATTTGTATCTGTTTCTAGAGTAAGAAAAAATGATAAAAACATTTTTTCAGGTGAACTTACGAATATTTATAGAAACCGTTTTGTTGTCCAAGTAAATATTAGCGGTTTTATTTTAATAAACTACTGAAAAATTAGGTAATTTGGAAATGCCACTGCATTCACAATCGTCAACAGTTTTTTTTTTGCCAAAATAAAATACAGTATACCTAAAAATAAATTATTTACATTTTTCGTGTCAATGTATGAGATCTGAACTGCACAATGACCTCCCTTTTGTGACACATGGATCGATATTATTATTATATAATAGGTATTATTTTTTCCTGAATATAAATACATTTTTTATTCATACGATTACAATAGGCCATAGTACACACTAGCACAGTTAGATTGCGGTGGTCTAGGGCTCGAGACAGCTGATTTGCAGTGACTGACCGGCAACTGACTAATTAATACGCAAGTCATGTACATCACAGCTGCATGCTATCACGCGTGTACCGCGTGTACACTGCGCATCTCTATACGGTCGAGTAGCGCACAGCTTTATCTTCAAGCACTACGCATCTCAATGCTTTCGAGTAGTGCAGAGCTTTATTTTCAAACACTACACATCTCAATGCTTTCGAGTAGCCCACAGCTTTATCTTCAAACACTACGCATCTCTATGCTTTCGAGTAGCGCACAGCTTTATCTTCAAACACTACACATCTCAATGCTTTCGAGTAGCCCACAGCTTTATCTTCAAGCACTACGCATCTCAATGCTTTCGAGTAGTGCAGAGCTTTATTTTCAAACACTACACATCTCAATGCTTTCGAGTAGCGCACAGCTTTATCTTCAAACACTACGCATCTCAATGCTTTCGAGTAGCCCACAGCTTTATCTTCAAGCACTACACATCTCAATGCTTTCGAGTAGCCCACAGCTTTATCTTCAAACACTACGCATCTCTATGCTTTCGAGTAGCGCACAGCTTTATCTTCAAACACTACACATCTCAATGCTTTCGAGTAGCCCACAGCTTTATCTTCAAGCACTACGCATCTCAATGCTTTCGAGTAGTGCAGAGCTTTATTTTCAAACACTACACATCTCAATGCTTTCGAGTAGCGCACAGCTTTATCTTCAAACACTACGCATCTCAATGCTTTCGAGTAGCCCACAGCTTTATCTTCAAGCACTACACATCTCAATGCTTTCGAGTAGCCCACAGCTTTATCTTCAAGCACTACGCATCTCAATACTTTCGAGTAACGCAGAGCTTTATCTTCAAGCACTACACATCTCAATGCTTTCGAGTAGCCCACAGCTTTATCTTCAAGCACTACACATCTCAATGCTTTCGAGTAGCCCACAGCTTTATCTTCAAGCACTACGCATCTCAATGCTTTCCAGTAGCGCAGAGCTTTATCTTCAAGCACTACGCATCTCAATGCTTTCGAGTAGTGCAGAGCTTTATCTTCAAGCACTACACATCTCAATGCTTTCGAGTAGCCCACAGCTTTATCTTCAAGCACTACACATCTCAATGCTTTCGAGTAGCCCACAGCTTTATCTTCAAGCACTACACATCTCAATGCTTTCGAGTAGCCCACAGCTTTATCTTCAAGCACTACGCATCTCAATGCTTTCCAGTAGCGCAGAGCTTTATCTTCAAGCACTACGCATCTCAATGCTTTCCAGTAGCGCAGAGCTTTATCTTCAAGCACTACGCATCTCAATGCTTTCGAGTAGTGCAGAGCTTTATCTTCAAGCACTACACATCTCAATGCTTTCGAGTAGCCCACAGCTTTATCTTCAAGCACTACACATCTCAATGCTTTCGAGTAGCCCACAGCTTTATCTTCAAGCACTACGCATCTCAATGCTTTCGAGTAGCCCACAGCTTTATCTTCAAGCACTACACATCTCAATGCTTTCGAGTAGCCCACAGCTTTATCTTCAAGCACTACACATCTCAATGCTTTCGAGTAGCCCACAGCTTTATCTTCAAGCACTACGCATCTCAATGCTTTCCAGTAGCGCAGAGCTTTATCTTCAAACACTACGCATCTCTATGCTTTCGAGTAGTTGACAGCTTTATCTTCAAACACTACGCATCTCAATGCATTCGAGTAGTGGACAGCTTTATCTTCAAGCATTACGTATCTCAATGCTTTCGAGTAGCACACAGCTTTATCTTCAAGCACTACGCATCTCTATGCTTTCGAGTAGCACAGAGCTCTATACCTTCAAGCACCGCGATTTCTTTTACTTTTGAGTACGGCACGGTTCTAAATCTTTAAACACTGCTCATCTCTATATTTTCAAAGTGAGCACAACTGCATATAATCACGGACTGTGCATGTCTACCACCGTAAAAACTACAATACAGTGTAATCATAATAATTACATTATTATTTTAGTGTCATTTATACAAACAAATTTTAGAGGGGACTTGAATTCATCTTAAAGTCAATGAATGACACTGAAAAATAATTTATTTTATTCTAAATAATATTAATAAAAAATATGAAAAAGTGCAAAGAGAAAATGCACACTCTAGCGGACAGTCCAGGAACTATGAACTGCTTTACCGACTTTTGATGCGATATAAGCGCTATTACGGGCAAAACATGTACTAGATCCGTGGTTGTTTTTATTATAGAACATAAGTGTATTTTTTTCCACGTTAATAAGCAATACTAGTTCCTAGACTTCGATATCAAACCATAATCATTAATTATAACATAGACTAGGCCTACTAAATCTATGAGGCTCGTGCTAGCTTGTTCTACTACCTTAATTTTTTTTCAAGCTGATTTTTTATAAACCATTAGGCCTACATAATCTTTTGCCCTTCTTAAGACAGCGTTCCCTTGATAACACGTAGTTTTTATGTGTTAATCTCTGGGCTGCCATTAATTCCATCATTTTCTTTATTTTCGTTCAGCAGAAATAGTGTTAGGGCCAGTTTTTTATTAGCGAATTTCCCATATAGGGAATAAGCTATTACCGTAGTACTCATGGTAAGACCTGGACCCGGGACCGATTTTTTTTCGTTTTGAGGTCCCTAGAGGCCAAAAACACCATCCGTTCAAATTCATATATATATATATATATATATATATTTATATATATATATATATATATGTGTGTCCGTTAGCGCAATAACTCGAGCAAAAATGATCCGATTTTGATGAAATTTGGTACAAACGTGTAAACCTACGTTTATTCTAACGAGTTCGCGAACCAGCATGATCGGACCATGGGAACGGGGGTTTATGGGGGCTTTTATGGGGTAAAAATGGGTTTTTCCCATTTTTGACCCAAAAAACATAAAATTTTGCAATTTCTTTCCAAACAATTTTGTAGAGCTTAAAAAAACAAATAATTTAGTATATTGAAGCGTTATAATGCGCCTAATGGTTACGGAGAAAATTTCAAAAAATTTTAAATTTAAAATTGTCATGTTATTCTTATGGAGAATAAGTAAACTGTTGTAGTTTGGTTGTTTATTAACATGTTTTGCCCAAATTTGGAAAATGTTTTTATTTCTTACTAACTATTTACATAAAAAAGACACTTTTACCCTCCCTGTTGCAGCAAACCTAAGTATGTGTTAAACTGATTCTATTTAAATAGGGAATAAATGTAATATTTTTAAGGATATATTTTAGTGTAAATCCAATCAGGCAAATGGAAATTCGCTTAGTCTGCAGGTTTGCTGCGGCGGGGGTATTTGGATTACTATAAATGATCAAAATTGAACCTTCGACTTCAGACTGTAAATATATATATGCTGTATATGTAACTTTAGTAAGCATATTTCTTTGGCGTAAGGAAATAGTAGGACTACTCTCAGTCGTAACCAAAAAATAAAGTATTCTGTGGTCGTAACAAAATAATACAGTAAATTCGCAAACCAAACTAAATGTAAACTAGATAATAAGCTATTCACGTATTTTTCTTGAAGTATCTTTTTAATTAAGTTTTCAAATATATTTGCTTACGCTCAATGTAAACATAAAGCCCTAAAACAACATAAATACTAGAACAAAATGCCTCGTAATGTTGGAGTGTATGTTATATAATTCTATTTATTTCCATCACAGACCAGAGAATAACTCCATTATCTGCTTTTCTAGTAGGGTAGTTAAATTACTTTATTATTATTATTACTTCTACCAAATTATTTCTACGAAAAATTATTACTACCAAATAGAACTATCTATTAGTAAACCACTGCATTTCCTTTAAAATTACAACAAAAGAATAATAAAAATGGACTTTGGAGTAAAATTTATCTAAAATAAGTCAATAAACATTTTGTACTTATCAACCCAATACTACTGCACTTGCAGTATCCAAAGTCAATGATTTATGATATCGTTGTCGGTAACATAGATCAAAGTTCACCGTATCTCTCGCTAGAGTGTGTGGTGGTATATTCTCTTTTAACTTAATCTTTTAACTGTTATTACTACTTTTAATCACAAGTAGTGCCTCAAGAAGGCCTACTGAAATGAAATAATACTATACTCTGCATGAAAGAACCTTTCTCCTGACCCGCTATAGAATACTTCTACAGAATATACCTAGGGCTGGCCAGCTGTTTTAGGGCCCGGAATAGTCACAGCTATAAGGAGGTTCATGAGATGGATTCAATTATACATACTTATAACAAGGGATATGTTAACAACTCAAAATTTTATAATCTAGCGTGAAATAAGTCTATATCCAAGTATTGGATACAAAAATAATAGAAAATAAAAATTTATTCTTCGAGTAACTTCCCTGGGAAGTGGCTATTGCCGCAGTTTCCATGGTAACCATAGAATAAAGAGTTATTATTGGTGTATTTTTTAGCAGGGAATATTCTTTGATATATTACTAAATTTTTAGTTAATTAATCTTTTTATTCCACTACTTTACTTTATTTCTTGTTAAGACCCAAACCCACAAAAACGGTATATTTTCTTTTGGATCATTAAGACCCCAAAACACTAGTCTTTCAATTTACGTACAGTATCTACTAATTTCGTCCCATATTTCTCTCAGGGGTATGTCTGTAATAGAAAATATTCCCAGCTGTTTTTGGTCATTGTTAAATAAATTGTTGAAGAATAAAAATTGTTTACCTTGAATGAGTAGGCTTTATTTAACACAATTCAAGTAATGGAGTTCATAAGTAAGAGTTAAATCTAGAGAATTAAATAATGATTACAAACATTCAATATAAGCAAATAAAACAACAATGTCCAACAACAGCTGGGAATATTTTCTATCACATTGATTGCCAGATGGGCGTGGGACAACAGTGTCTTAACTTAGCTCCTTGTGGAAAACAAGCTGAGAGAACAGATTTTGATGATAGTTCAACACCAGAGAACCACACAATAGAACTGAGTAACGATGGAAACGAAACTTAGTACACGAAACCCAAGATGTGTCTCATCCCGATGCAGAAGTGATAGAAGAATCTACAACTCAAGAGCCTCTACAAACCTTAAGGCCTGATGAAACCCAATCAAAGAGACGAAGCTCAAGACAGAAGAGACTACCTTCTCATCTTAAAGACTTTAAATTACATTAGCAGGGAAGAATGTGAGGTTTATTTTTAAAAGTGTTTTCTTCAAGCAGCATTTTATGACCCTCAAAATATGGTACATAGGCCTATTGGTTTGATATGATAAAATGTTTTGTTAAATGTGTTTATAAAAATCTTAAAAAAAATAACTACCATATAACATACTTGAACTTGAACACTTATTAATTTACTAAATATGATACGTATACAGCTAGAAAATGGCTGGACTGCTTCCCTTCTAAGGCCTTATTATTACTGTATTTAGTTTTTGACGTTGAGTCAATATATAACACGATGAATTTGTTTTCTAAATTCATATGTTTTTTGCGAGGCATTGAGCCGCACAGGTTCACTAGTCATTATTTCATTCTCTAGATTTAACTCCTACTTATGAATTCCATTACAGTACTTGAATTGTGTTAAATAAAGCCTACTCATTCAAGGTAAACAATCTTTATTCTTCGACATATGTCTCAACGCAGTTCACAGTCAACTCGACATTTTAAAAACAGTCAACAATATGATATCAACTGATTTAACAAGGTTTATCCAATCCCACCCAGTCTAATTTTATCGAGTGTTGCGTTAGGTATTGAGTGTAAATTGTCTTGGATTGCTGTGTAAAAGATCGCAATAAACAGTCATACCTTTCATTAATTAAGACAAGAAACCACTTTAAACTCATATTGAGAAATGATAATTGTTGCAGAGTTTATTTAAACACAAAACTTTAGGGCTGTCCAATTAAGAAAATTTGCTGCACGGTGAGTGATTTTAGAAATATAAGTTCTGTACCACATAAATTGTCTTAGTAAATACAATCGTAAGTGTCGTACGAGCGTGGTGTACTTATGTTATAAATCCGACTTGGTTAAACACGTGTATATTTTTTAATGTTAAAAAGATTTTGTTGAAAAAATATGGATGTTGAATAATAAATTCAGTAATAATAACCAGCGAGGATAAAATTTACCTTTGTGTGTATTTTTTGAATGAAGTATTCATATTTGTAATAGTAAATTGAGCATCAGTAATATCATTGATTATGGAAATACCGTGGTATGTAAAAGATGTATTTCAACAGTACAGAACATTACCATCGTCACCAATACACTTCTTCGCATACTTTCTCTCGACTCTTATTACTTTTTCTCTTGACTTACATGCGTACTGTGTTATAAGCAATGTTCTAGGTACAAAATGCTGGCATACACCATACACTGCAACTGTGGTATGTTGGCGATTGGATATAAAGAATTAGTAGACTATGCTATAAAAGCATTCTGTTCAGAAAATGCACAACATGCCTCTGCACAAAATGTTGGCATATGTCAAACTTTCCAGTTTCGTCTTTTAGAAATCGTTTTTTTTCAAATATAACGTAGATTGAGCATTATGTTTGACCTAAGTGATGTACTGTTTGAATTAAATGTGGATTTGATCACCATATTTGGCTATGGTACCATTCCATAAAAACGTGGTAGTAATTTGGACGAGAAATACATTAGGTTTATTGTGATAAACTATGTACATGTTAAAACTGAGGCATTTGAGTAATAAAAACAGGTTTTTAGTCAAAGTATTTTGCAATAGTTTACGGCTTGTAAATATCAAATTGGCTCATGTGTACTAAGATTTGCCATGACGAGGAACAGCATGAATAAATTTATGTATGGGGAAAAATGTACTGATATATTATAAATTTTATTATCACAGTAACCAGTAACCGTAGAGTAAATACGAATACTCTACTTTGTACTTTTAAGAAGATGTGATTGATCTAATTTTGTTAGTTAAATAAAATAGCAAATAAAGAATATTGTTCATACGAGAATGAGCACCTCTCCTTTTTTTGGTTAGTCGTTGATGAAAATCACCGGCAACGCTATGAGATCAGCACGTAGCAAGTCATTAAGGCCTGTTCACACCGGCGTAGCCCGACGTCTGCAGACGTATTCGGTGTATTAATACGTTGACCGTGCACTGTTCACACCGCAGCTACGTCTGACGGCTACGTAGCCGGTGAGCCGGCTGTTGTTGGTTTATTTTATTATAATATTTTTTTTTTTGCAATTTTATTGTTTATTTTTATTAGCGTTTTATGGATTTCAGTTAAGATTGTCACGGTTCAATTGCTGCTTTTATAGTATACCCTGAAAAGTCTGTTGATTAATGAGTTAATGTTGATAAACATGTTTCACTCTAATTTTAGGCCGTATATACAGTAGTAGACTATAAAACTTGTGATATATTATAATATAAAATAAATATTATCAGAAAACATGCAATAATTTTGCTCATCCATGGATTACATGATAAAATATTCTATGGTGTAAGTAAGACGTAGGCCTATGTCTAAAAATAATTCATTAATGTTTCATAAATATCAGCCCACAATATGAACCATAATAAGCCATAGAGAGACTTTTTTGATAAGGAGATTTACAAGCAAAATGTTAGTGAACATTAGGTACTCGTATGATGAAGTATTATTATATTGATCATATAAAGTTTTCTTGGTTGTTATGTTATAGCATTGAGTATAAACCTGTTATAGTGATTTAATGATTTTTTAAAGTGATTCTTAATTTTTGTGTTATAATCCAACATTTACCGCTTAAATAAATTTATTATAAGGTGGAGGGAGGGTGGCGGTGACAGTCCGGTGTGCTAGTGCGCATGCGCGTATTCGGCGATGCGAGCTACGCGTAGCTAGCCGGCGTAGCGGCAGCGCCGTAGCTTCCGTAGCTCACGTATTAATACGCCGGTGTGAACACTCTCTATGAATTACATTAAGAGCTACGTCAGCTACGTATTCCGAAAAAGTATTAATACGTCTGGCTACGCCGGTGTGAACAGTCCTTTAATGCGCCCCAACAAAAACCAAAAGGATTACAGTCTGGAAATTTCAAAAATTACCAAGACAGGAGCTTTTATATTAATTATTCTTACTAAGATAAACCAAATATTTAAAGCCTCTTTCGACAGTATAGTGTCATAAAATTCCCAACATTTACCAAAAGGAGATTACAGTTTCAAAATGTTAAAAAATAACCAAGCCACGAGCTTGTAGGTTAATTTTACATACTAAGATAAACCAAATATTTAAAGCCTCTTTCGACAGTAAAGTGTCATAAAATTCCCAACATTTACCAAAAGGAGGTTATAGTTTCAAAATGTTAAAAATTACCAAGCCAGGAGCTTGTAGGTTAATTTTACATACTAAGATAAACCAAATATTTAAACCCTCTTTTGACAGTATAATTTCATAAAATGCCCAACAAAAACCAAAGGGACTACAGTTTTGACATGTCAAAAATTACCAAATCATGAGCTTTTAAGTCAAGTCATACTAAGCTGAACCAAATATTTAAAGCCTCTTTCAACAGGAAAGTTCATAAAATGTCCCAAAAAATCAAAGAGAGGTTTCGAAATGCCAAACATTACATTAAGAGCTTTTAGATCATCCAGCAAGCAAATTACCCATAAAATCTTTATGTCTACAACTCCCAAGATTAGCTTTTGTAAACAACTTTTCCTCAGTATATGATCGTGTTCGTCTACTGACATTTTCAGCGTTACGCCATGATCGTAACACCATTACGTGGTCAATATTCCCCCGGGCCTTACCCTGGGTGGGGGAAAGTCCTTCGGGAGCACGTGACAAAAACTGGCTGAGAGAAAGTCACTTTCTACACTTTCCATTTCATCTGGGAGTCACAGAGAAAGGCGAGTTTTAGCAATGTTTTATTGAGTATTTACATTTCGTACAAAAATATTTTCTAGCTAGATGAATTGTGAAATGAATGGTGGCTTGATATCAATTATAACATGAGGACTTAAATTCTTCAAATGGTTTGATGATCATGCGGATGAAATGATGGTGAATTTTTGAAATCATGATGGTTTTGGTAATTTAACACATGTGTAAACAGAGACAAAAACGATTAAATATTTGTAAAAACGTTAACTACATTCACTAAATCACAGACATTGAAAGATTCGTTGGATAAATTGAACTATTTCGTCTAAATAAAACATAATAGACATTCTCAACAAATAAGAGCAGGAAAATTATTTGAAAAACATGCTATCAAGATACTCTAGAGCGATTCAAAGGATATACATAAATTATATTTATAAACCCTATTAAAGCTTTTTTACCGGTAAAACGTGTAATCTTTATGACTGAAGGTAATTTTTGGGAATGAGGAAATGCTATGAGCTACATGAATGGTGTCTTTGTATGATGGCAATGGATGACAGGCTATTATGAAATGATGGTATGATTTTAATGGTATGGTTGTGATGGTATGGGGTTGATGGTATGGTACATGATGACTATGGTGTTTTCATTCAGCGGTTCTTGCCGACCTGGTCAACCTGAGCTTGAAGGTTGTTGACCACCTCTGGAGGAACATGTTCACCCAAGATTTCAAAGAGGTTGATCCTTTCGTTGCCCGGGATGGATTCGATGGCGGCCAGTTCAATACCTTCTTGCACCTGAAAAAATAATTACGTCTCAAGAAAGGCATACTCTGATAATCAGTAAGCAATTAGTATAGAGTTACTTTGTCAGATTAACACAATTGTATATTAAAGGAAATAGTTCAGTATAAACAATACAATTAGGATCCCGTTTTTATGTAGCTTATGGCAATTATCCTTACAAAACCCTTTGGTATCAGTTTGGGATACAACAAGTAGACTTCTCATCATATCACAACTTTTAAATATGTTTTATGTATGTTGCAGGTGTTTATGCGTGGTTTTACGTGTGGAAAAATCTTTTTCTCTTGTTTTAAGGTAGCAGTGTGTTCGAGCTCTTTACCTCACCTATACTATTATAAAACAAAAATATTAAAAACGTATTATTTGGCTTAAATTAATTACGCATTAGCGAAATAACAAGAATGATACACAACGAATCATAACAAACATAACCGTTCAGAAACATACATTGGAACCATCTTCACCTTATCTATTATGCTGATAAATTAATAATGTAGTATGTTTTAACGCATTTTTAAAACTTCAAACTCATTAGATAAAATATAGATTCTTTTGAAAACTACAGCTTATCCCAAATGTGTCATTAAGAGTACAGTATTGGACGTAATTTAAAATGTATTTTAAAATAAGAAATATTAAGCCACATCAATGCATTCAAACGTTGTCGAATCTAAACACACATTGCAGGGACCAGGTTTTACAATAAATCAAATGAGAAAGATACTTGCAATTAGTGAAAGATCAAAAATTAGTGATAGCACGTAGTCCTATAAATAAGCCGGTCTAAAATTAAGGGGGAGTTTTATATATTTTGTTTTCACAGATGAATATTCTGTACGTTGATAATGAGTCGGTTTTCAAAAATATGTTGGGACATAATTTACATAATGATTCCTTGGATCATTAGCAAAAAGGTTATACAAACATACGTCCTATCTAGTTTAGGTTAGCGTATGTCTGTTTACAAAACATTCCAATTGTTTCAACACAAAACCTTCATAACTCCTTAACGGTTTGAGCTACAGCATTGAGATTCGGCAAATATGCTCATTTTATTAGCCGCTATCTTTGTGCGAAATATGAATAAACTCTCTTAAATAGTTTCAAAATGGTGGCTTATTTGCCAAACTTCATGAAACATTTCAACTTCATAACACATAACATAACACCTTCATTCTACATGGACCCTATAATTTTACCATAACACCCTCAAGACTAAATAAAATACACACATACAACACATAAAATGTAGTAAATTTACGGATATTTCAACGATAACTTCTTAAGCTTAGTGTTGACGATAAATAATTAAGAAATGCAATTGTTTCTTGGTATAGCTTCAGTTTTCTCCATATACAATGTTAAAAAGTTAAAACTACCTTTTCCTGCACGAACACTTAAAGGACGAAAAGTCCACCGATGCTATCGTCGGTCATAGGTCTTCTTCAGGCCCATTCCTCAGAAACATCCTTACATGTCCAATTGCTTACCTTCTGTATCTGTGCTCCTTGCGGGATGAGGTGTGTGTTCTGCGCCTGTCTGATGGCCTCGTTGGTGAAGTAAGCACCTTCCTTCTGCGGCCGCGCAGAGACTGACAACACGACGCAGGCGCACACAGCAAGTACAGCGGCTACCTTCATTCTACAACACACATTATAGCATTCAGATTAGGAACCACATAATATACGTGTGTGGCTGTTATAATCATAAATAAATTATTAAGATAGTGATGTAACGCCACATACACGTACCAGTATGTGGTTTGAGGTTAAAGGCGAATCAACTGAATGTGCTATGATTACCTAACCTATTACAACTAAATTAAATCCCAGATATAAACCTAATCCAGAGTCTTAAACAGAAGTTGCCTGACGTTAATTGTGCAGCTCAGTAACCTCATTGCCTAGTTCTCTAGGTCAAAGTAAATTTGTATCAGGGTTTCAAATGTTTTTGTACAAACTAGTGAATTGACATTGTCACTAAATATCAACCTATCAATGTACACCTCTGGGGAGCGAGCTGGCGTAGTGGTTAGAGCGCGGGACTTCAGTCCCTGAGGTCCCGGGTTCGATCCCCGCCAAGTCACCAATGGATTTTATCTAAGTGATAATGCCGCAACCCCTAGGTCTAGCCTGAAGTATTGTGAAAAACAATCCCAGGCTCGTGCCTAGCGTCCTTAGGACAAAAAAAAAATCAATGTACACTTCAGTATCCAGCCAAAAGGACTAAAATGGACTATGCTTGAATAAATAGTTGCTGTGTTGTTGAAATTGCAAAAACACCAATTATGTGATCATTCAAGACTGAATTCCTCCATTTCAAAACTGCATTTTGTTCTTAGCTGTATCCGGCCCAAAGGACTAAAATTGAGGAGTCATCTGGAATAAACGATTATTGCGCTTAGAAGATGCTACAAAAACGATTATGTGTACAGTATTATCTGGAAAACTATTCAATTCGCTAGACGACAGACAAATTTAATTTTTCCCAGTTCACTCGAAAGATACAGTTTTTTACACACCGTATCCAGCTCGAATGACTAAAATTGAGATGTCATCTTGAATTAACAATTGTGGTGTTGTTGAAATTGCTCCAACAACTATTATGTGGACAGTATAAACTGAAAAACCAATTCAATTCGCTTTACGTCAAATAAATATTATGTTCCAGATCACCCGGAAGGCACAATTTCATTCTGACCAGGAAAGAACAAGATAACAATAGCTAACCTGTAACAATTTCGCGGTCTTTGACACTGTCGTTACATTGTCGGGGTATTGTCTTGTATTGGACAATAACAACGCATGAATGAAACTTTCTCTTTGTTGTTCCAATAGATGAAGTAATTGTTCACGGTTCAACTACTTGTAAAATAACCGTTGCACTTTGTAGCTGCATAATGTCAAGCCTTCCCCTAAGACTTTTTCTACCTTATTGAAAGCATTGTGAACAATCTCGCTATAAATTCACGTACCGTTTGTTAAAATAGTGGTTTAGCCGTTGATAACCCGTTTTTCAAGCGTACAGTGTCACTTACCACCCGTACTTAGCTTATTTTGAAATTTTTACGTTTTCTTCCATCTAATAAAACAACTTCACTCAAACGATTGAGGTAACAGACACATCAGTCATGCCATAACAAAGCTAAATCTAGAAATCTAACCTAAGTTAGCTCTGCTTCTTTCTAGTTTAGAGCTGGCGTGCCTCGAGGTAATTTTGGCAAAGAGCAATGGCTCAGTGAACAACGCATCCTCTAATTTTTAGCCCAAAGATCAAACGTTTAGCTTGGAACTTTTCACCAGTTGAAGTTACAGGGGTTGCATCTACCCATATCGGGGTCAAATTGGCCTTTAGAAGCCCTCTCTATTTACGGGTAAACTACTTTTCTCTACTAATGGTGGCTTGATTGTAAATTATTGTTTGGTTACTTGAGCGTATGCCAGAAAGATGGTCATATTGATCACGTGGCAGATGGTTAGCAATGCAATGGTAGATTTGGCTAAGAAGCTTTCGTTCAGAAGGAAGATTCTAGAAGATGTCGGAATGGATTAATTTTGTATTTTTATTTTATTTCCAATACCTCCTCAAGGTGGATATCAGGATGGGATATGATCATATACCATCCAGGGAAGAGGAGTAGGCATTAACGTTTTGTTTACTGTTCTAACTGCCCCGTTAAGCTGTAAAAATCCACACTCTTCAGTATTGAGACTGCGTATCTGAGCGTGACAAGAACTTATGTTCAGCTACCGGGGACATAAGATACAAGGATGATGTTAGCAGAAAATGACGTTATCCACTCAAGAGAAATCAAGAAAACGCTGCACTTTATTCGCCCTGCGGGTTGCGGAATTATCACTTTGATAAAACCCATTGGGGATTTGTCAGGATTTGAACCCGGGACCTCAGGGACCAAAGTTCCGTGCTCTACCACTAGACCAGCTAGCTCCCCAGTAACAAGATACTATGTATTAATAACAATTCAAAACTTATTTTTAGCTGTTTAATTAATAGCAATATTCGTTTGAATTTCCATAGCAACCCATGATTAAAAATTACAATTCGACGAAACCTCAATAAAATGTTAAGACAAACATCTTTGGTGACAAAATTGATAAAAGACTCTAAATTGTTCCAATTGACGAAGAGGTTCGAAAGTGAATACTCCTGTGGGATTCCTCCTTTTCAACCAATGAAGCCTGATCCCGATGCGCGTCCTCCTCCATTCCCGAAGGAGTTGGTGAGGCCTCCTTGTTTACCCGGTCAGGAGACAGCAAGATATGGATGTGGGGGTATGCGAGGACTCTACTGCCCAACGGAGAAAATAACCTACCGGTATCCTTCTTTCTCTGAAAACATCGACTTCATTCCTTCTGGGACTGTGGAGTGCTGGTGGGCCAAGCCGAAACACTGCGACTACAATATAGCGGATCATGAGGACTCCATGCCATTGAGAGTTTGAGGAAAAGAAGAAGATGATTGAAATGTGAACACGCTTTAAAACCTTGAAGCAAAAAGTTGAAACGTCGAGGTTGTTGTTTTGGCATCTTAAGCAACGAAATTATAATGGATTTCTACATAACTTGGGTATTTTTTACGATATAATAATAGTATCAATACTGCTGTACTATCTAATAATCTAACTACGAGTAGATTAACTGTATGGTAGATGATTAATTAATCGATGGAATTAATTCCCATAAAGAAAATGCTATCCAATCTTGAGTAGGTAGTAAAAGTCATGAAAAGCAAAAAAATATGATCTATTGGTAATGCTTTTTACGTGGTACTTTTCAAATCTAAAATTTTAGTTAATTTTTTAAATCAACCGACAAGAAACAACAACATTTTCTTCTACAATAATTCCATAAATTTTTTTGGTAGCCGAGAGGTTAAAATGCTAATCCTTCAAATCTGAAGGTCGCTGGTTCGAATCCAAGAGAGATCGTTTCCAGAGCCAGATGCTATTTTCATTGGGCCATGAACTAATGATGCTATCTAACAAAAAGGACGATGTTAGATAGTAACAAGACCAGGGTAGGGTTTGGAACGTTCCATTTCTACAACGTAAAAAAATGCCACTGGCGTAAAAACTCACAAAAAATTGATTTTAAATTAAACTATTTACTTAAACGACCTAAGTATTCATTGCTAATTAAAATGATATGATGAAACCTTTTGAGAAAAATAACCTCATAATGGTAATGTTTAAATACGGTATAAAATACCTTCCTTTCTAGGAATGTATTTCTCTTTCCTGACGACCTCGACGTAATTACTCAAGTTATGAAATGAAGTAATTGAGTGTAATTAAAATTTCTTGTGCAACTTCTGTTTGCTTGACGAAGGTCGAAAAGTATTACAGAAAACAGTTAAAACATATCTTCTTCGTAACATTACAAAAATCCTACTGGGTATGAGAGTTATTATTGAAGTACTACTATTAAGTATTATTATTTAAGTAATTATTGCACTAATTATAAACGTAGTGTATTTATCAAGTGACTAAACACTTTGTTTTAATCGCTGTTACTTATTGCCATTTTGATTTCAATAAATACAAATTTTTAATAGGATCGAGCAATTGATTTGAAATGTAGTATCTTGATTTGAAACAATTATTTGTAAATAATTTACTATAAGTTTACTCTATTTATAGTTTCTTTTAATTTCTCGTATGTGTTTAAATAGCGTACTTTTTGTTTTGGATATTTGAAACATGTCTAACTCAGATTTAAACATAATTTCGTATGAGTAAATGAACAATATAACTTAATACAGGAAACGATTTAAGATTTCATTTTTATGTCGCCAGAGGTAAAGAAGCACTGTTCGTTCAAATCGATATAAATACCGTTAACACAATAACTCAAGTATTTTTGATCAGATTTTAATTAATTTGGGATGAAGGTGTCTGGCTGTTAACTTAGTTCCTGAACCAGTAAGATCGGGTCATGGGACCGGGGTGTTATAGAGTTTTGAAGATTAAAAAATTGTGTTTTTTTAAGTTTTTAGCTTCAAAACATAAAATGCTATAAAATGGGTTAGGTAGAGTTATACGGAGAAAATTAAAAACTGTACATTTAAAATTTATTTAATGTTACGGAGAAAAATGAAACTGTTGTAGTTTGCATGCTCATGGATGTATTTCAATCAAATTACGCAAATGTATTTAATTATAAGATATCAACATTTCACACAAAAAACACTTAATTACCACAACAAAAACTTAACTACTCATTTTAACTGAAAGTTATTTAAATGGAATTCATCTGATAACTTCAAGGAAATATTTGAGTGAAAATCTAATCAGACAAATGGAAATTCGCTTATTCTGCGGTATGCTGCGGGGGGGGGGGTATTTATTTGTGGAGTTAAACGAGTGTTCCGAACTATCCCAACCAAACCAGAAGGAAAATAAAGTTTAGTCAAAAGAAATTCACAATTACATTTTAGTACTGTAATATAATTTAAAATTGACATTAATATACTGTAACACGAAATTATTACCTACATCCAGATTCCTCTTATAAAATGAATGATACGAAAAAATCAAGAAATCGACCCTCTAAAATTCCCCAACAACCTCATAAACAACCTAAGCTTATAAATTTATAATGATAATTAAACAAGAATAACTTTTTAAGGGGTTACAATCTTCAATTTCTTGTTTAGCTAACTTCCAAACAACATACAACAATACAATGATCAACACTTTAAAATAGAAATATACAAGCGAATTGAAATAATCTACAATAAAATCTTCATCCGCAATTACTTTTTACTAATGCCACAGTTAACTTTAAAATACAAGAGGAGCTCAGAGACTAAATTTACCACGAACGACTGTGCCCCTAAACATATTTTCCAAGAAATGTCAAAAGATGACTACTTAACTATGAAATCAACAAAATAAATTCTATCAATAAATCAAGTCAAACAGAAGTTCGACATTTAAAAGAGGCAAGTTTGGACCGTTCCTATACAAAAAACTTAAACAATACCAGTGACGATACAAAAAAAAAAAAACTGAATCACAAAATATTTAGCCTAAGTACAATAAATATTTAAGAAGATATATAAAAGTACCCACCTGATATTTCACTGATCTTACCGGCGCCTGTACCGACACTAGCAGAGCGACGGCTGTTGCGGGGGCTTTATAAACTCAGCTGACCCCTTTGGCGGGACCGCGGGACTTTCTCCGCTCCGGATGATCCTCAGATGATCGCCTCTTACGTCATGACCGGGGGAGGAAGTGGAGAGTGGTGGCAAAGCTTAAGCGTTAATACGTGTGTATATGATGTGGAGGTCGTCGGGAGAAACAGGTTGACGAAGTTACACAAAGATGCAACAATGAAAAGAAAAGTGGTCCAAAAACACTTCCCTGTGGTACTCCATGAGTGAATTGAATATTTTGTTGTTAATATATAGTTACAGTAGATTCATTTAAACATATTGCCTACCCGCGTTCAAACTACAACACACTCTCCCTTCACCTCCACCCGACAAATAGTAGGCCTAACGTTATAACACAATTTATGGTAGGCCACAATAATTTTTTTATAAACTCTATGGTTTTGTACAAGTAATTTCAGTTAAGTTAATTCAGTGGTTTTGTTGTAATGTCAAGACATTTTGACATTGAATTTTTTGTGGTGTCCATCTATACATAGTTACAGCAATAGCATTGAAAATTCGAAGTTTGTCTTTATATTACGCAAAAATTACTAGGCTAAATGTATTGGAATTTAACAAAAACACAATCAACAGACCTGGGGTTACTATAGTCTATCTAGTTAACGATATCGACTTTATATGTTCCCCATGAGCGGGGGACTTTTGGAAGTAAATATTGGTATGATCTCCATGGCCACAAAATAAGAACCACTATATTGAAGGATGTTAACGTGTGCTCTGTTTAAGTTTCTGTAATGCTATAGGCCAAAATATCCTACATTCAAACAAACTGATTAAAAACTTTAAAATTCGACTTTTCGTAAAAATATGTTGATTTGTCATCTGTGGAGACTCCATGGATGAGAACACCGTTTTATACAAGCAGTTGTGGCACTATAACTACTGTTTTTCTTCTTTAAGGAGGTAGTTTCAAAAGAATAACTTTATTATTTCATTTGTGTATATGCTGCAGACCACGATTACAGCTACACAGTGTACAGTGAAAAGCCCCCCATACACTATCGAACATGCCACCCGACCTGACAACCTGACCTGACGACGGACCCATCATCCAACCTGACTTATGTTGGATGTTTCCCACACACTATCGAGCATGTTACCCAACAAGTCAGGTGAAATATTAGTTCTGAAATGGATTTCGAGACGACTGTAGCTGTTTGTGGGAGATTTTTAGCGATGATTTTTAGAGATTTTTAGAGCCTACGGAACGAGGCTCTTAAATTTTAAATTTTATTTTTAACGAACTTTAAATCACACTCTGGATACAGTTCCTTGCACTTTTCCATCAGAATATCGTGCCCCTCTTTATGCACATGTTTATTGCAATAGAGTTTACTTTTGACATCACACAACACCTTCTGGTCTCTGTAGAGTTAAATAAATTCTGGCCAGAACTGTTTATTATCATTAAATTACATTAGGGAAAATGGGACGGTTATCACACACAACTCGCTAAATACAAGTCAACTGGAAACTGTGGCTAGTCGGGCGAGCAGTTTGACGGTTTCCCACACACGGTCCAACCATCGATGTATGATAACTCCCATGCATAATAAATCGATGTATAATCGATGTATGTAGTAGAGTATTAAGCCCCCCATACACTATCGAACATGCCACCAGACCTGACAACCTGACCTGACGACGGACCCATCATCCAACCTGACTTATGTCGGGTGTTTCCCACACACTATCGAGCATGTTACCCAACAAGTCAGGTGAAATATTAGTTCTGAGATGGATTTTGAGACGACTGTTAGCTGTTTCAGGGTGATTTTTAGCGATGGTTTTAGGGATTTTTTAGAGCATATGGAACTAGGCTCTTAAATTTTCAATTTTATTTTTAACGAACTTTAAATCACATTCTGGATACAGTTCCTTGCACTTTTCCATCAGGATATCGTGCCCCTATGTGCATGTTTGTTGCAATAGAGTTTACTTTTGACAGCCCACAACGCCTTCTAGTCTCTGTAGAGTTAAATAAATTCTGACCAGAACTGTTTATTATTATTAAATGACATTATGGAAAAATGGGACGGTTATCACATCACGCACAACTCGCTATATGTTATATGTTATATGTTATAAATACAAGTTTACTGGAATGGAAACTGTGGCTCCAATGTCAGGCGGACGGCTCGAGTCGGGTGGTGCTATCGGACCGAGCATCCGACCTGACATATCCGTCGAGCATGTCGGGTCGGAACCCACACACTGTCCAATATGTTCGACAAGACGTCGGATCCCGACATGTCCGTCCAACATGTTGGATAGTGTATGGGGGGCTTAATGATTGGTTAAATGCCTCCGTGAACTGAAGCCATTTATGTTCACTCTACTTGTTAATATTGTTGACTACTTCTATATATAATTTTGTCAATTTTGTTACATACTAAAACGATTTATTTTATACATAAAAATCTTGTGCTGGTAATAAAAAACAAAAAAAGAGACTAATGGAACCGGTTTTGCAGCAACGAAGGAATATGTGTTTTCTCAAGGGGCTAAAACAGACCTTATGATCTGAATCGTGACAGAAAGATAATTTGTAAGATGTCGAGTTTTGATACATCCTCACTGACATTGGCCGGGCCATTATTCTTGTTTTATCCGACGGCGTGACGTCACGACCACGACCGGATGTAGACGTTCCCGGGGGATTCACGACATCTGGTCAGCCGAAAAGCGGGACTGCCGACCCTTGGAGTTCGGGAGAGGTCACCAGGAGGAATTGGATGTTTAAGATTCTTCATTTTTCGGGAGATTCGCAAAAAATACCGATGAACCCTGATAAGAAGTCTCATGGGGATTATCAAATATGACTTATCATCGTTGACTTCTTATCAAGGTTTGCAATAGCGTGTGATTAAGGGTGTATAAATTCAAGAATATGTTAAAATGGTACTTGTTATCAAGGTTCCACTGTACTTCTTCTAATATCTTCATCATTGATCACACATTCATCATTCTATGGCTTAAACCAGCCATCAGCGATTATTCCCGAAAAAATCAACATGGAATGTATACTTGTACTGTATTTGAAGTTTAAAATAAAATCCAAATCTGAATCGTATTAATAATGCTAAATCCATATCCATACTAAATCCATACTCCATTGTTGTCCAGATTCACTCGTACTATGAAGACTGAGCAATCCAAAGGCATTGACTATGGGTTGACTTTTGATTCATTGTCTGAAACTCTACACCACAATGGAAGATCGTCTGTCATCCTCATCCACCACTTCAATCTCCCATCCAAACTCTTCAGAATGAAAGCGGTTGAACAATGAACACTGCGGACGATTAATTTTACATAATTATAAATTGAGATGGGGATGCCTGCTAGGTATGTATCTTAACTCAAATATGAGTGAAGCATGAGTGTAGAATAGAGTGAGATGCCTGAGCTGATTTTTAATGCATATGTCGTGAGTGTTCACTGTTCTCATGACGCGTCACGTAGATTTCAAGATCCATTGATGGGCTAGGAGGATGGCCTAGCCATTGAGGATTGATGACATGAGGGTTAACATGAAGGGGCTAACATTGAGTAAAAGTCGCCACAGAGAAGTTGTATCACATAATCAAAATGTTTGCGGAAATCAACTGCTGCCAACAGCCTGAACGTTTAGGCAGGTCTGCCAACGTTTTCTTCCGGAATAAATAAAAGCGATTTGGCACCAGACAAACAACCAGTGACCACTGAATGCATTAAGGTCCTCAAATTTCTCTTTCATATACTGAACCACTGCAGAGTGTCAGTAAGTTGTATAATTGAAAGCCAGTTTTCCGTAAGTTTTTCAATCAACCTAATTTATGTAGTGTAGTATTCTATGTCAATTTGTAAAAGGGTAAAATAATAGTAGTGGTGGTGCAAAAACACTTCCTTACTTTCAGGTAGGTAAATCATATAATTCCACCCGGTCGATTTGAGTGTCGATTTCGAGTAACAGGCGGTATTGTTATTATACAATGGTACCGGAACCGGAAATGAACAATGTCACCAACCGAAACGTGAAGTTGCGCTGAATTGCTGGAATATGAACAATACGTTGGCTAGAACTACAATCCACGAACATAGGTGTAATTTCGTAGCGATGAAAACATTGACTCGAACAGTTATTACACTCTGTGCTGTAATCTATGTTTAGTAGGAATATGTAATTAAATCCAATGGCAACGTTTTACGAACTGTTTATAGAAAATCCAATGTTGTATGCTACGTTTTTTCATGTCCCACCTTTACATCTTAGGAAGGGCTTTTTACCTCGGGCACCGAAGCCAGCTCTACCACTAGACCAGCTCGCTTCCCCCCATGCTGCGTTGGTACATGAGAAAGCTCACACAATTTCTTCTTTAATAATACAATTTATTTGTGTGTATAGGTTATTTTATAATTTATAGCTATTAGAAACTCGTTACTATAATAAAGTCTTACTAACATAATAATAGTGTACAATAGGTGTCATACATTGAAATTGTGATAACATTTTGAACGATTGTATGGGTAGGTCATTGTATCGTTATATGACTGTAGCAACATTATTTAAGTCTAAATAACTACAATCACATAGTAAAGAGTAGGCATGCAAAGTAGACATGTATACTAATCTTTGTTACGATGAAATAAACAATTAGAATGTTTTCGAACCGCCAAACTATGTCCACAGTGTCTTACCAACTAAAGAAAGAACAAACAGCACAACTAAACAAGTAGGCCTAAGTTTCTCATCAATGTGTTTTTCGCCAATCAAACTAGAATAACACTGTAGAAACAACGCGAACATGTACGGATTTTCAACCCACCAATGCCTCATTCATACCATTACATTTAAACTAGAAACAAACAGTATAGTCACAACCTGTTGTACAGCCAACCCAGATCCCACTAGTAGCATGGCCAGCTATATAAATTCAGAACACACAGTTACCGCTCAACCCCCTTTGTCCGGTATTCTAACTATAACCAGCGGCATATACTTTTTCCGCCAACCAAACACAAAACACATTACAGCCACAACAGGGTTTGTACAAGTACAACCAATCCAGATCCCATAAAGACCCTCATCAACTAAACTCCGAACACACAGTATATTAAACACGTGGGTCTATATTACCAACCCACGTCCCATACATTTTCCCCGCAAAACATATTAGACACACGTACAGTACACTAACCGTGGGTTTATACGACCAACCCACGTAAACGTCTTCCCACCAACCAAACAGAGAACACACAGTATAGTGCAATCGTGGTTTTGTACGGCAGTGCTACCAACCCACGGTCCATACGTCGCCCCACCAACCAAACAAAGAACCCACAGCAGGCACTACAGTGACTGACAACCGTGGGTTTATTGGATCAACCCACCCACGTTCCATACGTCGCCCCACCAACCAAACGGAGAACCCACAGCAGGCACTACAGTGACTGACAACCGTGGGTTTATTGGACCAACCCACCCACGTTCCATACGTCGCCCCACCAACCAAACAAAGAACCCACAGCAGGCACTACAGTGACTGACAACCGTGGGTTTATTGGACCAACCCACCCACGTTCCATACGTCGCCCCACCAACCAAACGGAGAACCCACAGCAGGCACTACAGTGACTGACACCCGTGGGTTTATTGGACCAACCCACGTTCCATACGTCGCCCCACCTGGCCCCACCAACCAAACGGAGAACACACAGCAGGCCTACAGTGACTGACAACCGTGGGTTTATTGGACCAACCCACGTTCCATACGTCGCCCCACCAACCAAACAGAGAACTCACAGTAGGTCCTACAGTGACAACCGTGGGTTTATACGACCAACCCACGTTCCATACGTCACCCTACCAACCAAACGGAGAACCACAGTAGGCCCTACAGTGACAACCTTGGGTTTATACGACCAACCCACTATACGTTCCCCCACCAACCAAACCGAGAACACACAGTAGGCCATACAGTGACAACCGTGGGTTTATACGACCAACCCACTATACGTTCCCCCACCAACCAAACCGAGAACCCACAGTACAGTGACAACACGTGGGTTCGCATTAAGCATCGGTGTCACTCCGGTGCCTCGTTGTAATATTTAACAAGCCGTTTGTTTCTGGAGGTTAACTGTGTACTGTTGGTACTGTGTTAAAGATGCGCAACGAAACTATCGAAAAGCGTAGCGTAGAGTGACCTTTTAGCGTTATTTATTTATTTTTAAGTTTGTGAAAATTTTTGTAGATTTTTTAGAAGTGCTGAAGATGTCGCAAGACGTGCTGGGTTCGTTGGCCTCGGCGAAACTTCGTGCGAAAAGAAAGCTTTTGGCGAAAACAGCTTCTTTACCCGCCGTTTTCCCTGATATTCCCGTGAGCATCACCCCAAGGCCGGCTGTCATGGTTAAGAAAACGGTAAGTTGGAACAAATATTTACAGGACTAGTGTAGAATTTATAATTTATTTTTCTCGACTTAAAGTATTAATTTTGAATGAATTAAAAACACTGTCTCTGGGTGGTACAAGTAGTTTTTAAACCTATAAATAATTATAAACTAGGAAATTGCATATTTAACATGTACAGTATAGTATAACCTTTTCCAAGTGCAACGTATGATTAGCTTATTTTGCGTATTTTGTGCGGACGCAGTGTTTTAGTTTGCTAGTCATTGTGTTTGTGTTTGAAACACAATAAAGAGGAGTTTTAGTTGTATAAAGACAGAAGTTGAGCTATATAGCTAAATACACAAGTGATTTCAGCATAAAAAAGGTTCAGTGTTTTTTTAGTTAGACTGGTTAGACGCATGTATTTTTTTAAATATACAGAATTTGACTGATCTGAGCCTAATCGACGCAGTGTTTTGGTAAAATATATTCAGATAATGAGTTTTTAGTTTTATGCTGAGTTTTTATATAAATGTTTACCTATTTAAAAAGATTTTTTTCGAAACAAGATTGTCGCAAGTTTACATTGGCACGTTTTGTTTCTATTAGCGCTTTATCATTTTATTTTGTTTTTAGAAAGGCTTACACTAGTTTAAATATTAAAAGCTACTATAAAAATACAACTTTTTATTTCAGATTATACAGATAAGTATCAAAGTACTTAAATGTAAGTTTACCTGCAGTGGTTATTGAGGTACTGCAACAAAAAACAAAAATAACAATAAGAAGTTAGTATTTCGGATAATAGACATAGTTTCTTATTATCATTACCTCGACGCACACCTATTATTTTTAGGTGCGTATTTACACCTGATAAGAATACAGGATGTGTGTAGAATGAAGTAAGACCTTTATGAGTGTAGTTTTGACACCGACTACGATCAGCTGTTTTGACCATTTATCATAATTTCAATACTCCATGACAGCTGGCCAGATTGCGAACACTAACTGACTTTTCTTTAGATCAAACCAGCGACCACAGAATTAAAATTCTGGGTCTAATTCTGTGGTCGCTGGATCAAACCAGTGATATTTTGTTAATATCAGGTGAGCAACAATCACAAAGTTACTGAGCTATTCTGGCATATAAAACGTTATTTTTTTCTGTTACCAAATTATCAAATGGACCCCAAACCCCCCGCAAACCCCTAGTTATGGTATGACTATACCACCGTTCTACAGTTGTCTTAATATCGCAAAAATATGCATCTTTTAAAGTTTTAAAACATTGGGATTATTTTACGACCCATTCGTTATTGATCCACCTCAAAATTTTAATTCATTTAAAGAAAAGTGAATAGCCAAAGTATACTATAGGTTCAAGTAGTTCTTGTAGTAGGGCTCAGTTGAGTCGTTCGGTTATTTACGCAGTTGTTTTCTATTATACTTTGTACTAACACTAGCAGTTTTTATTCCTATAAGAAATGTTATTGACGTTAATGACGTTATTGTTTAAACAAAACAGGTTTTCAAGTGTTAGCTTTGTGTTAGTAAATAGGAATTGAAGTATAACTATAACAATTAATTATACTAGTTTTTATATGATTTTATGTTTACAAAACAAAACTATCCAGAATGCTGACAATCAACCGTAAATAAACGTACTGAGATTCAAAGTAAAAGTTAGGCATTGGATAACAGTTACGTGTTGACAAAAATAGTTGAAATAAGGCAAAGATAAAACATATATAGTACTGAATGTAAATTTTACATAAATAAGCGAAAAATAAATGAATTCCTTATGCTAATAAGCAAACAAAACCCCTCATTTAAGGACGGTTATGTCGGAACCCTTGCAACTGACGTAAGGCCTACAAAATAAACTATATAATATATTATGTTAATCTACGGAGGAATGCCTTTAATTTTAAACCTCAATCATCTAAATTTGATTATGAAATAGAGATGTAGCTGCAATCCCACGAAAAAAATCCTGTTGGCATTAAAACATGAGTTGGTAAGTGATTCATTACTTTTAGAGCGAATAGTTAATCGAGCTTTGTAATGCGGATGCAGGTGAAAATAAGTGAAATAACTCACGTGCAGGCCCTATTTTGAACGACACAGGTATTCAATTATGCAAATCAATAATTTATGCTTGATCGATTGGATAACAAAACATTGCATAGCTGATGTTAGTACTACTTTTATAAAAAGGTACCACGCCAAGCAAGATGGCACCTGGGAGAATGCACCATTGACAAATTTGGTTTATAGTCAATTTGTCAATGCATTCACTTACGATAGCCGCTCTAGAAATCCATGGCGGAAACCATGCTTTACAGTACAGAGCTCAGAACATGTAAATTGAACACAGAAGATGAAATTATACAAAGTGTGTTTTAGTCAGGACCGGTTCTAGGAATTTTTCAGAGTTAAGCGAACACCCCCGAATCAGCGCCACCTAGAATCCCCCCCCCACCAAACCCATCATGAACATAACTTAACCCTATTTGTGGATTTATTTTTGGAAGAACTTTTTTTATGAGTTTAGGTTAGAAGAATACTTGCAATAAAAGACTTTTTTCAACTACTGTTTATTATTCACAGAAATTTAATATTTTTACACTTTTACTCATCATACCCTAACACTTTAGCAAAACCCAAAGTTAACAATTTATTTCTAAATGTGAAATCAATAATTTATAGAGGGATAACGTGGATAATCTTTTACTCATTCATTTCCGATGACGAAACGAATCCAATGTCTCATTAACTCCATGTCCAAATATTTACACTAGCAACTGTTTATAAAATACTTTCTTCTTATTTACTGCACTAATTATAAATTAAACTTAAAACACTCTTAATCATTCACTTATCAACACTCGTAAAAAAAAAATACCAATACGATCACGGCCGCCTTTAACTCCGGAATTTTTAGTGTCAAATACATATACATGATACATGATCTCTCCGTCCGTAGTCCTTTGCCTTAAGGAATTGGACATGTCAGCGTTAATACAAAGAATAACCAAACTTAAATACTTGTTTTTGTCACCGTTAAGGTAACTGTATATGTCATGAAAACTTAACTCCACTAGATATTTTTTTCAATTCTATTTTAATTTTGTTAAACTCTGAATTTCAAGTAATTTTTTCGGTAGGGCCTGGTACAATTTCATTCCCATGTCTGGTTTGTGTTCAAATGTTGTGAGTTTATGTTGGACTGCATGTGTGCCCTTTGTTCGGGTGTTGTAAGTGTGATTTGTAAAAGTTGGTTTAATGTTCTGTGATTTTATATAGCAAACTGATTCAAAGATGAAAAGTGAAGGGACTGTGAGAAAGCCATAAGTTCTTTAGAAACATTTTTGCAGCTGGTCCGAGGCGGCATACCCAAGATTGCTCTAACTGCCTTGTTCTGCCAAACAAAGATCTGCTCAATATTCTTCCTCACAGCTCCCCATAGGATGATTAAATACGATATGTGTTGTTCTATTAGGCCAAAAATACACAAGTAAGTTTAGAGAGAGCCGTCCCATAAGATAATATGGCAGACAAAGACAAGACACATCCGATCATTAATTCACACTTTATTGATTGAAATTTAAAATTATGAACATAAATGTATTGAAATATTCAAAATAAACAAAATAAAACAATCAAACCAAAACCATATGAATTGAAAATCTATATCTGTTTTCTGTACATTTAAAGCGGAGTCAATATTCTCATAGTGCAGCAACTAAGTTTTTGTAAATACACAAATACCCATTAGCTGCTTTCAAACAAAAGTAGCATTTAGTATTCTTTCCAATCACATCTACAAAATTAGATAATACAATTACAATACTTATTTTCAACGGGGTTTGAGTTGATGCGAGATTTAGTAAGACCATTCTTAATAATTATAAGTAAGAGCTCTTACTAATTATTTTCATCAAACCCATGACCTCACCAAAAGTTTTTGAGAGTTTGGAGACTGACATTTGTTTTTCAATCGCAACGACATAGTTGATTCAAAATTAGCCTATAGCAAAAAAATTGAGATTCCCCTGGATCATGGTAATAAAGCTTTTGCTACAGTAAAACTTGTTATATTCATTGGCTACATTCGTTGCAATTGATAGTCTGGGCTTGGGGCCTGGGTGAGTAAAAATGCCGCTGGAATTGACATCAAGAAAAAAAGGAAAAAAGAAGAAGAAGAACATAAAAACAAACGGAAATGACAGCTGTCTGTCTGTTTTGTTGTTTCTTGCTTGACTTCTGGCTGAGGCTGAGTGTTGATGTTGATGTTCTGTTCTGGCCCATGTTCTACTTCAGTAATTTTAATTATCTGTCTCATAATAATACAGTTAAACAGTAGCTACAATTTAAATAACCGTTTTACTTTAATGTTTATAAGCTCTTGACGTATGAGTTGACGTCTCATCGCCGTTGACAGGAGTTAACTATTTACATGCAATATTCATTAGATCCTCTTTATAGGCCTACCGTATCACAAGTTTTAATTGACCCTCTTCTATGAATTTGGGAGTGTTTAACAGAGTAAACTGGAAGGTACTCTATGACTTAATTTATGGTTTATTATGTATATTCTTACTTTATTTAAGGCGTAGGTCTTTGCTATTTAGCTAAGGCATTTATGAATAGGCCTAGACTCATTCAATTTGCCATCACTTAGGCATAGGCCTAAAAACAAGTTAGGCCAATTTACCCTAGTTGTAAAATATGCCTAGGCCTAGTTCAAATTGAGTTAGCTTTTGAACGCATTTTGTGTCATTTAGGCTAACATCTTTGTTAGGCCTATTTAGCCTCAATTGTAGACCTAAAATAGTTTTTAAACAATTCAAACACTTAACTTAGGCTAACAAATCTCATAAAACACTTTTCAATGTTGTCCAATCCTTTTCTTCATATGCACCAGTAAATAGGCTAGGCCTATAAATAATTAAGTTGGTGGGTACGTTACAGCAATTATAATTATAGGAATCGGAGCACGGTGGGATGTATTCGGAATGGGCATCTCTCAGCAATGTGGTGACCACTGGAGCTGGTGTGGACAGCACAAGTGTGCTGTTAAAGTTTCCATCATCAGCTGGTCGGGAGGTCGCAGTTTCGGTTGTCCGTCAGCTCGCCTCTAACCTTGGTATTACACAGGCTGCAGAACCCAGCAGCCTGACCACAGACAAGGAGGTCTTGTGGTCCATGGAAGTAAGTTAAGTAAATGTAACATTCAAGAATTGTATAGCCTAGGCCTAAATAAGTCCTGAAGTAAATCTTATGGCAGGCCTGCTTATTTTCTTTCCGAGACATGGTAGGCTACTAGTTCTCCTTTCTAAACAACAAAATAATCTGTTATCCTAACAAAAAATTACCAAAATGCCAAATATTATTTCTCTTTAAGTGTAACTTAATATTACATCTATCTACTGAAAAGGCTAATAATTCAACCTTCAGAAGGAAATATAGTCAGATTAAATATAGGATCTTTGTAAAGTAGCCTAATTAAAGTAAAGTAAAGTAAATCCTCTAAAGTAGTCCTAAAGTAGTATAGTGTAAAGTAGTCCTCTATGCACAGTTTAAATAATAAAAAATAACCCCTAAAAAGGAATTAAATTTCAATAAAGGAATGACAAATTGGTAATTTTTGTAATTTTCTAGTCAGGCCTGTGTTTAAAAATTGACGTAACATATTATCATACAAATGTTAAAGTTTTGTCAATCTAGCCTACATTTGTTACGGTAATTCAGCTCATTCCCATGAATAACTGCCAGCAAGTAGGAGATAACGTGTTTGTTGCCAGGTTCTCAACAACATCTAACTTATATTGTGATATTGAAGGATTATTTCGACCTAAGTTAAGCATTAGCCTATATCTAAAATCTAGAATTTTGCCCATCCATCTAATAAAATAAAGTTCTTAATTTTAATTGTGAATGATGACTATTTGAAACATCCTTTCAGGTGATTTGCTACGGGTTGAGTTTGCCGCTAAGTGAGCATGACACCATCAAAGATTGTGTCAACGTTTACTGTGAATGGCTCACTGCCCTCTACTCCATTCCGAAGATGAGTGTTCCGAAACCAATCTGCGAGGATCCTAACCTCTATGCTCGCAAGATGATCAGCCACTTTCATAACCTTTTCGTTCCCCGCAAAGGAGAAGGTGAGTTTGAAATTTGCATCGATGAATATTCATACGATAACTAGGTCTCTTCTGACTTTACCTTGAAAATACGGTAGGCCTAATTGATTGCAATGTTCTAACCTTTACTGCATAACGCTGAATTGAGACTAACTCGCTTTACTTTATTCATACTAACTGACCATAAGTGTATTCTTGAATGTTCTGAGATATTCATTGAATAGGCTGACTTTCAATTTCGATATTATCATCTTTATACATTTATTCAAAGCCCTAAATCTCTAATAAACTGGTTAATAAACTAAGTATTTTCGTTGTTGCAAATAGCCTAGAGAAGATTAGGACTTGTGTGAGACAGGAAACAATCAGTTTCAATGTTCTTATCACTTTACATATTGTACAATCAGAGATAAATTGCATGGATTGATTCACTACCTTCCTATTACTATTTTGTAAGGAATTTGTTGAAAAGGAATAGAGTTGAACTGGCTTACTTGAGACAATTAGAGCCCAGGGCCTAATAGATGTAACAATAAAGAACACAGCCCTATAAGTTAGCATCCTACTCTCTGGATAAATATATGTGTCATGTTTTGTGTTCTTTTATTTTGTGTCTATTAGCCCCTGGATTCTTATTTTCCCAGTTCAACTCTATTCCTTAAGAATAAGATCCTAACTAGCCAACTGGCTTTCCCGTAGAGTACTTCTATTTCGTGACTTATATATCGTTATTTAACCTAACAATTTTGCTTTAAGTTACCTACATTTTAAAATAAGTTTTAATAGTTAATTCATTTGATTATGTATCTACTTAAGCCTATGTAGGCTAGATATTTTCATCAATGCCACTTTTCTTTGTTGACTCATCTATTTATTTTTCAAGACTGGGCTTTCATTTATCAGGAACTTAGTAAGTACACACAATTCAAATTTTGGGATCTGTACACTGTTTTGTCTTTTTTTAGGAAGAAATGCACAATTTGATTATCAATTTAGCTTTAGCAGTACAAGATGCTAATTTGTTGTTCGCTTTTTAGTCAGCTAGGTTACATCAAGTATTGTTTAGAGGGTATTTAATGCCATTGCTTTGAAATGTATCTGTTGTATTGTTTATAGTGTATTTAGTTACCATTAGTTGTGTTTAGTAAGCCTACTATCATTCCTTTAGTTTATAAAGCTTCAAACAGCTTGTACTGCTCGTAGAACAATACAAAGAAATATAATTATTAGCAACATTCCGTTGTACAAAGCAATTTCCTCTTCCTCTCACATTTCACTGGTATTGTTTGCTTAATCTACCTTATTTTTCATTGTTTGGCTGTAAAATGATTTACCATGCATATAGCAGTAATTTTATTGCCATATTAAATTCACAATTTATTATTGAATTTATACTAGTTGATTAAACTAGTAAAAGTCTTTGTAGTTAAATATTTTCTATTGTCCTTTTTATTTATGCTTCTTTATTTCACAATGATAATGTAGATTTATATTTTTTTTGTATTAATTTAGTATTTTTAAGTCTCAATATCACAAATTCAACTTTAAATAGTTAAAAGTTGGTTTGGGGTTACTTTATTTTCATAATTTAAAATATTTTCATAACTATTACAGCGGATGAGTGATTTCCAGCATTTCTTCATTATTTAGGCCTATTTCATAGTAAAAGTTGTGATTGCTACTTTAAACAGGTTTGTAGTTCAACCTGAAAAAGTTGACTACTACCACTATGGTATAGCATATTGGGACGTCTTCTTCATTTAAAAGTTAATGATAAAACAAAATGAAAATGAAGTGATTAATGATTCTCTGTAGTGTTGAGAAATTAATACACTACAACTTACCTATAAGCAATATCACAGAGAAGTACAATACAGAGGATATAATCTTATGGGACAACCGCGTGTGCTTTTAGCTCTGGTATATTGGGGCGGAAATGTACGACTATCGAACAAGGAAGAGCTTGAATTGCGATGGTCACATAGCATATTTGTACAGCAGTTGTAGCGCACAGGGTCTTCCTTCAGTGTGAGCGCTGTAGTACATAATGGCGAGGGGGCAATGGAGAGCGGAACTGGACGACGAATAGAATTTGCTCTAGACACCAGCGACTGGTACTAGACACCGCTTAAGTGTACCATTGAATCTTTCTGTTTCTTACTTAACTCCGTGAAAATATGTACTATAAACATAGACACATTACGGCTTTGTTTTTCATATAATTTTATCTAATTTAAAACAAATGGTTATCTTTTTAATTTTGTTAACTTCACACAGTTTTTGCAAGTTCCTGTTTTGTACATTCAACAACCATGAAACACATAAAAGTATGTATACACTTAGATGGATGAGATTGTAATTTTAGTTTAGGAAGGGACGGAACAGTATTGTAATTTCCTTTCCAAATATAATTGGATCGGGAACAGGACATAATTTTTCTTCCCGTACAACAGGGGAAACTAATTTTGTTTTTAAAAATCTTCGATTGAATAACATGTTTTGCAAATGGTAATGATGACGAACAATATAACATATGAGTTTTTATTGCTCTTTTTTATATAACCAAACCACTGACTGTAATCCATGATCTTGGCACTATCGTTTTTATCTCACACGATTACGGTGAATTCAGGAACATCTCCATAGGAGCATTGCAAAATTGTTGACAGCTGGAACAAATCTGTTCAAAGAAAACCAAGAACGAAATATTATCCCGCCCTAGGATCGAGAATGTATTTTCCCAAAAAAGTCCATCACTATCGTACACTAACCGTTGCCTGAGTTTGACATACATCATGTTTTTACCAGCGCCAGACACCATCAACCGACAGGCCGTACTGTGTCACCGAGTGCTGAGGACACTACAGCATGTCGCTCATCACTCTGTCATCATGGACAGGGAGACCTGGGAAACTCTGCTGATGTTTCTGCTAGCCATCAACGACACTCTGCTGGCCCCACCAACCATCAAAGGTGAATATTTTGGTCGTTTTTGTTAGTTTCAAAATCAGTGATAGTTTGTAATTTAGAATATTAGGGGAAGGAGTGAAATTTGTTATATGCACGAAGGATATTAAGGGGAGTCGCTACTGAAAAACTACCAATTTTGTAAAAAACTTGAATTTTTTATTATTTTTTTATCTTGTTCTATGGATTGTAAGGTTTCAGAAAAACATAACATTTGGTATAATATATATTTTTTTCACTGTGAAAAAAATATTTGAAGTGAAGCGCGCACACCTCTTTTGGGGCATCAACTAGGCCTAGTATAAACCAACGTATAAACTTCAACCGCTGTTTTCCGTGACTTTAAAATTTTGTTTTTTTTATATATAAGTTCTTATAACTTTTTAACTATTGCAGCTATATGAATGAAATTTTTACCACACATTGTTTATACTATAAATCAACTTTCTGTGCATGGATATTGTAATTGGGTAAATAAAAGTACATGAAAAAAAATTTATAAAAATTTATAACCTATAAATTTTTCAAAAACTTATTTTTGAAGCCATAACTTATAAACTAATTGAGAAAATAACATGAGTATGCACAGAAAGTATGTGCTTTCCTTGCTCTTTAAAATAAGATATCGAACAATAAAATTGGTTCAGTAGTTAAATAGTTATAAGAGATTTAAAAAACCCAATTTTTTCCCGGCAAAAAACTTAAAAAACTCCAAAAAGTATGTAAAAATTTTTTTTTTTTACTTTAACGGCAGTAAATCTTTTTCTAAGACTAAATGAACTTTAAAAAGTATATATGATAATTTTTAAAAGGATTTTATTAAAAATCACTAGTTTCAGTAGCGACTCCCCTTAAGCACGAAAGTCTGAGATGCTAAGGCTTGCAATACAGGCTGAGGTTTAGGTTAGGCTTTGTAAGTTGAAGCATAGACTAACCAACACCTCAGTCCACAAGTAGACTTCTCATTGTAAATTTTAAAGCTTGGGTCAGGTAAAAAGTGTTGACCTTCAGTTCTCGGACCAAAATCATTTGGCTGTAAAAGGTGCTGATTTAAAAAAATATTAATTTTTTTTACTACAATCAGAAAATGAACATATCCTGAGTAGTGATAAAATCAGGACTTTTACCAGGGTTTTGCTTAAAAATCGCGATCATCTTCCGTGGTTATGGTAAATTCATACAAGCGTCTCCACTTGATCATGGTGGAATTGTGAATATCTTCCTGGTTGTGCCATGTGGTTGCAGAGACATCATAATTGTCACCCATGGTAAAATCCTCGGAAAACGTGAATAAATTACCTTCTATTATAAATTACTCAACCTGAGCTTAGCGAAAATATAAATTACTCAACCTCAACTTAGTCTTAAAATTATTCCTGGCTCGAACCGATCTCTTGGGTCAGATGTTAGCCTGGACCTGAGAATCCCACTTACTTACAGACCCCTAAGCACAAGTAGCTTCTTACCACCAAATTCTGTATGTAACACATGTCCGCAGACGACGTGGGAGACCAGCTGTGTGAGAGGGTGTTGAGTGTGCTGGTAGAGGTGTGGCTGGTAGCCTGTACACACCACTTCCCCTCCCCGCCATTGTGGAAGACACTAAGAGAGCTGACCATGAACTGGCGACACCGGGTGGCTCTGGTAGAGCAGTGGAACAGAGTCAACCTAGCTCTGACGCAGAGACTGCTAGAGTCAATGTACGGCCCAGCGTTCCCGGAGCTGAAGATATGTGAGTGTTACTAGTTTATTTTGATATTACCGTATTAATGAGAAGAACTTTGCTTTGGTGCATATAGCTTTTAAATAGAATACAGCTACAGTAGAGTCCTGCTATTCTGAACTAACTCTCGGCAATAATGCCTACATAGCCAACAGCACATCGATATTGCAGACTTAGTGACTTAGTTGTTTTTGTAGACCTACTGGGACATTTTTGGAATGTTTAGAAGTTTAGAATACTAGGGTCAGAAAAGCAGTACTCTGCTGTACACTTTTAGGCAGTTAGGAACAAATAATCTACTTAATAGACTTGATATCTTATGTCCTCTGAGGCTTTATAAACTAAGAGAAATGGAGAGGGTTCATCAATAAATGTTTCTTCCACCTATCAGAAGAAATTTACCAGCCTAAGTCATCTGCCTGAGACTATATAGAAAGAGTTCTTCGATTCACAACATTTTAGGTAGGCTAGCTCAAATCTATCACTTCACAAAAACTTAATCAGCTTCCAAAAAATTTCTTCCTTCAAAATGTAGTCACAATTTGGTAATTCTTACCTTCTCAGGGCACCCTCGGAAAAATAAATTTTCTTTTTTCAAAACCTCCAACCTAACCTAACCTAACCATCCCATTTTCCCGGTCGTAGCTTAGTTATTTTTCCAACGCTTTTCTGGCCGTATCTCCGCTAATATCCATCAGATCTTGAAACTTGTTACGTATTCTTGTTGAGCTCGCTCTACCGGTTAATTTGAGTACACACACGACTTATTTCCGCAAACATGTTTTTCCGCTTTACTAGGGTTTTCCGACATGAACGTAAAAAATCAGGGCGTTATTTTATACAAAAAAAATGTAATTCCCGAGGGTGCACTGAGAATGTAAGAACTACCCACAATTTATATAATTTTAATTATAATTCTAAAGAAACTAATACCATGAGACCTGTAGTATTGAAAAACTATGCGTGTTTACAGTGGAGGAGGACGCAGCCCTGATACCTCCCGGGATGACAGACTCTTGTATAGCTCAGTGCTGGTTCAGGTTCCTACACTGTATAGGCAACCCTGTAGACCTGTGTAGACCTCAGGTCATCTCTCAGACACACAAGTTCCTACAGTTTGCCCTCACAAGTGACACTGGTAAGTAGTCCAGGGATGACAGACTCCTGTATAGCTCAGTGCTGGTTCAGGTTCCTACACTGTATAGGCAACCCTGTAGACCTGTGTAGACCTCAGGTCATCTCTCAGACACACAAGTTTCTACAGTTTGCCCTCACAAGTGACACTGGTAAGTAGTCCAGGGGATGACAGACTCCTGTATAGCTCAGTGCTGGTTCAGGTTCCTACACTGTATAGGCAACCCTGTAGACCTGTGTAGACCTCAGGTCATCTCTCAGACACACAAGTTTCTACAGTTTGCCCTCACAAGTGACACTGGTAAGTAGACCAGGAATGACAGACTCCTGTATAGCTCAGTGCTGGTTCAGGTTCCTACACTGTATAGGCAACCCAGTAGACCTGTGGAGACCTCAGGTCATCTCTCACACACACAAGTTCCTACAGTTTGCCCTCACAAGTGACACTGGTAAGTAGACCAGGAATGACAGACTCCTGTATAGCTCAGTGCTGGTTCAGGTTCCTACACTGTATAGGCAACCCTGTAGACCTGTGTAGACCTCAGGTCATCTCTCAGACACACAAGTTCCTACAGTTTGCCCTCACAAGTGACACGGGTAAGTAGACCAGGCATGACAGACTCCTGTATAGCTCAGTGCTGGTTCAGGTTCCTACACTGTATAGGCAACCCTGTAGACCTGTGTAGACCTCAGGTCATCTCTCAGACACACAAGTTCCTACAGTTTGCTCTCACAAGTGACACTGGTAAGTAGTCCAGGCATGACAGACTCCTGTATAGCTCAGTGCTGGTTCAGGTTCCTACACTGTATAGGCAACCCTGTAGACCTGTGTAGACCTCAGGTCATCTCTCAGACACACAAGTTCCTACAGTTTGCCCTCACAAGTGACACTGGTAAGTAGACCAGGGATGACAGACTCCTGTATAGCTCAGTGCTGGTTCAGGTTCCTACACTGTATAGGCAACCCTGTAGACCTGTGTAGACCTCAGGTCATCTCTCAGACACACAAGTTCCTACAGTTTGCTCTCACAAGTGACACTGGTAAGTAGTCCAGGCATGACAGACTCCTGTATAGCTCAGTGCTGGTTCAGGTTCCTACACTGTATAGGCAACCCTGTAGACCTGTGTAGACCTCAGGTCATCTCTCAGACACACAAGTTCCTACAGTTTGCTCTCACAAGTGATACTGGTAAGTAGTCCAGGCATGACAGACTCCTGTATAGCTCAGTGCTGGTTCAGGTTCCTACACTGTATAGGCAACCCAGTAGACCTGTGTAGACCTCAGGTCATCTCTCAGACACACAAGTTCCTACAGTTTGCCCTCACAAGTGACACTGGTAAGTAGTCCAGGGATGACAGACTCCTGTATAGCTCAGTGCTGGTTCAGGTTCCTACACTGTATAGGCAACCCTGTAGACCTGTGTAGACCTCAGGTCATCTCTCAGACACACAAGTCCCTACAGTTTGCCCTCACAAGTGATACTGGTAAGTAGACCAGGCATGACAGACTCCTGTATAGCTCAGTGCTGGTTCAGGTTCCTACACTGTATAGGCAACCCAGTAGACCTGTGTAGACCTCAGGTCATCTCTCAGACACACAAGTTCCTACAGTTTGCCCTCACAAGTGACACTGGTAAGTAGACCAGGGATGACAGACTCCTGTATAGCTCAGTGCTGGTTCAGGTTCCTACACTGTATAGGCAACCCTGTAGACCTGTGTAGACCTCAGGTCATCTCTCAGACACACAAGTTCCTACAGTTTGCCCTCACAAGTGACACTGGTAAGTAGTCCAGGCATGACAGACTCCTGTATAGCTCAGTGCTGGTTCAGGTTCCTACACTGTATAGGCAACCCTGTAGACCTGTGTAGACCTCAGGTCATCTCTCAGACACACAAGTTTCTACAGTTTGCCCTCACAAGTGACACGGGTAAGTAGACCAGGCATGACAGACTCCTGTATAGCTCAGTGCTGGTTCAGGTTCCTACACTGTATAGGCAACCCTGTAGACCTGTGTAGACCTCAGGTCATCTCTCAGACACACAAGTTCCTACAGTTTGCCCTCACAAGTGACACTGGTAAGTAGACCAGGAATGACAGACTCCTGTATAGCTCAGTGCTGGTTCAGGTTCCTACACTGTATAGGCAACCCTGTAGACCTGTGTAGACCTCAGGTCATCTCTCACACACACAAGTTCCTACAGTTTGCCCTCACAAGTGACACTGGTAAGTAGACCAGGAATGACAGACTCCTGTATAGCTCAGTGCTGGTTCAGGTTCCTACACTGTATAGGCAACCCTGTAGACCTGTGTAGACCTCAGGTCATCTCTCACACACACAAGTTCCTACAGTTTGCCCTCACAAGTGACACTGGTAAGTAGACCAGGAATGACAGACTCCTGTATAGCTCAGTGCTGGTTCAGGTTCCTACACTGTATAGGCAACCCTGTAGACCTGTGTAGACCTCAGGTCATCTCTCAGACACACAAGTTCCTACAGTTTGCTCTCACAAGTGACACTGGTAAGTAGTCCAGGCATGACAGACTCCTGTATAGCTCAGTGCTGGTTCAGGTTCCTACACTGTATAGGCAACCCTGTAGACCTGTGTAGACCTCAGGTCATCTCTCAGACACACAAGTTCCTACAGTTTGCTCTCACAAGTGACACTGGTAAGTAGTCCAGGGATGACAGACTCCTGTATAGCTCAGTGCTGGTTCAGGTTCCTACACTGTATAGGCAACCCTGTAGACCTGTGTAGACCTCAGGTCATCTCTCAGACACACAAGTTCCTACAGTTTGCTCTCACAAGTGACACTGGTAAGTAGACCAGGCATGACAGACTCCTGTATAGCTCAGTGCTGGTTCAGGTTCCTACACTGTATAGGCAACCCTGTAGACCTGTGTAGACCTCAGGTCATCTCACAGACACACAAGTTCCTACAGTTTGCCCTCACAAGTGATACTGGTAAGTAGACCAGGCATGACAGACTCCTGTATAGCTCAGTGCTGGTTCAGGTTCCTACACTGTATAGGCAACCCTGTAGACCTGTGTAGACCTCAGGTCATCTCACAGACACACAAGTTCCTACAGTTTGCCCTCACAAGTGACACTGGTAAGTAGACCAGGCATGACAGACTCCTGTATAGCTCAGTGCTGGTTCAGGTTCCTACACTGTATAGGCAACCCTGTAGACTTGTGTAGACCTCAGGTCATCTCTCAGACACACAAGTTCCTACAGTTTGCCCTCACAAGTGATACTGGTAAGTAGTCCAGGCATGACAGACTCCTGTATAGCTCAGTGCTGGTTCAGGTTCCTACACTGTATAGGCAACCCAGTAGACCTGTGTAGACCTCAGGTCATCTCTCAGACACACATGTTCCTACAGTTTGCCCTCACAAGTGACACTGGTAAGTAGACCAGGCATGACAGACTCCTGTATAGCTCAGTGCTGGTTCAGGTTCCTACACTGTATAGGCAACCCTGTAGACCTGTGTAGACCTCAGGTCATCTCTCAGACACACAAGTTCCTACAGTTTGCCCTCACAAGTGACACTGGTAAGTAGTCCAGGGATGACAGACTCCTGTATAGCTCAGTGCTGGTTCAGGTTCCTACACTGTATAGGCAACCCTGTAGACCTGTGTAGACCTCAGGTCATCTCTCAGACACACAAGTTCCTACAGTTTGCCCTCACAAGTGATACTGGTAAGTAGTCCAGGCATGACAGACTCCTGTATAGCTCAGTGCTGGTTCAGGTTCCTACACTGTATAGGCAACCCTGTAGACCTGTGTAGACCTCAGGTCATCTCTCAGACACACAAGTTCCTACAGTTTGCTCTCACAAGTGACACTGGTAAGTAGACCAGGCATGACAGACTCCTGTATAGCTCAGTGCTGGTTCAGGTTCCTACACTGTATAGGCAATCCTGTAGACCTCAGGTCATCTCTCAGACACACAAGTTCCTACAGTTTGCCCTCACAAGTGACACTGGTAAGTAGTCCAGGCATGACAGACTCCTGTATAGCTCAGTGCTGGTTCAGGTTCCTACACTGTATAGGCAACCCAGTAGACCTGTGTAGACCTCAGGTCATCTCTCAGACACACAAGTTCCTACAGTTTGCTCTCACAAGTGACACTGGTAAGTAGTCCAGGAATGACAGACTCCTGTATAGCTCAGTGCTGGTTCAGGTTCCTACACTGTATAGGCAACCCAGTAGACCTGTGTAGACCTCAGGTCATCTCTCAGACACACAAGTTCCTACAGTTTGCTCTCACAAGTGACACTGGTAAGTAGACCTAGGTGCTTGGTGGTAGGGATTTGTTTGTCCTAGGACGTTAGGCTCGAGCCTGGGATTGTTTGTTTTTCACATACTTCAGGCTAGACATAGGAGTTGTGTCATTGTCATTACCACTTAGATAAAATCCATTGGTTTTTCAATCAAGTAAAATGTGTTGTGATAAAGTTTTAAGTACTGTACCTATGAAGATGTTTTAAAGAATTATAAATATTTGACGGGTTGAAGAAGAAAGTTAAAGTGTCTGTAATTGAAAATCGTTTTACAAATTATAAAATTAACACTGAAATCGTTTGGGAAAAAATCTACCCCTAATATAAAATATTTGATTACATTTTCAATTCCATCCTGACCATCTAAGTCAGCACTTTTTATCATATTTGTGTTACTGATTTTTATTTTACAAGCATACAATAGTTGTACTATTATCGGAAAGAAACAGTTCATTATTTTTAATAAAACTCAATATTGTATTTTTTTCTTGCAGTTGTGGACCCCTGTCAACATCCCTGCTTGAACATTCTACCATTGAACTTCCTCAAAGCCATTAAAGGAATAGCAGGACAAGTTGATGCTTTCTTAGGTAACCGTAGTCTGAACTTGGTCTATACTATACCTTACTTAATGCAGCCATTTTCATTCCACTCGATAAAGCTACCAGTGTGTAAAATACCACAGCTTAAACTCTTGGATACCATTGTGTGGTTGAGAATATTTTTCTGGAACTTCTACTAGGATCGTCCAGAAAGTAAAGAACGAATACGAAGTTTTGTATAGTGCAGATCCCAGCGATTAACGGCCGGTTGAACCCTAAAATTTCTTTCTCTTTTACGTTAGCTCTGTCGTTTAAGAGTCTTTTTCATTCACACATTGCCCGGCCTCATGCTTTTGCACGAACGTAGCAGTAACTTTAACGTAAATGAGCTCTTTAGTGAAAAATCTTTGGTCATACTCCTTATAGCACTGACCTTTGGGTGGAAAATAGTTTGAAAATACGAGTATATTAAATAAGCAGCGACAACATAGCTAAAATATCTAGCTGCTGATCTGTATAACATTGGAATATAAAACCTGAACTCAAATTAAAACAAGTGTCTTAAAAACCTAGTCCTACTTTACAATAAGTGTCTTGACAACAATGAGAATTACGTAGAACAGTGGAATAAAGAACTGTGGCTTTGTAAATAATGTTTGGTGTTGGTATCTTTTGTTTTTATTTTATCATGCTAAAACGTTCTTTACTTTCTGGACGACCCATGTTTAAACAGCTGGTATATCTGCACAGCTTTTGGGTTTCATTGGTTGCACTGTATCTAAAAAAATTGGATACATTTTTCAAGCGAACTTTTTTAGTGAACTAATCCCCTAAAAGTCTCAAGAAATATTTGTATGTTGATTTATTGTGAAATGGGTCAACTTTACAGCTAAATGAATGGTGTCTTAAACGTTTTTTCAGGCAATTGTGTTTACTAACCTTAAAATATTTTCAGTGTTGCAGAAAGTAGAGGTGTGAAAGCATGAGCTTTCCAATCAAGCCAAGCAAAAGCCAAGATTTTTTCAGCCGAGCTATTTTATATCACAAATTTTACGTAATGCCATGCAATAACACCATAAAACCACCATAACACCTTCTGCGGACACCATAAAATCCAGAATATATCCCTCAGTCACAGAAACATCATTGTTTTCTCCAATTGCAATAAAATCCTGAATATCTCCCGTGTTAAGAGAAATCCTTTGCGAATGCGGCAAAGTAGGCTACTAATTATCTCTCAGAATTTTTCAGACATCAACATTGTCTTCTGCGATCATTCCCAAATCGTTGACATCTCTAGCGGTCGTGAAGACATCATTCTCATTATGGAGGCAAAATATTGAAAACCTCTTGCAAAAACATAATTATTGTTGTCCTTAATCTTGGAAAATTCTGAATACCTCCCGCAGCGGTATATCATTATTGTCTTCCGCGATCATGGAAATGTTATCGCCGTTATCTGCAACTACTTCAAAAGCGGGAATTTTTTGATTACGCAATCTTCACAGACACATTCTCTAATCGCAGGAACATCGCGATTGTAAAAACTTGGCTCGGGCTAAATTTTTTTAACTTGGTACTTAATCTCTAAAGCTTGTAGGCTTGGCTTGGCTCAGCTTAAAAATGGCTGACACACCTCTAGTAGAAATATATCACCACCTGACTCTCGACCGAAGTACCCAACAGTGTCGTTGGATGTATAGAGATGTTTTCTGCTCAGGTACTCAGTCCCAGAGTCTTGTGTGGGATATGGGGGAACTGACGGAGAGGGACAAGAAGGACCCCCATCCCCCCACACACTCCCCCACCCCCCCGCCAGTACGGCGGCTTGCTAAGAGCTTTAGTGTTGCACCCTCTGCAGTCACCAAGGGTACGCTATCTCCATGTCTGTCTCTATGTTGGTACATGTTGTGGTATACAACTGGTGTTACGAGAAAAAAAAATCACTTTTAGTTAAATTGTACTCAAGGTACAACTACAACGTAACCAATTTTTAAGAGTTGATTTAGTAGGTGTCAAGAACTGAAAAATACATTATTAATTTAGGTACTTTCCTGTTAAAGGGAACATTCATTATTATCGATTATTTTTTCTCGATATATCGATATTTTTGTTTACCGATCCATTACATATTGACAACTGATCTTGTTTAGGCTAAAATAGTCTATTATATGGGTTAAGAAATGAAACTGTTCTAAGCTAACCTAACATAACCAACCAAACTTGCTGTACTATTTAAAAATTCCTTTTGATAACAGAAAAGGCAAGTTAAACATGGAATGTTACACAGCTACTTTAGTTATGTTAGGTTTTATTTTCTTTTAGAACAGTTTCATTTCATTTTTGTGTTTGTTGATACTGAACAATATTTATCGTAGTTGTCAGCTGATATGTTTCAATTTGTTAATATCGATACATAGAGAAAAAATAATCGATAATAATGAATGTTCCCTTTAACAGGAAAGTACCTTAATTTACTAATGCCTATAAATAACAAACGATATTATAGGTTAATGTTAATACTTTTAGTCCGTCTTCAGTCCTTAATATAGTCAAGGGTGACTATTTTCGGTTCAGAAATGTCCCATTTTCAAACCCATTTCATCAAATTGGTTGGCCGTAAATCTGGTAGAAGTCTTTGTTATGAAACATCAAATAAACGTTGACACAAAAAGTTTACAAATTTTTTACTTAAAGAACATTTAATGATGCTAGCCCCCCACATTTATATGAGGGACACACTGCAGGTAGCACGGCAGACACGACGAACTGTCAGTAAATGTATGAACTTTATGTGTTGACGTGTATTTATTTGTTATAACGAAAACTTCTGTCAGATTTATGGACTAACCAATTTGGGTGATTTCTGACCCGAAACTAGTCACCCTTGACTATATTAAGGACTGAAGACTGACTAAATGTACTAACCTATAATTTCATTTGTACCTTAGTCTTGGTGGCAAAAATGTTTAAAATAAAAAAAAAAAAACATGTTTCTGGTGTGTTCAGTTAGTTCTGAATGTATTTCATATTATTTCACAGTGAAAACTGGAACCTTTTGAAAAATATGCTTTGCAATCCAGTCATTTACGATATTTTTCTCTAAATGACCCTAAAAAACTATTGTTTTTTACCATTACCCACATGTATCAACATTGGTTAAGGATTTTTATTTTTCATTGCATTCTTCTTCCCCAGCATGTCTCTTGCGTAATTAATATTATTTTGTAAATTCATCATTTTTGCAAAATATAAATACTTGTAAATTTGTTAATGTTAGTATGCAGTACCTCTCCAAAATAAGGCACAGGCCTAACAGAATTCATTATGAATAAAGAAGACTTATTTTACGATTGAAGTCATTTTAATTGTTAAGTTATAATTACATTTTATTCAAGAAACACATTTGAGCACGCTGGGAAAAAGATTTTTGGTTATATTACGTGCACACTCTTTATATTTGCTTTTGCACTTGCACATTACTAAATTTGATTTATGTTTATTTTTTTCTAAACACTTCTGTATGATATCTGTATGATTTGAATTCTTGTAAAATCTGTATATAAAAGAAAACTGAATTTTATTATTTACCTAAAGGATTAATATTGTAAAATATATGTATATTTATCTATTCACAGCCCATTTGTATTTATAATTTTTTTAATGGGCTTAGGATATTTCACTATAGTTTATCCATAGTCAAAGGTAAGTCAGTTTACTTTGCGTATTAGACAATTTTATTTTTACCCCAGTAAAAGTTTATTGATCATTGTTAGAGTTGTATATTTTTATGTTGTGATTCAAAGGTGGGTTGAAACTTGTGCATTCTGCAGAGTTGTTTCGACTGCACACGGTCGACGATTTTGGTAAAATAGATCTTTTGAAACCAAGCTTCTTTGCAGACTTAAAAAATTAATTCTCTAGACAGTGATTCCCAACCCAGTATAATGTTTTGGAGGGGTTTTAAAACATCAGGGTACATTATTTTTGGGGAAGCGGAGCGAGTGCCATCCTATTTTTTGCCGTTGGATTTATAAACTGTCAAAACAGTCAGGTAGGCCCAAGCATTCGGATTAGTGGACGTTCGGATTACAGGTGTTCGTATTAAAGAGGTTCTACTGTACTTGAGAAAATTAGGGTCCAGGGCCCTGGGTTGGGAATCGTTCTACTAGAAGCTTGTCGTTTCACACTTTTATCCCTGCAATTAAAAACTGTCAGTTTATTGCTTTCTAAATAGAAATTGTAGCTATAATTCAGATATTGTTTGGACACTAAAATGAATTCCCAGCACTTTAAACAATTCATAAGTATTTACAACTATTTTTTTTTTTTTTAAAGCTTGAATTAACAAATTTTGTCAATGTTGTAACTGCTAATTAAATTTGTTGTAACAACACAATAATACTTTGAAACTTAATGTAGTTACTTATATGCCTGTTTGCCTGGTTAGTATAAAGAAAGAATTAAAACTTTTAACTTTAGTTTTTTTTTACTTAAGGAAAAATTAACTAATTTTAGGAAAAAAATCTAGAGTCATTTTTTACTTTAGGTAAGTAGATATTACCGTCTGCAAGACTTAGGTCTACCATTTATTTTTTATAATTGCTGGGCACTGGGCAGTAAACTAATTACAATTTTTACACATATCAAAGTGTAAATTTAAATGTAACAAAATAAAATTTGAGTATATTTTCCTTTTTCTCAACCATTTTGCATAAATTCTATGAAGTAATCAGATATTTATTTGATTCTTTGGCTGCTTAGTTTGCAAGTTTGCTGCAACAAGGGTATTAAGTTTACTCGTGGCATTGTCAATGTAATATAATCTCATACTTTTAAATCTAAATTGTCGGACGTACCTATCGGAATCAGTTGATGTGCAAATCCTTGCATTAGACAAGGGGACCTGATCATTCATTGTAGTGTATTTTTTTTTATGATAAGGTGTATAATTATGATTTGCCGGTTAAGGTTTTTCAAATTGCTTAATCAGCAATACTGTATTTTTACGGATACATTACTAGTGGTCAAATTATACTGAAATGATTAAAAACAGAGTTTAAAGACTTTGGTGTTCTAGTGCACTCTCGTAACTTCCCATTGAACAATTATTGATTGATCACTTTGTGAGTGTGTTTTGAGTCAGTCTGTGTATGCTAGGTATTCCGAAGGCGTCCCTGATAGGTCTGACGTCCAGTCGTATACAAGCGTCCACACACACACCTCTCAGTTCTGGTCCATCTTCCACTTCTAGTGCTACATGTGAGTATAAACTACATAGAACATTCAGAATTAATATATATGTTATTGTTTCATAGTGTATGATTTTAACACATTAAATGGTAGGCCTAATCCATGTAGGTAAAGCTGTGTTAAATCTGATCAGTGGGGTTTGAAAATTGAACCATTACAACCATTGAAAATTAAATTTCATTAGTCGTCTGCCGCATTAACGGTCCACCACAACCCGTTAGTTGTTCACGGAAGTAGATGTAATAGTATTTGAATACGATTGTTTACGTCCTGGAAATCAAGAATCTTTTTCAGGAACTGATTGAGTAAGATTTAAATAATTTAAGGATTTTTGGCACAAGAATGTCGCAATTTTATCATAATCATAACTGCAATTCTGACTGTTGAACACATATTGATTCTGACAATTTTCAGTGATTTTAACAGCAGCACTAGTCGGGTCAATAATTTTTTTCTCTCTTTCTGCATAGTTATTGAATGAATTTAAGGTTATGTTTTGTGTCAAAATGCCGCGACTGTTTTGTTTACGATTGTGTGAAATAGACGTTAAGTCTATATAGATAATTGCAAATTTTTTGGAGGAGGAAAATAGTAATTTAAGACAACATATTAATGAATAAGGAAGTTAATTTTTTTTTGTAAGTCACTAAAAGAGCAAAAATAGGATATCCTGTTTGTAATAAGCTAGTGCAATTTCGTTATGCCAAGCTATAAAAAAGATGCTGTAAAAGAGGAAAACCGAATTTTTAATGTAAAACTTCATAATAAAAAAAAAAATTACAATTAAATAGTCTTATAAATTTACAAACACAGAACATACCTTACGGCCAAAAGATTTTTTTGACAGAGGTGATTTCAAACAAGTACCGAAGCATAGACCTACACTTAACACTGAAAACTTCATAATAAAAAAAAAAATTACAATTAAATAGTCTTATAAATTTACAAACACAGAACATACCTTACGTCCAAAAGACTTTTTTGACAGAGGCGATTTCAAACAAGTACCGAAGCATAGACCTACACTTAACACTGCTGCATATCTTGTGGATATGATTTCAACACACTATAAACGGTTTCGGTACAAGATACATACAGGTAGTTGCTACTGCTATTATTTTTTGCCACATTAAAGTGCAATGAGCTGCGAAGGTCGTAATGGGTTTATTGCTCCAGTGATTGTACCAATCACTAGCCTGTCACTAGTCAGTATTGCAGTGAAGGTCCAGTGGTCATAATTGTCTTTTGACACCAAGGTTTCCCACAGGGTGGTGTTATTTGACTTTTATTCTTTGTTTAGTATTGGGTAGGTATCTAATGTTTAGAGCAGAATAATGCTAATTTATATGTTGCAGTCTGTTTTGCCAAGATTAGGTTTTCATTAAATGAATCAAATTGACATTCGTTGATATGTCACATTAACCTTTATACTATTTAGTGGACTACACTGGATGGGTTTTCACAATTTTTTGGATAAAATCATTCAAATTTGCAGGGTGGCATAATTAAAATACTTTTGAAAACAGTTTCTTAGATTATGCTTATTCTATTTATGCTATTTATGATACAGAGTGTTCAGAATTAAAAAGTTTTTGAGTTTGAGTTAAGTTTCAAGTAATAGGGAATCTATAGTCAACTCAAATAGAATAGGCGGTTTTATTAATACCAGCTGGCCTATTTAAAAACATTAACTTCAGCTGCAAGTTCTATTTACGTTGAGTATAAATGTTGGACATAATAAATAATCTAGAGCGTCTACACATGTACCAGCCAAAGATAAAATCTTGCTATAACTTTACAAAAACAAACTTATAAAAAAACAACAATGGTAAAAAAGTACTAAATTAAACAATTAGACACATGGAAAAGTAAAATAAATTAAGTGAGCAGTATGAAAAGAAAAAACATGTCCAGTTGCCAATAATGGATCTTATACTATTCCACACTTTTTAAAATAATTTAATCACTCTTTGGTACCACTGAACAATAGAAAACTTCAAGATGTTTAGCATGATTTTTGTAAACCTATCTTAAAAACAGGTTATCAAAAACAATAGAAACCAAAACATAAATTATTATAAAAAATCTTAATTTCATGTCACGTAGGCAACTTTTTACTTGCCAGTCACACTACAATCCACAGTTATATGCATTTAAAAAAATCTTTAATCTTAACAAATCCCCAACAAAATTTAAATCAAAACCCCAGTCACCCAAAATCCTACTACTGTATTATTATTTCATCCAACTCACATTGTTATGAACTTACAAACTTATCAAACATTTGTCAGACATTGTACCAACAATACAATCTTGTACAGTTAATACAGCTGGGACAGAAATACTCCAGATTAATCAGCTGATAACTACAGGTAGAAAGTAGACCACCACATCTGTTTAAGGTTAAGTGAGTCGTCTGCCAAACTTAGTGACTTCTGACAAACTTTCTCAAAACAAGTCTACGTGTATCATTTGTCTTTGTGAGCTGATGCTTGATTGTAAGTTTTGTTAGTTGATTTTATTGATTGCTTGACTACAAATTTTACAATTTTATGATGTTAGATTGCTTTTAGTATGCTGACTTTTCTATGCACAATTAAAAATTTTTCTTTCAGTTTTTAGTAAAATTTTTTTAATAGACCGTAGGGTTTGTGTTATTATTCTTTTCTCTTGACTTGCAAATTGAGTTTGAATCTTGCATTCAAATATTGTTAGAAATTCGTTTTCAAATTGTAATGTCTGTAAACAAATATTTTTAGTTCGACCAAGCGTAAAACTAAAGCTAATGATTGGTATACATATTATTTTAAACTTAAAAAGCATACAGGTAGATGCACAGTATTTAAAAATTAAAATGTCCTGTTTGATTTAGGTAAATTTTTATAAGAAATAAAGAAGAATATTTGGTATGCGTACGCTACTACAGAAAAATCTATAAAATTTGTTTAAAAGGTTAGCTATGTAATTTATGTTTGTTAAAAAAATAAAATAAAACTACCCAGACAAATAAAAGTTTACCCAATGGTTATGAAATATTAGTTTGCATTGCATTTAAAAGTACGGTAATTGAAAATTTATACATCAGTAAACATTGATATACATAGCCTAATTGTAAACAATTCATTGAGTACAAACAAAAATACTTATTTAATATTAGTAAATGTATAGAAAGTATTTACTGCTTTAACTTTGTTGCGAAGGTTAATTAATACACTACATGAAACTTCGTGAACAATAAGGCTTTTTTGTTTTAAGATTTAACCCCACATATTATATACCAAAATGTTCGTCGAGGTGTGTAGTTTTGCAAACTGACCTTACATTTTTGAAAAAGTCATTTGATTGGGAAATATGTGTAGATAACATAAAAAACAAGATCAGCTTTTGAAAAATGATAGGATATTTACAAGAAATGTTGATTATATCAAACTAATAAATACATCGTGAGTATTTTTTTTTTTTTTTTTGTCCTAAGGACGCTAGGCCTGGGATTGTTTTTCACATTACTTCAGGCTAAACCTAGGGGTTGCGGCATTATCACTTAGATAAAATCCATTGGTGACTTGGCGGGGATCGAACCCGGGACCTCAGGGACTGAAGTCCCGCGCTCTAACCACTACGCCAGCTCGCTCATTTCCATAATCTTTTAGTCGACTCTTTTCAGTCATCGGAAATTAAGACTGTTATTCGTTTTAAAATAACTTAAATAACACCTGTAATACTTCGCAATTGCTCAAATTTGATTAACAGGTAGGCCTACACTAGTTTTATATAATTAAAAAAAAGGCTACTTTCTCTCTCCGTTTCTGATATACAATAGAAATATAAATTTTTCTGGAGATCATATTTCTCCGGGTTTTCATGTTTGTAGCAATGTTTTTCCCAATTCCAAAGAGAAACGAAATGAAGAGTTTTAGTATTTGATTTCTTTGGTGATAAAAAATTATGTCCATAAATAAACCTAAAAGAGTGACCTAATTTGTTTTTATGAGGATGATAACCAATGTTGAAACCCTATCCCACTTGGGAATTGTATTTGATAATCTTTATCAGCCATAGTAACACATGGTGATAAGATACAATGGTCCTGCTACTCGTCTATTATGGTATTTCTATGGGAATTCCTCCCCGAATTGTTATGCTGCCGGGAAAACACCATAAGTGTAGGTTATGTTTCATTTGCGGAAAGCCGGTTTGGCTATGCGAACACTCCCCTTTAGGTAAGTTTGTGTGGAGCTAAATCAAAACATTGACTTAAGACTAGAATTGCGGTCTACCTGTAAAAACTTGTTTACTTAAAGATAAGATAACATAGATGAATGAGTCCCTTTTAGACTGTACTATTAAAGTTCTATTTTTACTTTCTCCCTCAATTAGTAGTTTTTTCCCCTCAAAACTTTTGAGTTTGAGTGGTCAAAATTAAATAACCGTTGAAATAATCCTAACCCCAAAAAAGTTGTACAAAGTGATATCTGTCTCTGTGTGTTTGTGTTTATGGGTATGGATGTGCAGCTACAGACTACACCTGTGGTCCGATTTTGAGAAAATTTTGTATGTGGGTACCAATTTATGGTATATCTTGGCATTAAAAACCTTTTTTAAATTCTGATTTTCAACGGAAAAATCAGATTTTCACATAAAACCGGTTTCAATAATTTTGATTTAAATTTAGTATGTAGTGTTACTTTCAACTTCTAAAAAATTTTACAACTTCCATCTTGGTAAAAATTATGGTTCAAACGTTATTGCTATCCTTTGATTTTACCCATATAATATCATAGCTACACCCACTGCTTGCCCATGATAAGGATTATTGAAAGCTAATGGAATAAAGTATTATGTGACAGATCACTGATACTGTTTATTTTTTTTTACTGGAAACAACATTAACTTTGGAATACTCGTCTACTTTAAGGTGCTTTTTTTTGTTTTGTTGTCAAGTGTCTCAAGTCTCAAGTGTTGTTTTTTTATCCTACACATCCTAGGCTTCACCCCAGAACAGTTTTACTTCAGGTCTATAGGATCGTTGATTTATCACATGGCTAAATCTATTGATGATTGGTAGGATTTGAATGTCAAACCTTAGAGCGTGAGGCCGAAAATACACCACTAGACCAGCTTGCCTCTCTATTCAAAGTAGTAATTAAGCTAATCATTGTAACCAATCAAATGTTTTAATGATTTATTTGAAAAAGGGACTATCCACACTGAAACTTTTCAGAATAATTGGAATTTCATTGATAGGAAAATTGAAAAAATTGATACAGAAGGACGTTAATAATCTGGATTAATTTGAACCAAACGCCATCCAGACGACCAAAGTTTCTTGATTATCAAAACTACCCTATAAAAGCAGTTACTATTTGAGTGGAAAACTATTTGAAATTTAGTATTTTCTGGTATTGGTACAGTAAAGGGGCTAAAAGGGAAATGAATAAAAAATACTTTTATGTTTAAGCGCTGTATTTAGTTTATAGCAACATGTTTCTAGAGCGTATAATTAAAAACATCAGACATTACATATTTATTGTGCTTAAAAAAATATGTGTAGTAGGCTTTTGAACGGAGGTAGTGGTTAATTTTTCGGCAGCTATGTCCTTAATTTGTTTTAAGAGCTTTTGAAATTTCGGTCTGGTTTTTCAATGTCCGAATTATAAACGTTCTACTGTAGTTATTTATAACGCTACAAAATGTTATGCCCCACAGAGTCAAATAGTTAGGAAATCCCCCATAAAACCTAATAGCACAACAAATATTGTTACAATGCCCTACCTACCCAATAAAGTCCAATAGTCCAGCACCCAACAAAGTATGGTAGGTATTTATAATTTATAATCCACAACACGTATTAAAAGATAAGATTTACATATAATCTAAAAGTTTTGGCAACAGAATGACTCACGGTCGACCTTGAGGCTTAAGAAATGTGATGAACAATCATACAACACCTGTTTAAACATATGTAGATGTGTAAGAAAGTACAGTAGTGGTTCCGTTCCATCATGGGCTCACATTCCACCTGCTTAACATGCCATTTCCTAGAATCAGGTAAATTGGCCTTTGAACCATCTATATATTAGGTATTTGCCTAAAATGTGTTTACCCAACACTTACTATGAATGGTCACTGCTGACTGTTTGGTTGTAAAAAAAAAATAAATAGTTTTCTCTTAAACAAAACTAAATACTACTGTCCTATAAAATATAAGAACCAAAAAAGAAACATTTACACCTTTAAATTTATTTTATAAACAAGTTTATGTTAATTACATTATTTGCTTTGGAAAACAATAACTAGACTTGTCTCACCATTTAAATCTGATGTTGTTTGAAATTGGTCATTCAAAACGAGATTTTCAGCGCCTTTAAATTATAAAAAACTTGTTTAAGCTTTACTGTTTGGCAAGTAATGTTTTATTAATTCATCAGCTTTAGGCCTACTGTTTTAATTCATCAGTAAAAATTAGTCAACGGTTTTAGGATGTTGTAGCAAAGATTAACACTTTGACTGGCTTTGGACTTCTTTCCCCTAAAATAATTTTTGGAGAGGTTTCCCTTGAAAAATGAGTAATTAGGAAAAGTACTATTTAGGGCTGTTAATAGTCAAAATCTTTGTTCCTGAAATACGAAATGTACCGGATTACGTGGATTTCAGGCCACAAAAATTATTTACGTTTTTGTATTTAGGCTTATATGCTGACAAAAGAAAGCCATAAGAGCCCTCGCCAACCTTGTCCCACCACAGACTTGCAGATTAGCATTCGCAAACCTAGGAATCCTCACAGTGGTGTCTCTCTACATACTTGAAACCATAAAGTATGTGAATGAAATAAACCCCCCAAGAAACCAAGACCTGCACCACTACAACACCCGTCATGGCTCCAAATTTGCACTACCAGTTCACCGAACAACTCTTTGGGAGAAAAAACCTTCCTACACCGGCTGCAAGCTGAGGAACCATCTACCTGACTACCTGAGAGACCTGACTGGCAACAAGCTACACCAGGAGTTGAAGAAGTGGCTTATCGCAAGACCCTTCTACTCAATAAAGGAATTTTATGAAAATTATGGAAATTAACATGTACAATTCACTATTGTATTGACACTATTGTAATTCTTAACGAATTAACAATAAATAATATTGTATTGTATTGTATTGTATTTATAAAGTTTACACCCAACCTCAGGTTTTATGAAAAAAAAATGGAATTAATTCATATTTCAAATTGCTATGGTTGTAAATCAAACAGATTACCCATATTGAAAAAAACCATTTGCTTAGTAGAAAGTGATAATATATATAGATATCAGATAACTAAAATATCTGTGACCTCAACAATATATTATGAGTACTAAGCCTCTTAATGTTTAAGAAACATTTTCAGAAGTTTTTAAAAACTACCAACAAAGTGTGGTATGGATAAAAAATCACAAGAATTTGTTATGTTATATATAATAGAAAATTATTCCTATTCATATTGAGTTGTGTACGATGTTTATTTTTACTATGTTGGCAGCAATGTTGTCGCTGGGCTCGGAGGTCCGTAGTTCTCTTGCTCCTTCTCGCCCCAAGTGTAACAGCATTCTCCATCTGTTTGGGGAGTGGCTGTTTGAGGCAGCCCAAATAGGAACAGAACTCACCAAAACTGGATTTAGTAAGTAGATTTGTTTTTGTTCTTGTCCATGCCGGTGGTGTTTTTCATGGATGTGGTCTGGAGTGGTACGGAATCGCCCCCCCCCCCCACAACCTCAGGAAAGGGGGGGGTCGGGAACTTGTTCAGCTTTATAAGTATACTTTGATACTTTATACTTTATTTTAGATTTGGCGACCACACAAATGTAGGTATTTTAAGCCAAGTATGAATGGAGATGAGTGTAGGATGAGTGGCGTGATCTTGTACTCTTGTTAGTGACTAAGGCCGACATATTCCTTAGACACAGCTGTTAGTCTGTAAGACAGGTGGAATCCGAACCACATTTTTGCCTTGTAATCAACAAATTGGTCTAACTATCAGGATAGTACTGGGGATAGTTGTAGTACTCCCCCATGTTAATCTTCTGTAAGTTAATCAACACCAGGGTACAAAATGGTTCATTTAACACAATTTCCTTTACCAATTTATTGTTTTTATTTCATAGTTTTACTGCAAAATCTGAACAATTTGGTTAAAGTGTGGCCTAATAGGGAGGGGGGTTTTGAGCCCCCCTTAGCCCTTATTGAACCAATGAAGGGGGCATTTTCAAGGTTACCCTGCTTTTATCAATCGCCAAACCACGACACCACTGTCTCTTCATCTGTAATTTTGGCATCGAGTATCATTTTGTAAAAGTAAGTTTGCCGTGGAATGAGTCATAGTAGAAATTAGAAAGTGTTATTTACTTGCACACCGATTAAGTTTTATGGTGAAACATCTCTTCAGTTTGGTAATGACACATCTGTCACACTTATCTCTCTATTATAGGAGAGGGAAGCAGCAAGAGACCCAGTTCTGTGATGCTGGACCACAGCTCTCTTGGCAGCAACAGGAAAGGTTCTCTGTCTCTCTCTCAGCCAGGGTCTCTGTCAGAAGACTCTTTAGATGCACCCAGCTGTCTCAGTATTGATAGGTTTGTGTTTTAAAATACTCTTATCCAATGTGAATATTATGATTTCATACTGATGTTTTTAACATGAGCTTCAGGAATCTCATCTCCCTCAAACTCTCTTTCGTGGTGTCTCCCGAGTGCCGAGTCTCCTCAGCGCCGAGGCCATAAATTACCAAAGGTTCGGCTCAGTGAAGCAGCAGTGATAAGGATTGATACTTTCTTTTTTTAAATGGTACCAATGAGTTTAAGCTGTGGAGCAGTAAAGGCTAGGTTAGGTTAGGTTAGGTTATCATTCAAGATTAAGTGTGAGAATCTCAAAAGTACGAGAGTCGGTAATGAATTACAAAATATTCATTAAATGTTAATTTAGAATTCGAGACGTATCATTTCTGCAAAGAAATTATGTAAAATTAACATCATTCCAGTGCTGATCGGTCTACAATGCTCAATTGGGCACACCCCTTTACAGCACTTCGTTGCTTTTGTGAATTCCAATTCGGCTGTCAAAACTGTTGGATTATGCCACATAGCCTACTTGGCGCTGTGGAGACGCGGCGCTCGTGAGAATCGGCGCTTGGGAGACGGAATCACTCTCTTTTGTTCTTCCATTCACGATTTTTGACGATATTAAGTACTACATGCAAATATAATAAGTAACTTTTGTGCAGCAGGCAATGCGTGAAAATAAGCCATTAAGTAATTTAGTCTTACATTATGTCCAACAGCTAAGGGGCTACACACATGGATTTTAATTGTAAAAATAAGATAAATAATAAACAAAAAATTAATTAATACAGTTAAAAAAAAATTTAATGTTTGATCTACCTAATTCAAAGTTTTTGAATACTACAAGAACACTTTTAGATATTCATGAAAATAATCTTAATATACATTTTGATATTGTCAGGCCTAATTGGAATAGTATTTCTTTCGACCCGAGCTCAAGGTAAATTTAGCAAGGATTGAAAAACACTTCTCGCCCGTGTGATGAACTATATTTTTTTCACATTGGACCATTATTCAAGCAAATCATGTTACGAAAAAAAAAATAATTTTCAAGTCAAGACTCCCTCTCACAACGACTTCTAACTTGTAAGTTTTCAATGTTGCCAATGCAAACAAGCAGCTGTTTAAATAATAAATAAATAAAAAGGCCTTTATTTGCGAGCGAGTTTCATAATCACTTAAATGTTTAAGTGATGTTTAAGTGTGTAACTTAAACATTCACTTAAATGTTTAGTAAGTGATTAAATTATTTTGTCCATTACGATTGTGTTAGTGCACATTATATTATCGATATGTCCAACTATTGACAAGAATGCAATAATAAGCTACAACCAATAAAACAATCAATCTATACTTTTGATACATTGGATTTCTTACAATCAAAGTTAACAACTGACTTCAAAACAGCTGATTTTGAAAAAGAACTCCCTTAGACCCACAACACATGTATTAAAAATGTTTTTTTTTTTGCTGCAGTTTGGACAAAATCCATTTAAGACTCTAAAACACAAAATTTTACTATTAGATACCAAGCTGGTCGAGCGGAAGCTATTGGAGCCTTGTGTCGTATCTTCTGTGCCAAGAAGACAGGAGAAGACATTCTCCCTGTGTACTACGCAAGATTCTATCTGACTCTGCAACAAAGCTTTCGTCATGTTGAGGTTGGTAATAGGAGTTTGGTTGTGGTGCACATTAGCGGTATAATTATTGTTATAATTTAGGCTACTGCACGGTAACGCATTTTTATGGATACTAGCTAATCGTAATTATTAGTTAATACATTTTTTAGTTAATTAACACCCCAGGAAATAATAATAAGCGTAACAAAATTTGCAAACTAAATAAAATCAAATTAACCTTATTTTTGTGCAGAAATGTCTGTATGATGTCTGTATGAAATTCTTAACCTATAAAACTAAACTTATTCTGATAGTAAAAAATACACTTTTTTACATGAGTATAGCTAATTTAACAAAGTTTAAACCATTTTCCACAGTCATTTACTTTTATTTGTTACACTAAACTGAATTCTAAAGATAAAATCACAAAGTTCGATAATAAGAAGTCTAACATTTCAATGACAATGAGTGGTCACAAACGAAAAATAACCTCTCAGAGAAGTTATGAGTGGCTAGTTATGAGGTGGTCATTGTTAAGTCGTTAAGTTGGAGGGAAACAAACATACAACATGTTTTTACAAGTCAGATTAGTTCAGGTAGTAAGGGCAACAAATATTGTACGTCACTCGTCCAAAATTGGTTTAACATACTTGTATGGTGGAACGATGCAAACTCATCTGGTAAACACCTGTTTTCCAGACTAGGAACGTAATGTACTATTGCAAATTAATTTAAAAAGTGTATAATTGTAAATAATTACCCCAGATAACGCGGGAATGTGACGAATGCCTGGCCTGCATCATAGTCAACTCTACAGATCTGCTGCGGCTAGACTTGGACGGAGTGCAGATGCTAGTTCCCAGCATTATTGATGCGTTGGAGATTATACTGCCTGACAAGGACCTTAAACTCAGGTAAGGTTACATATACAGTAGGCTCCTTCTTATCCAGACTCATTGGGACTCCAGATAAAGGGGTTTCCAATTAAACTGAAGTCTCTAAAATGGACAATAACCATTAATATACTGTGATTTAATGTTTGGTACAAACAATCACAACAACTGCAGTTTAGAGTACGCACTGCACTGTATGAACGCAAACCTAAATGCTTACTAAATGACAAAACTACACAAGACCCATTATTCAATGGGTTCAACATGGTTTGTTAATTGTGAAATATAAATCAATAAAAATACAGGAATGAAATATTGTGGCCTGAGTATCATTGACAGGAATATATGGTAAAAATTAGTGATGGTCGGATCCGGATATCGGACTACCGGATCCGCCGGATCCGAGCTAGAACCGGTTCCGGATCGGATCCAAAAAATTCCGGATCTTGGGCTGGATCTGGTTTTGATGGATCCGATTTTTTCAAATTTTTCACCGATTTTTTCCTAACACAAAGCTGTCTGTATCACTGTACAACCCCGATTTTTTTACCAACACAAAGCTGTCTGTATCACTGTACAACACCGATTTTTTTACTAACACAAAGCTGTCTGTATCACTCTACAACCCCGAATGTTTTTACTAGCATAAAGCTGTCTGTATCACTGTACAACCCCGATTTGTTTACTAAACACAAAGCTGTCTGTATCACTGTACAACCCCGATTTTTTACCAACACAAAGCTGTCTGTATCACTGTACAACACCGATTTTTTTACTAACACAAAGCTGTCTGTATCACTCTACAACCCCGAATGTTTTTACTAGCACAAAGCTGTCTGTATCACTGTACAACCCCGATTTGTTTACTAAACACAAAGCTGTCTGTATAACTCTACAACCCCGAATGTTTTTACTAGCACAAAGCTGTCTGTATCACTGTACAACCCCGATTTGTTTACTAAACACAAAGCTGTCTGTATCACTGTACAACACCGATTTTTTTACTAACACAAAGCTGTCTGTATCACTCTACAACTCCGAATGTTTTACTAGCACAAAGCTGTCTGTATCACTGTACAACCCCGATTTGTTTACTAAACACAAAGCTGTCTGTATCCATGTACAAGCCCGTTTTTCCCCGAGTGTTTGTCTCTTGATGCACACAACTTATATGGCAAGGCCATGTCTCGATGTTTGTATCTAGATGCAAATAACTTGTATGGCAAGGCCACGTCTCAGTGCTTGCCTCTTGATGCAAATAACTTATATGGCAATGCCATGTCTCAGCGTTTGTCTCTTGATGCAAATAACTTATATGGCAAGGCCATGTCTCAGTGTTTGTCTTTTGATGCAAATAACTTATATGGCAAGGCCATGACTCAGTGTTTGTCTTTTGATGCAAATAACTTATATGGCAAGGCCATGACTCAGTGTTTGTCTTTTGATGCAAATAACTTATATGGCAAGGCCATGACTCACTATTTGTCTCTTGATGCAAATAACTTATATAGCAAGGTTATGACTCAGTGTTTGTCTTTTGATGCAAATAAATAACATATATGGCAATGGCATGTATCTTTCCGAACTGAATCCGACCCGATTTTTCGGATATCTTCACACCTCTAGTTTTTAGTTTTGTACCTGGATGATAAGCTAACGGCCTATAATTTCGTCTCAAAAATATCCCGTTAGTTTTTTAATCTCAACCGATGCTTCGTGATAAAAAATTATTAAAGAATGATTTAAATTGGCATTCTGTTAATTACATTTTTTTTAACCCGCCCTTATGACAGTGTGTATCTGGATCCGGATCCGAAGATCCGAAGATCCGGATCCAAATTTTTCAAGATCCGGATCCGGATCCGGTACCGACATTTTCTTGGATCCGCCCATCACTAGTAAAAATTCCAACATTTTTAATCCAAATGATGACGTACCTTTTTGTATATTTGTCATTTTGTTTCAGGTCTCCATCCATATCTAAGGTGGAACTTAGAAGAGCTTCGATACAAATTTTACTCTCTATGTTGGCGCTTCCTTTACATTTCCAGGTACAAATTTAACGTTTGTAAAAAGAATACTAAATCAATTAGGCTTGATTTCTCCAAATAAAACTTTCATTACTTAAACCCTATCAAAGGAAAACAAATGTTTCAAATCACTGAACAGCTTTAGAAGAATGTAAGACTCTTAGTTGTAGGTAAATGTATATGTAAATCAGATCAAACTGCAAGTAGTGTTGTGTACGCCTTTGAATGCTTTAATAAATAATAAGGAAATTTTTGCAAATTTTATCTTTAAGAAGCAATTGACTCTCTTTCTCTGTCACACTGATCAGGTAGCCTAATTTTATGAATATGGAACAAGTATGTACTTTTTGAATTACCTAAAAGCACAAAAAATATGTCAAATAACACTTGTAATAATATATTTACTTACACTTATACTGTTTACTCACAAGACGGTAAATACAAAAGATGGTAAATGGTGATCGATTTTGATTGGACACTCCAATCATCATCAGACCCAATAGGAGAATACAAAGCGATCACCACTTACCCTCTTATATATGTATTTACCGTCTTTTAAGTAAACAGTATAAGTGTAAATATATTATTACAAATGTTATTTGACATATTTTTTCTACTTTCAGGTAATTTAATAACATGTACAATGCTGATCAAGGAGTTATTTCCTTGTTGAATTGAAATTCTTTGAGACGAGATCCAGACCAGAAGACCAGAAAAGTATAAATATCACTTTCTAAAGAAGGTCTTCTGACAAACTTACTCGTCAACACTTGTTGAAGTTGAGATACAATATTAACACGTTGTAATGATCATTTATGTGTCTAGAACCTGGTCATCAAGGATCTCACTCCGTCGCAGACCCAAGAAAGATCACCGTTGACATTCTCTCAACTCAAACCTCGACTGATGAACCTCCTCATTAATGCTCTCCTGGTTGAGGCAGACCCTCAGAACACACATATGCTGCTAGGTATGTAGGACAACTTATTTCAATTACCGAGGACTTGAAGTTTCTTTGCCTAGTGAGTGTTTTTAGAGTTTAACGTGTTCCATTGCTATGTTTTTTGCAAAGGATAACTGTTCTAATTTTAGACTATGGACTTTACCTACGCTAAATGTTTTGGTTTTGGGACTTAACAAAATGAGAAGCAGTTGTTATGGAACAAAGTAACATCTTATCATTAGGGAGAAATTATTAAAAAGTACTCAAATTTAAAATGCAATATTAAGTTTAATACAAAAATGGAAATAAAAAAATTGGATAGCTTAATTCAGTTTTACTTATAGTGCATTCTACGGAATTCATTGTGCAAATACTGCAAATGCTATAATTTATAGCAGTTGAACTGTTATAACGAGCGATTGAAATAACACTGATCGTGTCTTCCTATTAACGGCGAGTCTAATGGAACCTGTCTCTAGAGTTCAGTTACTTAGGACTAGCCCAGGCCTTAAACCATTGTCCAGTCCGCAGAAAGACTTTGGAAGTTCAAAGAGAGTTAGGAGACAGGTTCCATCATACAGACTGTAGTACCTTGGTAATACAAATATTTTTATAACAGGCAAAGGGGTAAAATAACGCTATCTATCAACAGCGAGCATCACGAAATAGTACTTAGGTAATAGGTTACTGACAATACATTTATTTTAGTAACGTCGTCTAAACTGTTAAAAAATGTGAGTAAAGTAACGCTGATCAAGTCATTCTCGGTGTAACAACCATGAAGGGGAAGTAATAAGTGACAAAAATAATAGTATTATTCTACTATCAAAATCTACGTTCCTGACTAGTGACTATTATCTCAAAGTAACAATATTTCCCAGTCTCTAAATGTTACGGTTTCATTCACCTCCAGGTGGTCTAATGCTGAGTGTGCAGGACTCGGCTTTGTTCGAAGCGATGGATCAAGTAACGCAACCAGATGCTGCCTCCAGCGACTCAACATCCAATGTGTTATCATCAGGTAATCAGCTGTTTTTTGTGCTTATTTACGTTTTTGTTGTGTTTCTGTGTGTTTTATGCACTTTTCTATTACAAAAGCCAAAGTTTTTCATCAACGTAAAAGGTAAATCTTAAAAGTTTTCCTGCTTAATTAGTTGTTCTAATCAAATTGTTTATTTCCAAATTATTATTGATTTATTCATACTTTTTAATCGAGTTAAAATTTTTTATGTGTCCTCAAAACTTAATTTTTTTCATATTATTGTAATTTTATTTGTGCTGTTTTTTCATTTTGAGTTCCTTACAAAAATTATTCTTGTTTATAATAATTATTTTTATTGCTATGTATTTTTTAAAATTCATTGTCTCCTGTGAAATAATTGACTTTCTATTGATTAATGTATAGTATGACTGCAAAAGACATTGAGTAATATAAATCCTAATTGCAACATTAGCTAACATGTATTACATTTACAGTAACAAACTAAGTTGAGTTAGTAGTTTTTTGAACTAATGTAACAGTTAATTGAGTAACACAATAAAACATATACTTTTGTATATTGCGATCCACACAACATTTTTTTGTCTTATTGTTTGTTATAGGTTGATTTTTACTTTATGATTTAACTGTTTATTTTGTTTACTTAGTTAATTTTTTGTTCTGCCCAAACAAGTCATATACAAATAAACAATGTAAAATAATCTTGTCATTAAAAACCCTAGGAGTGGCGAGACCGATTTTCAGTATGTGCTTTGTGGAGTGGCACGCTCATTTTGATGAATTTGTAAGGGAGTTCTTCAAAAATCTGTATAAAATTAGTATGTAGAGATAAACTATTGAACCGTATATTCATTTTGTTCGTATTAGTCAGTAGAATTCAAAAATGGTAATACAAACCAATTTTAGAAAGGTAGATTTTTATAAAAAAGTAAAAAAAAAGAAAATTTATAAATTTTTAAAATTTTATTTCAAAAGCAAACACGTGTCACATGTAACATAATTTTTTATTGCACAATTCAAAATATGCATTTTGTTCAGAATTTATTCCTCTACATAGACATATCATAATATACACAAAATAATTATTTTTATAGATTTACTAGCAATAATACGGAAAAATTGGAAAACGTCAATTTCTTCAACTACACGTTGATAGATCCACAAATGCCCTCTACTAATAAATCAATATGATAAAACCATACATTTTTTGAAGCCAATAATAACTTATCATTCTAATATAAGAATAACTAAATAAGATAAGTAATAGAATATTGGTTTTCACAAAAGCAAAAATGTAAACAAAACAACTGATCAGCTGTTATAGCCCACAAAACTTCACTAACTTTTTATCCTATTGTGGATCACTCATGTATAAATATTTATGCAAAATAATGCATAAATATTTCGCCTAATACAAAATAAAAACCTAAAACGAACATTACACTGTAAAATTAGGGATAAAACCCACACTACGTCTTTGTTACCGGACAAAAACTCACGACGACGCCGCCATTTTAGGTTAGACGATGACAAGTGTTCTGTTCCTTTAGCTTTGAAAAATCAAAAGCTTCTATTTGTGTGACCAGCCTAACAACATTGAATTCTACTGTCCTTCGTCTACAAGAGCATATATAAAACAACGTTTTTGTACTTTTCACATTGTATATATATGCGATTTAGAAATCGACATTTTATGTCGATCCGCCACATGAACAATACGTAAAAATAGGCTATTTACAAAAATTTTTCATCAGCTGTTGGAATGTATTATGACGTTATACTTTATACAGAATAAAAGATTTCTTCATGCTTTTTACAGTGGTACCACTTGCTTTTGTCACAGACAAAAATTACGTCTGCTATTTATTTTTGAAATGACTCATCATTTACGATTGCGCAACAAAACATGGCGTTCGCGAGTTCGCGCGTATTTTTCGTTTAAATGTAACTTATTATAAGATCGATGTATTTATGTTATAAGGTTTATTCTTATAATAAAATGAAACTTCTGAATCTTATCTTTCCATTGGTATAAGAGTTATGTCATTTCACCGAATTTAAATGTGCTTAACATGCAACTGAAAAAAACGTTACATAAATCGACATATTCTGTCGCCCGCCACTCCAGCGGCACATTTTGAAATCGACATTTTCTGTCGATCTGCCACTCCTAGGGTTAATGTTAAGATTTCAAAAAAGTGTTCAAATGATTTTGAAAATTCCCCTCCCTCCAAAAATATGAAATTCCCCATGCATTCAATATATTTTATGATGAAACTTGCTGTTGAAATAATAATAGTGTTTTGGGCGTTTTCCCCCAATTGTGACATTAGGTTTCAAATTTAAATTCTAAGACACTTATCTTAACTGAAAAGAAAAACTACTCAACAATATTTTAAATATTAAACAATCTTTTATTGAATAAAAATATGAAATATTTAATCAAGACAAACAAATAATTTATCTGTAAAACGTAATGTATTTGCCTTAAGTCACAGAAAAAATTCAAGTTAACCTAATACAACTCTCTCCATATTGGTTAACAAATTTAACTTTTCCATTAATTTGTCTAGTGATTGTTTTGTGAGAAATTCTTTTGGCCAACCAAAATTAAATTTATTTTGAACATACCTAAACCAACATTTAATTTTTATCATAAGGTAATGCTTTGCCAAATATTTATTTGGCAGCTATTATCTTAATATTGATTTACTAAGGTCCTACTGAAACGGAGTTATAGATATAAAATGTGTTATTTCATTTACCACACAATCTTTCCTCTATTTCCTCTATAAAACACAGTTACTCCCTCTTATATCTCAACCCTAAACTAGTCAAGTTTATTTTGTTTCACCTAACGTTTGGGCAGGACTGTTTTGTTTTTTGCTTTGTCCGCTAAACCTGTTTTGGATCTCCACTAGACACTATGAGCTCCATGGGAGATTCTTCAGTTTTGGACGAGTGGGATTCCACTAATATTACAGTCGGAGACTCGGAATTGTTTGGAATCACCTCTATTCATCCTCTAAACAAAAGTAATCGCTTATATCCGCTTGATTTTGGTGGTGGGCTTTGCCTGAAATGGTGGAAGATTGTTGTGAAGAAGGTGTCTGGGATTGGCTTTGCATGTTTTAATTATAACTGATGTAAAATGATTATGTATTAGGAAGCCGCTGCATGATCTACAGCTGAGTGCATGTAAATACTGTTAACCCTAGAAAGGTATCGTCACAGCATGATGCTAAGGGTATCAATACGTGAATTTAACGTACTGCCGGCCGTTTTAATATACACAAGCCAGCCATTTTACTACACACAAAGGGTATTGACACGTAAGTTTGACGTATACGTTCCAAGAAACTGACTAGCAAGTGCATAACACTACGTAGTGTAGAAACACTACGACCGAACCAAGGCAGCCATCGCAAGGCAAATGACTGCTGAGAGCACTGCCGGAAGGAGGGTATTGTCGGTTGAGGGGGTGGTGGGTGAGACACTAAAAATAACTCGTACTACGTCAAATTTATGTGTGATATCCATCTAGGGTTAAGATACTTTTCAAGAACGCAAATTAGTTTATCGGTTTTTGGTAAATAATATCAACTTAACTTACAATTTTGGTTATAATACTATGCTCAATCTTTTAACCCTGACACCGTAATAATTTTTTATTTCTCTATTTAATTGATTTTTTAAAGTTATGTCTTTGATAACATATCCATTTTAACACGATATGTCAATTTTTTACCAAAATAAAAGCCCAAAAGGAAAATTGGCCTCCTTCTCTTTACTGGTAAAAAAAGCAAATAGGTGTTATGTGCAATCCTTACTAAACTCACTAATGACATCAACTTCTACCCATGCTGGACACTGTTTATTTAAGGATGGTCCTGTAGACCAGCTAAACCACACGTTAGTAAGCTCAATATGGATAGCACATATACGGGATTCAAACTCACACACGTCGAAAGACCTCAATGCTACACTCATCAACGCAACGCCTTAGCCAACTGAGCTACCATGCCATTGTCAGCCTGTCTGCGGTTAGCAGTCTGGCTACCTTGCTGCAAAATGTGGTGATTGGCTACTCACATGAGTCGTAGTCAATTATAGTCCTCGCCACCATAAGTTGAGGCAGCCCAAGGCCGCACGGCGTGTATCTAGTGCGGCCTTGGGCTGCCTCAACTTAGCGTGGCAAGGACTATAGTTGATTGAATAGGTGATTCATAATATCAAGTCTGTGTATTACTTTGATAATTACAATTCTGCAAGCTATATTCTTTAAATAATTGTTTATTTTTTCTTATTGGAATAAATTTGTAACCATCAAATTTGGTAAAACTATCATGAGAGTGTGTTTAGTCAATGGTATCCTGACTTAACATTTGTTCTATGTTGTCAAATAAACATATTTTCAACAAAACTTTATTTTGCTTTTCAAACACGTTTTTAAAGACACTTTAAAATTTGGGATGCATGGATTTATTATGCATGATTTTTATATTATACATGCATGTTCGCTTATTATCTTTTTACTGGTGATCCGTTTTATCATAGGGGTCTCAGGATAGTTTGGTTATTATAGTTATAAATGCTTTAGTAGTAATCTATTTAAAATAATAAATTCATTACTATTTAAGAATCAATGTTGGTTGCAATTAGTACAGAAATATAAAATTTAAAATTTTTGACATAAAAAAATAACTCAAATCACAGTCTGTTCTTCGCATCCTCCGTATTATGTCTAAGCTCTATAAACATGATCAAATGCTTCAGTTAGAGCCTCAATTGGTTCAATGATGTGTGATACTGGCTAAATTGTACTACAGGGTTTGCCATTTTTTTATGATATCATCATGATCATTTTATCGGTATGATGTTACACAATCAGTATAGTAAGAGGTTATCATAATTTTTTACCTCGTAAAAGCTTAAAGATTTCCAAAATTTGTTTATTTCAAAAATTAAAAATTTATCAACTTTTTGTCTTAATTTTTTTTGAATTTTCTGTTGGATGATCTGAAATTAAGGAAAACATCTTCTACATCATTATGTACTCATTATAAATTCTTAGTAACGTGAGTTCCCATTCATGATAGCCTATTTGACCATATTTCAGTATCATATTTTCAGGTTAATAAAAAAAAACCTGAAGAGAAAAAAATTAAATTTTGTTCATTATAACTTTTTATGGAGGCACAACTTAAATATTGATTCAAGATTCAATGTTAACGTTAAGTTTACTCTAAAAAATAAGCAAATTTTAATCAAGCTTACTAAAATCAAAATCTAACTAAAACTATTACTATAGTTAACTTATTGATATTTTGCAGTAACACGTATCACAAACTTCTCATTGATCAATAATCTTTTATTGAAATCTTTACCATTAGTAAGATATTTTTAGTGAGTAGCGTATGGACCTTTTACCAGTATACCCTAAATACTCAGTAAGTAACCTAACAAAACAATAACTTACAAAGGTAAAACCCATGATCAGTTTATATTTCAGATTACTGACGTTAAAACCTAAAAAAGACTTGTGTTGTCTGTGGGAAATACTTTTTCATCACTATCCTACTTAGCTTCTTAACAGCATTATATGTATGTATTGGTGCTACAGTATTATACAATTAAATGAATATTAAATCAGTCTTGGATTTTGCCTTATGATGACCATTGAGTGGTTGGTCAAAAACCCATGACCAATGTTAAATCTATTATACATTTATTTACTGTCTTTAAACAAATCTTATCAGTGTAAACATTTAAGTAGTGTTAGGAGACGTTGTGTACGTTATCTGTATATTCAATTCAATAAAGTTGCATTTTTCTGGTCTAGACTCGGCCAACGCACTGTTTGTAAGGGCTACATGTCTGGTGTGTCATCGTCTCATCTCCTCATGGAAGACGGACTTGAACGTCTCACTCGCTGCTCTCGAACTGTTGGCTGGCCTGGCTCGCACAAACATCAGAGAAACCGGTGAGGAATATCGAAACGATACATTCCAGGCCAATATTTTTTCCCATTGTCCATAGTAATAGTTTGATAGCTGATCTTTTTGTTTAAAAATTAGGATACAACTTAATGCATATATTTAAGACATCTTTGTCTTTATAGAAAGTAGCAAAAATTGTTATCAATCATTTATGAGATTGCCAAGAGAAGTATGGTAAAGAGGAAACATTCAATGGTACACTTAAGTGGTGTCTAGCACAGTCACTGGTGTCTAGGGAAATCCAACACCGCCCCCTCGTCCTCATGTACTACTACGCTCACAGTAAAGGAATACACTGTGCCCTGAGCAATAGGGATTTCCGCACAGTGATCGCGTGATGGCGCTTCCTTGCTCGTCACATGTTTATAATAAACTGTCCACACAACATACTAGAGCTGAAAGCGCACAATTGTTTTATTAGCATGTTTCCCCTGCACTTAACTTCTATGTGGAGATACTAAGACTAAATACCAAAATGGATTTTTTTAAAATCTTTTAGTGGCTTTGAGATATTATTTTTAGTTTTGATACATCCCTGGTATTAACCTTAAACATTAACTTTTCAATTTATTTCATGCAGCAAGGAAACTGACAGGTAAATACAAACACTGTTTTTTCTTTCACGTAGCAATATGTTCATTAATTATTTTTATTTATTATTGTTTGCATATTTTTTACTTAATTTTAAAACAATCTACTATTTTTAGTTTGGTAGGCCTCTCCCACATAGCTTGCAACAGACAGAATATGTACTCATCATGAGTTGCTCCCTAGACTTGAAACGGGATTCAAACCCTCAACCTACAGTGCGGTTCCAATTTTCATCGTTTGTCCTTTGACCAGATTTAAAAGTCCACCGCACAGGTTAACAAAAAAAAAAAAAACAAAAAAAAACCAAGTGTAGTAGTTGTAACAGATGTTTCGCTTAAGCGCATATAATAGTTTTGTTCATCGCCTTTTAACCATACCATTGAACACTGAAGATTACGAAACCGAAAGAAACATCTTAAAGCACATCGCAACATCCAACGGATACAGTCCTGTTATGATTGATAATTTAATTAAAAAACACCGCAAGAAATTGAACAATCCTCCCACTCGAATTCCACAAAATAAACGTGAGTTTGTTTCAGCAGAATTTGGCGAACAATTGCCTCTAACAATAAAAAATGAGATGAAAAAACATGGAAAAATAGTATCCTTCAGAACCTCAAACAAATTAGATAAGCTTATAAACACTAAAGGATCAGGTGGTGATGTTAACAAGAGAACCGGAGTATATAAATTATCCTGTAACGACTGCAGTAAATTTTACATAGGCCAAACAGGGCGGTCCTTCGAGAAAAGATTCAAAGAACACATTCCAAAAGCCTCCAAGGTGCAAAAATCTAATTATGCCGAACATCTGGTACTAAACAACCACAACATACTAATTTGGAAACAAACTTAAAACCATTGCACATTTGTAACAAAGGCAGGATCATGACAGCTCTGGAACAGTTTGAAATTTATAAAGCCGCAAAAAACAATCCCCAGGACATATTAAATGACAAAAGCACTCTGCAAACTAATATTCTATTTGAATCACTCATAAAGTTGGACAAGGACCGTGATAAAGGCGGCCAGGGGACAAAGTTCAGCTCCTGAACCAGTTGAGACTCGGCACCCGTCATGTGCACACCAGTGTCTGTAGGCCTACAGTTTTTGTCCCTGTTTTTTAAATTTTAAATGTTTTGTGTATTTTTTTGTAAACTTTGACGCTACCAATTCAAGAATGGTTTAAGTGCTTCAAGTTTGTGACCTGATGATGATGTGAATACATCGAAACGTGCGTAGTCCAATACAGGAACAGAGGAATCACGAGGCAGTTACAGGTATTTTAACCTTTTTACAATATTATTGTCAACGTGATTCGGAATAAACAACACAACATGAAGTTAAGTTGGAAGTTTTGGTTATGTTATTCTTGGGATATTTTGGACTTTTGAGCTGAAATGGTTGCTTACGTTTTTGTAGGAGCTTGTAAACAAACTTACGGAAAACTGAAAACAAATGTTTACACATTGTACTGTTTCAAAAAGACGATAAATATTCATTAAAGGTGGATCCAATCCTCATCAGACCCAATGGGGGAATGACAAGAATCTGGATGGCTTGTACTTATGTCCTATTGGCTACTGAAAGTTCTAGGCAGAAAGTTTCTTTAATTACAACTGGAGTAAAAATTTACTTGTTTATTATTAACTTATTTCACTTTTTACATTTTTACTCATAAATAAACAATCCTTCCCAAGCGTTCATCAAATTTCCTTTCTAACTTTTAAAATAAATGGATTCTCCTCCATTTTCCTAAATAAGTGGCCCTTTTGTAACATTTGATGTGCAAAATTTTACCTCCCTGGTTTGTTGTGTCTCTAAGCAGATGGTTTTTGAAACGTTTAACAAAGTTCACAGTTGACCGATGTACAAGGTATCACAATCCTTACAATTTATTTTGTAGGGGAAGGATGGATTTTGTTACATCTACATATCTATTTGTGGATGCAGTATTTTACTCAAGATAGGATGATACTCCAAACTTCTTGAATTTGTTAGCAATCCTTTGTGCTTTGGTACTCGTGTAACTGAATGTAGCATCCTTATCTGGTCTATCCATAACTTATTCTGTTTATCCATTTTTGTCTTGTCTTTCTTGTGAGGTCTTATATTGTTTTGAGTCAATATCCGTTAACTTGTGCGCTCTTCTTGATTTCAATTCTTTTCTCCTATTGGGTTCGTGGGTTTTTCATATTTTTTTCTATATTTGGACAGTTAATTTTGTCCTACAGATGCGCTCGAGTGCAAGAGAGCGGTCAAGTGGTTGTGTGACTACATAGTGTTCCAGTGCGGACGTCCACCCCCGGGACACAGCAAGGATCTACACTCCACCATCGTGGCAGCCTTCCAAACAGCCGAGGTGTGGCTGGTCACCCACCCCACACTGCTCAATGACAAAGAGACGCTGCACACCGTGCTGGAGGTGGTGGAGCTCGGCATATCCGGCACCAAGAGTCAGGTAAAAATATTTATTTGGCCAAGCACATTGATAATTAGTAGAAAAACTAGCCCATAGACAATGTATGTGATGAATAGATTTCGGTTGGTTAATACTAATTAAATTAGCTCTCCAATTTTACCTAGGAGCCCTCATATCGTTTTAGGCTAAACTATGACGAATAATTGTCGCACAGAGGGTTTTTATTTGTCCTAGGACGCTAGGCACGAGCCCGGAATTGTTTTTCACATTACTTCAGGCTAGACCTCGAGGTTATGGCATCATCACTTAGATAAAATCCATTGGTGATTTGGCAGGATTTGAACCCGGGACCCCAGGAACCGGAGTCCCGCGCTCTAACCACTAGACCGCTCCCCGGCGCACAGGGGTGGGAACTGGTTAAGTTATAATAGTAGGGGATGCAGCAAAGAACACAGTGCTGGTGAAGGTTTGAACAAGCTCATTTGGTCGCACGGAGTTGTAGACCGTAATTTACAGTCAGCCCCTATCATACTAGCGTTAAACGTTTAGGACAACACTTTAGTACTGACTGGCACTTTGTACACTATACTTTAAATTTTCAGGGCAAGCCGGGAGAACCACTGAAGATGAAAGATGAAAAAGAGTTGAAGCCAGTGTCAATGAGGGTCCGGGATGCTGCGGAGTCTTTGTTGACTGTTGTCTTGGAACAGGTAAATAATTATTAGTTAGTTCATCAGTAGAATCAATAATCAAGATATGCAAGCTTGTGACAAAGTAACCAATGAGCTTAGAACGACAAAGAATTAAAAAAATAATTATGGAATTAAATTAATATTAGGAACTTTTTTGACAAGAAACATCAGTTGCAAGAAACTGCAGTGAACAATTTACGTACAAAGTTTGGGGTAATTGCTGAAAAGTATGAGGTGCATTACAAAAGCTACGAGTGTTAGCTACATCTGTATAGAATTTCAACGGCAACAATGACAAAAAATTACAGGGAATTATCTGAAATGGCTGCAGTGTGCAAGATTTTCTTAATTTTTATCACACACTAGATTGAAGATGTTACCACCCTGATCCCTGTTGGGATTCTACACTGTAATATTGGTGTCTCGTCCCTAGGTGGGCTACTTCCCAGCAGCCTGTGGGGCAGAGTCCCTGTCCTGTCTGCTAGACGAGGTGTTGCTAGTCAAACATTGCAACTCATGGAGCGGCGAGGCCCTCACCCAAGTGTCTGCTGTGGCCAAGTTCCGCTACTTTGTGGTGGAGAATTCCACTGTGCTGGCTTTGCTAGAGGAGCCTTTGGGAAATGATCAAGGTCGGTACTTTTTATTAGTTTGTGTGTGATTCATAAAACTTAAATAAGTTTAATTTAGTCAGCAGAGTAATTTAATTTGGGAATCACAGATTTTGAATACCAGTCATTTGAAGCTCAATGTGTCTATAGACAAATTTTTTGTTATTAACATCTACCTCAGAATTGCAGAATTCAGTCAACCAATCAGCCTATGTTCAGATTAGTAGCATCTAGAAATAGGTTTAAGACCAAATGCCAATAATTTCCTGAAAGTGTTCTTTACACACTATGATGGTTTAATACAACACCTAAAGTAAAAATGTTATATCCTAAAAAAGTCTCCACCATTATTAATGGATAGCTGGATGATGGAATTGGATAAGGTTGGTGTTTTCGTTATCCATCAACATCCAAAAGTATGTTTGGATCTGTGTAGTATTTTTATGCAAAATCTGTTAGCTCTGGAGGTATTTTGATAACACTTGAATAGGTGTCCATGTCCAATTATTTTCTCTCAAATTGGCAAACATCAAAACCACCTAGTCAGTATCAATTATCAATTATATCAATTATTTAAGATGGGGAGGGGACGCCACTATTGTATTTTATTGTATTGTATTTTAACCCAAATGTGAGCGAAGGATGAGTGTAGTAGGCTAACTAAGAGGGGTATCTGATGACAGACCCGCAGCCAACCATCACTGTGCTGATCAGAGGAGGGTTCGGCCGACACGCCTGGACTCTACAGCTTCGTCACTTGCCTCGACACCGTAGTGGCACCAAGTACCAGCACACACCCAACCCTGGGCGACCTGTACCCTTGGAGGAACTACCCTCCAGGCAGCAACCCAAACACAAGTACTTCCCTGACAGCGTGGACAGGATACCTCAGTGTAGGGCGTGAGTGTTGAAGAATTTTGGAGAAATATTTCCAAGTTGGGAGATTTACTAAAAGCCTAACATATGACCTTTGTATTGCATTATACAATAGAATCCTACTGATCTAAACTAATTGGGGTTGAATGGAACCCTATATAACAGCAGATCTGTAACATTCTTTGGCATTATGTAATGTGTTTTGTCATTAGAGAAAAATCTTTTGAAAATCTTAACTGGAAAATCTACTTAATTACTCACTACTTTCACCAACCTTTGATAGTGCAAGTAGACTTTTGACTATCTTTGTTGAACCTGAAGCCTGTCTAGTGTGTGTTTTATGTCGTTGTATGCCAAGTACAGTTAGGTGTTCTGCTGCTGACATTGATTGGATGCTGCCAGTAGACTTCTCCTATTGAAAAATCCTAAAATGTGTTTGATCATAGGAAGTGAGGCTTCCACAGTCACAATTACTAACACAAAGTCCTTGGTCTTCTAAGACCGTGTTGGAAAACTAGGAGAAACACTAGTTGCTGATGTTTCGGCTTCGTTGCATATAGCCATCTTCAGAGCTGGTGACAGGCACTAACTGATGGCTATATGCAACGAAGCCGAAACGTCAGCAACTAGTGTTTCTCCTAGTTTTCCAATGCGGTCGTACCCAGAAGACCAAGGACCTAATGTGTTTGATGTCCAAGTAGCTTAGTTCCCTTTCCCACTCATCCTACACTCACCTCCATTCATACTTGGCTTAAAATACCTACTTTCGAATGGTCCCCATTTCATAATAAAGTGTTAAAGTATTAAAAAGTTGCTCATAGTCTGAATTCTTTCAATATTTTACTTTTCTTTTTAGAAATAATAAGCAACAGTAAGTTTTACAACAGTTTTTAACAGCAAAATAGTTTTAAAATTGATAAAATAAGAAAAGATAAAGATATGTTTTTTACCGGACAGAAATATGCCTTAAAATACTTCAGCCGTTGTGCCTTACCCAATCTTTAACTGATGCTTCAGGATGAAAAATCTATCAGAGGGTATGTTAAATCCATGCTTCTGTACACCGTTACTGTTTTAGGGACAAGTCAATCCCAGACCTAGGAGCCATGCTGCTGGAAGACCCCAGCGGAGAACTGAGTGAACTCTCACGACTGCTGGAGTCTCAGATACAGCTGGAGAAGGGGGAGAGTGCTGCCCCCTCCCCTCCTGGACCACCCCTGGGAGAGTGTACCCCTCCCCCACCCTGCCACGACTTCCAGACTGCCAGGCTCTTCCTGTCACACTTCGGACTGTTGTCAAGACTTGACAACAATCAGGTGACTAAATACTAGTTGGAATACTAGTCGCTTCAGGCGTGCTAAAAGGGAATGAAGACGCAGAAAGGACAATACCGTTTAAGAGTTTTTTTGTAGAGGTTTAGATTGCAAGCAAACTTTATCACCACTTTATTTTTACTGCCAAATGGATTCAGTTCCAGGCATGACCTTCATATCAAAGAAGGGGTAAATAATGTAGTTTATGGGTGAATATTATTTTACACAGCTTAGGGGCTACAACGAGGTTTCAAAATACTAGTTGCTTCAGCTGTTGTGATTTAATTGGGAGGAAACAGAGACTGGTGTGTTTCTTCACCAAAGTTATCTCTGTACAAGTTACGATGACTTCAGGTTGCAAGCACCAATCTATTTTCTTAAGAGTTTTTTTCAGTCTCAGCCCAAGAAGAATCCAGCAAACAAAGAAATTGTAAGTAATGGAACAAATTATTATTGAATCTTATTTTATTAAGTTTAGTAGCAGCACTTGAACAGTTAAATGTTTTATAGATCTAGCAATCTGTTAATCTGTAATTTGTTGATAAAGCTGTTGAAGTCATGTACCATAAGTACATAGAAACGTGTCCATTTCATCCTGGGTTTGGGCATCAAAAAGGCTATATTTCCCTTAACAGTTTCACCTTTCACCGTCTGCCAGATCTCACCCCCCCCTCTTCACATCCATTATCACTTCATCTCTACGTTCTTTTCAAGTTTCCATTTATTCCCCTTCCCTGTATCATTTCATTGACTTCAATTAACTATGACTTCTCTCTTGCATTCTTCTCCAATGTTCAAACTTCCAACCATCAAAATCCTGCTTGTTCTACTCTCCCTCTTAAACTGAAAGCCACGACAACTTCGATCCCTTTATCACCCTGACTAGCATATTAGGCTTTGATTCACAATTCCAGCCAATTATTGTATACTGATGTTTAATGCTCTCTACTCCCCATAGGAGCCAGGACTACCGCCATTGGTCGCCCTGGACACGAGTCACCCGTCCTTCTGTCAGGACTTAGAGGCCCTTGACAACATAGGCAGCCGTACAGCTAACACCTGTCATGTATTCTATGTCAGAGCTGGCCAGAAACAACCTGAACACATTCTGAACAATGTGGTAAGTCCACGACAGGAAATAGGATAAATATACATTCCAGTTATTCCCATCCCAAGATTGGATGTTGAATAGGCTTCTCCGTCTCCACCTATCCCTCAACAGCTTTTATCCAATACAGTAGACTCTCGCTCATCCGGATCGGCCTTGTCCGGACTCCCGGTAGTCCGGATCGGCAATCGTGATTTTTTTTTAGTAGCACAGTACAGTAGAAGTCCGATTATCCAAGCAAAACGGGACCGAGACTACCTTGAATAGTGAAAAAATCGGATAACACGGCGGTACAAATTATTACCAGTGGAAGTGCATATGCCCGGCTATCATTACTGTGGACCTGGAACTAAATTGAAAAAAACGGCTATATACAGTACTGTGTATTTGCTCGACTCTTGATAGTCCGGATTTTTTGTAATCCGGACCGGACGCCCGCCACATTAGTCCGGATGAGCGAGAGTCTACTGTACCATTTTCCATCCGTTCTCCAAACTCCTCATCTCCTATACGGTATATATATATCGACCTTCTTTAATAATTCTTAGTTCTTCCCTCTATAACTATCAACTCAAATCATCAAATTCTCTCTCATCACATTCTTTTCACACATCCAAACCATTGTAGTCTCGCTTTTTTCCACTTTAAAAATAACTTGGAAGCCAAAATTAATCATTGATAATGATAATCTCAATGTCATTGATTGGGTTAACCTTAAAAAAACATGTGGATATTCCAACCTTAAAATTGATAAAGCATCTCAAAACTCTTTGATAACTGAATATAACAAAACTAACCTTCTCAGAGTCTCCTCTGTTCGACTTACTACAGTAAGGTTTGCCAACTATTAGAATATTATTTTGAGAATTGAACAAATCTGTATAAGGATTTCTGGAATAAGACACTCCTAATTTATTAATATCGCTTGTTAGATTACAATATAGAAAAATTATGATTTGACGTTGGGTTATGTTATTCAGTTGTCAGAATCAACTGTCTCCCCACATTTCCTGGAGATGCTGCTGTCTCTAGGCTGGGTAGTGAGAGTCTCTCAACATCCGGGCTGGACAGGTCACATTGCTACCAGCTACAAGCTGAACCACACCACTGGCTCGGGTAAGATATAAGAGCAAGTACTCCAGTGTCGAGTAATTAATTTAGTTTCTACAAGTAGGCTACAGTACTTGAGAGGTACTTTTCATGTGAAATGAACAATATTTGTCATATGGTACTCCTATATCTGCACACCTCCACTTCACATCCACTCTTGTCTCTCCTCTTGCCAGTCCATGTAATTGCACCCTCCTTCTTTTCAGATAATATGGACATTTTTATTATCAATCTTCTTGTATTGCAACATTGTCCTTCCAGATATCTTATTATCATACCTTCTTATTTTATTATAATATGGGTGATATTATCATTCCTCTTGTACCACAACATTGCCCTTCTACATTTCTTGTCTTTTTATAAGGCCCCAACCATCGCCTTATATAGTGGTAGCCAGTCCGTGTAATTGCTACCTCCTTGTTTTCATATAATATAGGCATTTTTATTATCAACCTTCTAGTACTACAACATTGTCCATTTACAACTCTTCTTATCATACATTCTTATTTTCATATAATATTGGTGTTATTATCATTCCTCTTATTCCGAAACTTTGCCCTTCTACATTTCTTGTCTTTCTAAGAGGCCCCAACCATCGCCTTATACAGTGGCAGCCAGTCCATGTAAGTGCTACCTCCTTTTTTATATGATATAGGCATTTTTATTATCAATCTTCATCTACCACAACATTGTCCTTCCACTACTCTTACTATCATTCCATCGTATTTTCCTATAATATGTGTGTTATTATCATTCCTCCTATTCCAAAACATTGCCCTTCTAAATTTCTTGTCTTTTTTTGTATAAGGCCCCAACCATCGCCTTATACAGTGGCAGCCAGTCCATGTAAGTGCGGCCTCCTTGTTTTCATAATTATGATCGGGGCGTTTTTATTATTAATCTTCTTGTACTAAAATATTGTCTATTTACAACTCCTATTTTCACACCTTCTTTTTTCATATAATCTTGTACCACAATTTTGCCCTTCTACGTTTATTGTCTTTTTATACGGCTCCAACCATCGCCTTATATAGTATTAGCCAATCCATGTAAGTGCTACCATCTGGTTTTTATATGATACAGGCGTTTTTATAATCAATCTTCTTGTACTACAACATTTTCCATATACAACTCTTATTTTTACACCTTCTTATTTTTATATAATATGTGTGTTATTATCATTCCTCTTATACCACAACATTGGCCCTTCTACAATTTTTGTCTTTTTTTATAAGGCCCCAACAATTGCCTTGTATTGTATTATTATTGTATTGTATTATACCTTGTATTATTGCCTTGTATTCTCCTTACTTTATTTTAAATTTTACTCATTACATGCTTTTTCGTAACTTTACTCATTGACCCCCAAAACTTAATTTTAATGTCAAAATTTGAAAGTTTTTAAGAGCCCCATGTTATTCTCATGGAGAATAACATTGAAATTTGATGACTTTGATGAAATTTGTTATTATCATCTGAATTGTTTAGAAACGTGCTAGAGACTTGTAATTTGGTACTATTGTAGTATGGGATCCTAAGTTAAGGGTAATATTTACAACCCCCCCCCCCCGAAATATTAAATCCTCCCCCCCAATGTTATTCTTACAGGTGTATAAGTCTAAATCACGTTTACCTATTTCTAGATTAACTGGATATCTGAAATTTGGCACGATTGTAGGTAATGCGCCCATTACGGAAAGGTAAATTTTATAAATATATCCTCCCCCCAAATATTAAACCCCCCCCCCTCGCCCCAATGTTATTCTTACAGGTGCACAAGTCAAAATCACGTTTACCCATTTCTAGATCAACTGGATATCTGAAATTTGGCACGATTGTAGCTCTTGCGCCGTGTCCCCCGTGGCTGATTTACCCCCAACCAAAAAAGGGGGCCTGGGGGCGGAGCCCCCAGCGAGCTAAAGGCGAGTTTTCATATAAAATTAGTGTTATTATCATTTCTCTTATTACACTACTTTGCTCTTCTTTATTTCTTGTCTTTTTTTTTGTATAAGGCCCCAACCATCGCCTTATACAGTGGCAGATAGTCCATGTAAGTGCTACCTCCTTGTGGTCATATGATATGTTCCTATTTATTATCAATCTTCTTGTATTACAACAGGTTCTTTCCATGACTCTCATTATCCTTTTATCACATTTTAATATAATATGGGTCTTATTATCATTTCTCTTATTCCACAACTTTGCCCTTCTACATTTCTTGTCTTTTTTTGCATAAGGCCCCAACCATCGCCTTATACAGTGGCAGCCAGTCCATGTAAGTGCTACCTCCTTGTTTTCATTTGATATGGGCATTTTTATTATCCATCTTCATGTACTACAAAATTGTCCTTTCATAACTCTCATTATCATTTAATCGTATTTTTATATAATGTGGGTGTTATTATCATTCCTCTTATTCCACAATTTTGCCCTTCTACATTTCTAATCTTTCTATAAGGCCCCAACCATCGCCTTATTCAATGGCAGCCAATCCATGTAAGTGCTACCTCCTTGTTTTCATATGATATAGGTGTTTTTATTATCAATCTTCTTGTAATACAACATTTTCCATTTACAACTCTTATTTTCACACCTTCTAATTGTCATATAATATAGGCATTATTATTATTCCTTTTCATTTGATATAGGCGTTCTTACATTGTCCTTCCAAAACTCTTATTTTCACACCTTTTAATTTTCATATAATATGAGTTATTAATTATCAATCTTCTTTACTACAACATTGTCCGTTTACAACTCTCATTATCCTTTCATCGCATTTTAATATAATATGGGTCTTATTATCATTTCTCTTATTCCACAACTTTGCCCTTCTACATTTCTTGTCTTTTTTTGCATAAGGCCCCAACCATCGCCTTATACAGTGGCAGCCAGTCCATGTAAGTGCTACCTCCTTGTTTTTATTCGATATGGGCATTTTTATTATCCATCTTCATGTACTACAACATTGTCCTTTCATAACTCTCATTATCATTTCATCGTATTTTTATATAAAGTGGGTGTTATTATCATTCCTCTTATTCCACAATTTTGCCCTTCTACATTTCTAATCTTTCTATAAGGCCCCAACCATCGCCTTATACAGTGGCAGCCAATCCATGTAAGTGCTAACTCCTTGTTTTCATATGATATGGGCGTTTTTATTATCAACCTTCTTGTAATACAACATTTTCCATTTACAACACACAATTCTATTTCCATTTACTCAATCTTTTCACACCATTTTTATTATCCATCTTCATGTACTACAACATTGTCCTTTCATAACTCTCATTATCATTTCATCTTATTTTTATATAAAGTGGGTGTTATTATCATTCCTCTTATTCCACAATTTTGCCCTTCTACATTTCTAATCTTTCTATAAGGCCCCAACCATCGCCTTATACAGTGGCAGCCAGTCCATGTAAGTGCTACCTCCTTGTTTTCATATGATATGGGCGTTTTTATTATCAATCTTCTGTAATGGGTCAAAATTATAGAGGGGTTAAGTTTTATTATTTATTATTTAATTATCAGTAGGCCTATTCCTTACCTGGTTGGTGATAGTGGTAAACCTATCATGGTAAGGTAAATAGGCTGTTCTAGGCCTATCCTAGGGTTGAAGTAGGGATAACCTCACTTTTGGCAAAATCACTAAAGACACTATTTTTGAGATTCACAAGTCACAGTATTGCATCGTTGTGTACAAAACGAGTGATAAACCGTTTCCGTGTAACCCCCATACCTAATATACACCTTTGGGAAGTACGGTCAAAGTTGTTGTTTAGGCTAGGGTGGTGAACCGCGATCACAAATACAACGTCGCGTACATAACATGCATACACTTTGTCGCACACTAAGCTACACGTCACGGGTGGAAATTATACTTTTTGTTTAAACCAGCGACGATATTAAAGTTCTGCCGTATAATTTCACAGTCGGCGCAGGTGAATAACAACATTAACATCATAACCTGTACTACTAGTCGGCTGTCTTGGCGTTGTGTTGTGACAGCGCCAAGTTTGAACTCGTGACGTCACCGATCAGCTGGGAAGTGAATCAGCTGATTCCCCCATCCCTAGAGGGTTAGGGAGGGGGAAGTAGTGGAGATCCCTTGTGGGCTAGGGATGCGACGACATTCTAATCCTGCGATTGCGAGAGTTAGGACGTTAGAGTGATTACTTTAGTGATTTTGCTAAACGCGTTACTTAGTGTATCAGTGAAGATCCCTGGAGTATACAGGTAATTCTTCGGCTTTATCTTAATAGTGTGTACTATTATTTTTTATTATTTAGCGATAAACCCTCATTTTATCCTTTTAGACATAAAACTCACGGTAGGATCTTTGTCGGGTGTTAGAACTTGTATAAGTCCGCTTTAGCGTATGCTAGGGCTCCCGTGGGTGGCAATAAAGAGTTTTAGGGATACAAATTTCGTTTAATATTGTGTTTACAATATATATTGAGGGTGACGGGGTTATAGCGGTTATTTTGCCGGGATATTCAGTAGGTGTTTAACTGCTGCGGCAAAGCGGGCAAAGTTGAACCCGTCTCTGCAGGTCGTGCAAACACGAGGTCGGGTGGAGCACGCTAAGTATATTCAGAAGAAATATTCTAAGTGTTGAGGTTGACGAAACTGCAACATTAAATTGTTTCAAAATTTCGTTGAATGGTTTTTCATTATTTTTAAATTTAATTTAAATAGCTATTTCCAGGTGTGAACGATGATGATGGTACAGTAGCGTTGTTGGTTACCGGTACTGAGTTCACACCTGATTCACACTACATTTTGCGTAAATACAAATCTGTACCTGTGCTAGGTTGTTGAGTTAATTAAATAAATTATTTTTATCTGAACCCTGGAAACTTCCCAGCACGCCGACTTGAGCGATCCGCTGGCGAGAGTTGGTGACGTCTTTCCCGCTTTAACTACGGAATAGCGCATATATTCCGAGCGGGAAAAACGCCACGTTACATTGGCGCCCGAACAGGGACATTTTTTGATTGATTTGGACTTAGCTTTACTGGAGTTGTGTTTTAATTTTAGTTAGTTAGCATATACCTAGAGTATTCTAACTCTAGTTTGAGCTGGTTTATATCAGTTGGAGGGAACTAGCGCTTGTTTTAGGCTAACTAACGACCAAGTAAAACTAGTTAACGACCAATTATTATTTAAAATTGTGGTTGTGAATTTATTTAGCCCACGTAGCATAGCCAATTTTGGCCGATACTTTTGTGCTAATCTTAGCAACCAGTTATTGTCAGTTGTATATATTTTATTTATTGAACCTGCATTTATTGTTGTGGGGTGTATAGTATAATTTTATTTTTTTTTATTTTGGTGTTGATTTGATAATTTAGTACTTGCTTTATTATTCTTTTAAATAGCTTGTTGGCACTTAGGCATTTTATTTAACTGTTATAACTGGTGATAAGGGTTTAAGTGTGATAACACCTATACATAGACGTGGGCGAATTTAATTTTTTTTAATTTAACAATTTTTTATTTTATTTTTGACTTTATCTGATTAAGCCCGTGTTACGGTCATGCCGAATACTACTGAAGTTGAGTCGTTGGTTGCTCAAACCGTTACCACAGTACCGGTAGTAGTGACAACTTGCGCTGGGACCTTTACGGTGACTACCAGTAGTACTGCGAACCTTCTCAATGTCACGCGGGACGTAATACCCCCTGCGACTCTAGGGGCGATCCCAAGGGCAAACCCGACAATTTTGGGTGAAGGCTTGAGGTCTCCGTTCGATGATCCTCGCGTGGGGTGGATCCACGAATTGCGTAAAGAGGACCTCACACGTGAGATGGAGAGGTTTGGTCTAGACACTCGAGGGAAGGTGGAAGATATGAGGAGAAGGTTTTGCCAGTTCTGGAAGGACCCTAAGAGTCAGTGGCCTTTCTTGTCTCAGGCTGGGGTGATTAACCAAGCCCAGCAGCCTACATGGGTGACGGCTACGGGCCATGAACCTGGTTACATGCCTGAGAGTGCTTCTGGGGGTGATCAACGTCCTCCCTCCTTCCCAGGCGAGAATGTGGGGTCGGACGCCAAACATGTTGTTGCGGATAGTGTTTGTGAAATGCTGGGGCTCCCGCCTGGCACTGACGTGGACACAGTTAGGCAGACCTTGGCCGTGGTGTTGAGAACCGCGTCAGAACCAAAGACATCAAGCATAGACGGTTTACGTAAGGAGACTGGCCCATTTAATTTGACCGGTAGCCTTGTCACCTTTAGTGACGGATTCCAGCGGCCTATAACGACCGAAATTCAGCCTGAACCCGTATCCTCTGCAACCGGGGTGTCTTCGGCTAGAGTAGGTCTTCAACCCTGTCTTGGGGGCGTGGTTCAGTCCTCGTGGGGTGACTCAATTTTGAGAACCCGGTCAGATGCGCGTCCTTACCTACAGCCGGGCAACTATATATCGTATACAGATGGGCTACCTAGGAGGGTAGGAGGTGGCAACCTCCATGATAGGCCGAGTACTGTGTCTTGGTTTTCTGGACAGCCAAGTGATGAGACGGTTAGGCGAAATAGAGATTCACACTTGCCTACGACGTCTACCTATTATCAACCGATGCCTGACAAACGTAGTCGCGAGTTTACTTCCATTTGTGACTCGGTACGGAAGTGGAATTTGCGATTCGATGGCAGAAGAGATCCCGTCTCGTTTGTTGAGCGGCTCGGTGAACTGATAGAAACCTACTCCTTGAGCGATGAGGAGGTGTTAAGAGCAATGCCAGAGCTGCTTCAAGGGGAAGCTCTGTTATGGTATCGGAACCAGAGGAGTTTTTGGGTTGGTTTCGCAGATTTTCTGGCTGATTTTGAAACCCAGTTTTATCCTCCCGGATACCGACGCTACCTTGACGAGGAAATTCGCAAGCGTACGCAGGGTGATAACGAGTCATTCCGCTGTTATCTCACTGCGATATCAACCCTGATTCGGCGCAGTGGTGAATTCTCTGCTCAGCAGAAGTTAAACCTGGTCTATACGAATATGAAGCCCGATTATAAACTTATGGTACGGCGTAGTGACTTTTCTACAATACCAGAGTTGACTCGGAGGGCCGAGGAATATGAGGCTTACTTGAGGGATCGAAGTACTTTTCGGCCTCCCCCTCCTCCGTCTCTAGCTCTTGTTCCGGAAACGGCTTATGTGTCAAAGCGTAGGATGGAGCGGGTGTTTGACCACGCTGCGGTTAAACCCATGCTAACCGAGGGTGTCGATGCTTGCGCTAAGGGGGAGACGATAGCTACTTCCGGTCCTGCGGTAAATAATGTAAATTGTGCCGGTCTTGAAACTCGGCGGGGTGTTCAACCCAGAACGATGCCAGAGTTGAATAGGTGTGCGCCCAGCGGCGAGAACCTGAGGCCGATGCTTAACCCGGAAAGGAGTGGATTAGTGTGCTGGAATTGCGATCAGCGTGGCCACCGTTTTAGGCATTGCCCGAAACCTAAGAGGGTGCGTTGCTATTTTTGCAAGACGGAGGGCGTTACCACGTACCGGTGCGGATGTCGTGCGGGAAACGGTGGCCGGACTCAGAGCCCCAGAGGTCAGCCGAGTCCGGGGCAGCAACACGACACACGACCTCCCGCGAATGGCATAAGTGGCTCGAATATGTGAAGGGTTTCACGGGAGCCGTGGAAGGTGTCGACTGGGGTGACGTTAGACCCTTTGTGGAGGTTGAATTGTTTGGCGAAACCTTCCGAGCACTGGTCGACACTGGGGCTAGTGTCAATCTTATAGGGTCCCGAATTAAGAAACTCCTTGTCGACAGGGGTGTGAACCCCACCACCGTCAGTGTAGTAATGCGAATGGCTGATGGTTCGAGCCGTGAAGCGGGATCCTTGTACCAGCTTTCAGGCCGGGTGGGCGAACAAGCCCATACCTGGGAAGCGTATTATGTCCCGAATTTGACGTGCGATCTGATTCTGGGCATGAGGTGTTTAGAGGAGCTTAACCTGATCTGCGTTGATCGAAGGGTGATTTTGCCTACTGAGATCATGGAGACGGGTGGTAATAACCTCAGCGCGATTGACGCTCTCGCACCAGAGGAGGAACAGAAACTGGCAGAGTTCCTGAGGGTCGAGTTGCCAAAATTTGAGGCAGTTCCGGGACTGACTTCGCTGTTTGAGCACAAAATTCGGCTCAAAGAGGGTGCAGTGCCCATTAAACAGCGGTATTACCCGCGTAACCCCGCCATGCAAGCCATAATTGACCAAGAGGTTGACGATATGCTGCGGCAAGGGGTGATAGAGCCTTCCACGAGTTCTTGGAGTTCACCGGTGGTGTTGATTAAGAAAACATCCGGCACCTACCGATTTTGTATTGACATGCGATCGGTAAATGACTCGTCAGTTAAGGATGCGTATCCTTTACCCCGGATCAATGGAATCCTGGAAAAGTTACGCCAAGCCAAGTACATCAGCACCTTGGATCTTAAGAGTGGGTATTGGCAGGTACCTCTGGCAGTTGAAAGCCGGGCGATAACCGCGTTTACGGTTCCCGGCCGAGGGCTGTACCAGTTTACCGTTATGCCCTTTGGATTACACTCAGCCGGTGCGACGTTTCAGAGGTTGCTCGATATGGTTATAGGTGTTGAACTAGAACCTAAGGTCTTTGCATACCTTGACGACTTGGTAGTGGTGTCGACGACCTTTGCGGAGCACCTCGAACTTCTGAAACTAGTATTTGACCGACTTTGTGCTGCTGGTTTGAAGTTGAACCCCGAAAAATGCCACTTCTGCAAACGCCAGTTAAAGTATCTTGGAAACGTGGTAAATTTTGAGGGGATAACCACTGACCCTGAGAAGGTCCAGTCGATTAGTGAGTTCCCGATACCTACCAATATCAAGAAGCTGCGTAGTTTCTTGGGTCTGGCGTCCTGGTATCGGCGCTTTATTGAAGGCTTTGCGACGGTGTCGGCGCCTCTACGACATCTGCTTAAGAAAAGCGCAAAGTGGCAATGGGGTGATGCGCAAGAGTCTGCGTTTCGGAAGTTGAAGGAGCTTTTGTGCTCTTCTCCCGTATTGGCCTGCCCCGACTTCAGTAAAACCTTCACGGTGCAGGTTGACGCCTCGAATGTGGGGCTGGGTGCCGCCTTAACCCAGGAAGTTGAGGGCAAGGAGGTGGTGATCGCGTATGCGAGCCGTCTGCTGACTGACCAGGAATCCAAGTACTCTACCACAGAGAAGGAGTGTCTTGCCTTGGTCTGGGCAGTCAGGAAGTTTAAACCCTACTTGGAAGGCTACCACTTTGTGGCAATTACAGATCATGTTGCTCTCAGCTGGCTCATGAAACTACGTGAACCGAGCGGTAGATTAGCTCGGTGGGTCATGGAGCTCCAGCAGCATGATTTTGAAATTAAGTACCGCAAAGGCACGTTGAACAGGGTAGCCGACGCTTTATCTAGGTATCCAGTGGGCCTGGGGCCAAGTGATTTGGGTGACGAAGCCTGTCTTGACCCAACGGGGGTGGCTGCCGTGGAAGGTAGTGAGGCTGTCGAGGGTGACAAGCCATCAGTGGGCTCTATGCCGTCAGGTGATGAAACTGGCGCGTCTACACTCGTTCCTGGTGATAATGAACCGGACGAGGCGTTTATTAAAGATCGATGGTACGAACGTATGTTCGCATTGGTGACCAACCGGCCCGGTAGGTTTAAGAATTACTGTGTTAGGGCTGGACAGTTATACCGCTCATTTGGCAATGCAGAAAACCCAGTCTGGAAGATGTGTGTTCCCCCTGACCGGGTGCGAGCTGTCTTAGAAGAGAACCACGATTTACCGACGGCAGGGCATTTGGGTGTAAAGAAGTCGATGGCCCGGGTGGCCGTTCGGTATTACTGGCCGGGTTGGAGGGGAGACGTCAAAATCTATGTCCGGAGTTGTCCTCAATGCCAAGCCTTCAAGGTGGCGCAAACAAAACCCGCCGGTAAAATGTATTTCCGACGCCCAAAGGGTCCCTGGTCAACAATTTCTGTGGATCTCATCGGACCTTTGCCAAGGACACGGTATAACCATCGGTTTCTGGTGGTGATACAGGACACATTTAGTAAGTGGCTGGAGCTAGCTCCAATAGGAGCCGCAACCGCCCAGAACGTGTCCCAGAAATTGAAGACGGTGTTGCTGCGTTATGGGGCTCCAGAGGTGATGATCTGCGACAATGGGACGCAGTTTGTCTCTCAAATAGTCCGCAGCCTGGCCGCTGAATGGGGCGTGCAATTGCAAACCACGGCCCCGTATAGCCCTCAGTCAAATCCGGTTGAGCGTCCGAATCGGGTTGTGAAAACCATGATTGCCCAATTTGTGAAGGACAATCACAAGGGGTGGGACCGGCTGTTGGAAGAGTTTCAGTTTGCGGTGAACACCGCTAGACATGACTCAACCGGATTCTCCCCGGGGATGCTCTGTTTTGGGAGGGAGTTAAAACCCCCAAAAACGATTTATGGGACGTCTATTGAGAGTTCCGGGGAGGAGGCTGAACCGTCGGTGGTTGAGGTCTACGAAGGTCGTTGCAAAACCTTCCGGGAACTCTATAGCCAAACCCACCATAACCTCAAAGCTGCGTACCAACGCCAGGCCAAATATTATAACCTGAGGCGGCGTGAGGTGACATACGGGATCGGTGACCGGGTTTTGCGAAGAGCGCATGTACTATCGTCCGTGGCGGATGCCGTGGTAGGTAAACTGGTTCCAAAGTTTCACGGTCCGTGCGTGATTACCGGTAAACGGGGGGTGAATGTCTACGAGGTGGAAGACGTTAGCTCTAAAACCCCTCATGTGGTTCACGTGAAGGATCTGAAGCCTTTTGTGGAAAGGGTGACTTAGGTTTTTTTCAAACCCTAGGCATGAAATCTTTTTTTTTGTTGGTTTTTTTTGCTCCCCGAAGTTGGAGGGGGGTGTAATGGGTCAAAATTATAGAGGGGTTAAGTTTTATTATTTATTATTTAATTATCAGTAGGCCTATTCCTTACCTGGTTGGTGATAGTGGTAAACCTATCATGGTAAGGTAAATAGGCTGTTCTAGGCCTATCCTAGAGTTGAAGTAGGGATAACCTCACTTTTGGCAAAATCACTAAAGACACTATTTTTGAGATTCACAAGTCACAGTATTGCATCGTTGTGTACAAAACGAGTGATAAACCGTTTCCGTGTAACCCCCATACCTAATATACACCTTTGGGAAGTACGGTCAAAGTTGTTGTTTAGGCTAGGGTGGTGAACCGCGATCACAAATACAACGTCGCGTACATAACATGCATACACTTTGTCGCACACTAAGCTACACGTCACGGGTGGAAATTATACTTTTTGTTTAAACCAGCGACGATATTAAAGTTCTGCCGTATAATTTCACAGTCGGCGCAGGTGAATAACAACACTAACATCATAACCTGTACTACTAGTCGGCTGTCTTGGCGTTGTGTTGTGACAGCGCCAAGTTTGAACTCGTGACGTCACCGATCAGCTGGGAAGTGAATCAGCTGATTCCCCATCCCTAGAGGGTTAGGGAGGGGGAAGTAGTGGAGATCCCTTGTGGGCTAGGGATGCGACGACATTCTAATCCTGCGATTGCGAGAGTTAGGACGTTAGAGTGATTACTTTAGTGATTTTGCTAAACGCGTTACTTAGTGTATCAGTGAAGATCCCTGGAGTATACAGGTAATTCTTCGGCTTTATCTTAATAGTGTGTACTATTATTTTTTATTATTTAGCGATAAACCCTCATTTTATCCTTTTAGACATAAAACTCACGGTAGGATCTTTGTCGGGTGTTAGAACTTGTATAAGTCCGCTTTAGCGTATGCTAGGGCTCCCGTGGGTGGCAATAAAGAGTTTTAGGGATACAAATTTCGTTTAATATTGTGTTTACAATATATATTGAGGGTGACGGGGTTATAGCGGTTATTTTGCCGGGATATTCAGTAGGTGTTTAACTGCTGCGGCAAAGCGGGCAAAGTTGAACCCGTCTCTGCAGGTCGTGCAAACACGAGGTCGGGTGGAGCACGCTAAGTATATTCAGAAGAAATATTCTAAGTGTTGAGGTTGACGAAACTGCAACATTAAATTGTTTCAAAATTTCGTTGAATGGTTTTTCATTATTTTTAAATTTAATTTAAATAGCTATTTCCAGGTGTGAACGATGATGATGGTACAGTAGCGTTGTTGGTTACCGGTACTGAGTTCACACCTGATTCACACTACATTTTGCGTAAATACAAATCTGTACCTGTGCTAGGTTGTTGAGTTAATTAAATAAATTATTTTTATCTGAACCCTGGAAACTTCCCAGCACGCCGACTTGAGCGATCCGCTGGCGAGAGTTGGTGACGTCTTTCCCGCTTTAACTACGGAATAGCGCATATATTCCGAGCGGGAAAAACGCCACGTTACACTTCTTGTAATACAACATTTTCCATTTACAATTATTATTTTCACACCTTCTTTTTGTCATATAATATAGGTGTTATTATAATTCCTTTTCATTTGATATAGGCGTTTTTACATTGTCCTTCCACAATTCTTATTTTCACACATTTAATTTTCATATAATATGAGTTATTATTTATCAATCTTCTTGTAGTACAACATTGTCCATTTATAACTCTCATTATCCTTTCATCGCATTTTTATATAATATGGGTCTTATTATCATTTCTCTTATTCCACAACTTTGCCCTTCTACATTTCTTGTCTTTTTTTGCATAAGGCCCCAACCATCGCCTTATACAGTGGCAGCCAGTCCATGTAAGTGCTACCTCCTTGTTTTCATTTGATATTGGCATTTTTATTATCCATCATCATGTACTACAACATTGTCCTTTCATAACTCTCATTATCATTTCATCGTATTTTTATATAAAGTGGGTGTTATTATCATTCCTCTTATTCCACAATTTTGCCCTTCTACATTTCTAATCTTTCTATAAAGCCCCAACCATCGCCTTATTCAGTGGCAGCCAATCCATGTAAGTGCTACCTCCTTGTTTTCATATGATATGGGCGTTTTTATTATCAACCTTCTTGTAAAACAACATTTTCTATTTACAACTCTCCATTCAATTTCCATTTACTCAATCTTTTCACACCTTCTAATTGTCATATAATATAGGTGTAATTATAATTCCTTTCCATTTGATATAGGCGTTTTTACATTGTCCTTACACAACTCTTATTTTCACACCTTCTAATTTTCATATAATATGAGTTATTAATTATCAATCTTCTTGTACTACATCATTGTCCATTTACAACTCTCATTATCTTTTCATCACATTTTAATATAATATGTGTCTTATTATTATTCCTCTTATTCCAAAACTATGCCCTTCTACATTTCTTGTCTTTTTTTGCATAAGGCCCCAACCATCGCCTTATACAGTGGCAGCCAGTCCATGTAAGTGCTACCTCCTTGTTTTCATATGATATGGGCGTTTATTATCAATCTTCTTGTAATACAACATTTTCCATTTACAACTCATATTTTCACACCTTCTAATTGTCATATAATATAGGCGTTATTATTATTCCTTTTCATTTGATATAGGCGTTTTTACATTGTCCTTCCAAAACTCTTATTTTCACACCTTTTAATTTTCATATAATATGATTTGTTAATTATCAATCTTCTTTACTACAACATTGTCCATTTATAACTCTCATTATCCTTTCATCACATTTTTATATAATATGGGTCTTATTATCATTTCTCTTATTCCACAACTTTGCCCTTCTACATTTCTTGTCTTTTTTTGCATAAGGCCCCAACCATCGCCTTATACAGTGGCAGCCAGTCCATGTAAGTGCTACCTCCTTGTTTTCATTTGATATTGGCATTTTTATTATCCATCATCATGTACTACAACATTGTCCTTTCATAACTCTTATTATCATTTCATCATATTTTTATATAAAGTGGGTGCTATTATCATTCCTCTTATTCCACAATTTTGCCCTTCTACATTTCTAATCTTTCTATAAGGCCCCAACCATCGCCTTATACAGTGGCAGCCAGTCCATGTAAGTGCTACCTCCTTGTTTTCATTTGATATGGGCATTTGTATTATCCATCTTCATGTACTGCAACATTGTCCTTTCATAACTCTCATTATCATTTCATCATATTTTTATATAAAGTGGGTGCTATTATCATTCCTCTTATTCCACAATTTTGCCCTTCTACATTTCTAATCTTTCTATAAGGCCCCAACCATCGCCTTATACAGTGGCAGCCAGTCCATGTAAGTGCTACCTCCTTGTTTTCATTTGATATGGGCATTTTTATTATCCATCTTCATGTACTACAACATTGTCCTTTCATAACTCTCATTATCATTTCATTGTATTTTTATATAAAGTGGGTGTTATTATCATTCCTCTTATTCCACAATTTTGCCCTTCTACATTTCTAATCTTTCTATAAGGCCCCAACCATCGCCTTATACAGTGGCAGCCAATCCATGTAAGTGCTACCTCCTTGTTTTCATATGATATGGGTGTTTTTATTATCAATCTTCTTGTAATACAACATTTTCCATTTACAACTCTTATTTTCACACCTTCTAATTGTCATATAATATAGGCATTATTATTATTCCTTTTCATTTGATATAGGCGTTTTTACATTGTCCTTCCAAAACTCTTATTTTCACACCTTTTAATTTTCATATAATATGAGGTTTTAATTATCAATCTTCTTTACTACAACATTGTCCATTTACAACTCTCATTATCCTTTCATCGCATTTTAATATAATATGGGTCTTATTACAACTTTGCCCTTCTACATTTCTTGTCTTTTTTTGCATAAGGCCAGAACCATCGCCTTATACAGTGGCAGCCAGTCCATGTAAGTGCTACCTCCTTGTTTTTATTCGATATGGGCATTTTTATTATCCATCTTCATGTACTACAACATTGTCCTTTCATAACTCTCATTATCATTTCATCGTATTTTTATATAAAGTGGGTGTTATTATCATTTCTCTTATTCCACAATTTTGCCCTTCTTCATTTCTAATCTTTTCATAAGGCCCCAACCATCGCCTTATACAGTGGCAGCCAATCCATGTAAGTGCTAACTCCTTGTTTTCATATGATATGGGCGTTTTTATTATCAAACTTCTTGTAATACAACATTTTCCATTTACAACTCTTATTTTCACACCTTCTAATTGTCATATAATATAGGCATTATTATTATTCCTTTTCATTTGATATAGGCGTTTTTACATTGTCCTTCCACAACTCTTATTTTCACACCTTTTAATTTTCATATAATATGAATTATTAATTATCAATCTTCTTTACTACAACATTGTCCGTTTACAACTCTCATTATCCTTTCATCGCATTTTAATATAATATGGGTCTTATTATCATTTCTCTTATTCCACAACTTTGCCCTTCTACATTTCTTGTCTTTTTTTGCATAAGGCCCCAACCATCGCCTTATACAGTGGCAGCCAGTCCATGTAAGTGCTACCTCCTTGTTTTCATTTGATATTGGCATTTTTATTATCCATCATCATGTACTACAACATTGTCCTTTCATAACTCTCATTATCATTTCATCGTATTTTTATATAAAGTGGGTGTTATTATCATTCCTCTTATTCCACAATTTTGCCCTTCTACATTTCTAATCTTTCTATAAGGCCCCAACCATCGCCTTATTCAGTGGCAGCCAATCCATGTAAGTGCTACCTCCTTGTTTTCATATGATATGGGCGTTTTTATTATCAACCTTCTTGTAAAACAACATTTTCTATTTACAACTCTCCATTCAATTTCCATTTACTCAATCTTTTCACACCTTCTAATTGTCATATAATATAGGTGTAATTATAATTCCTTTCCATTTGATATAGGCGTTTTTACATTGTCCTTACACAACTCTTATTTTCACACCTTCTAATTTTCATATAATATGAGTTATTAATTATCAATCTTCTTGTACTACATCATTGTCCATTTACAACTCTCATTATCTTTTCATCACATTTTAATATAATATGTGTCTTATTATTATTCCTCTTATTCCAAAACTATGCCCTTCTACATTTCTTGTCTTTTTTTGCATAAGGCCCCAACCATCGCCTTATACAGTGGCAGCCAGTCCATGTAAGTGCTACCTCCTTGTTTTCATATGATATGGGCGTTTATTATCAATCTTCTTGTAATACAACATTTTCCATTTACAACTCATATTTTCACACCTTCTAATTGTCATATAATATAGGCGTTATTATTATTCCTTTTCATTTGATATAGGCGTTTTTACATTGTCCTTCCAAAACTCTTATTTTCACACCTTTTAATTTTCATATAATATGTAGGGGTGTGCGATGCAGCATATTTTTTTCGATTCGATGCATCGATGCGATTCAAAGAATTTCGATTCGAATCGATGCGATTCGATTCGATGCAGCACGGCATAATTTTCTTCAAAAATTAAATACAACATGTGTTTCTGTAATGGATCCTTTACCTTAAAAAAGTTAAAGTAAAAAATGTACTAAATAAAATTATGAACAAGAGGATAGTTGCTGACCTAACCTCATTAATGGACACTGCTAATTTTATGGTTTGCCTAAGGAAATTCACCCTTCACTAACAATTAGAATAAGCCTATATCAATAAAGCAATCGTTAAGTTTATTATTATTGACCTGTATTAAATAAAATAGAGTTTATTTTATGATGTACAGGTAGTATTGTTACTTAGTTTTCACATTTATATTTGTTGGCTTTCAATACTTTTGGTTCATTCTTAAATCAGCATGAACCAAAAAAGTTGATAATCAGTATTTACTACTACAATCGGATCTTAGGCTGGATCCGGTTTTAATGGATCCGATTTTATTTATACTAGGGATGGACGAGATTGGATTTTTAGTTCGAGACGAGACGAGACGAGATTTTTTATTTCTCATAAAATTTCGAGACGAGATCGAGACGGGATTTACCTTCTCATACACAACGGGAAATGCACGTTCAAAAATTTTATCTGATTTTGTAACATTGTTAGATGACTGTTTAAATAAAAAAATAATGATAATAGGCAAGAATATTTACAATCTTTTATTAAAAAACACCAGAATAACATTTTTTTATTAATCACGCCTAAGTTATTAAAAATGCCTACGATTAGGAAACATAGTGATATCAGTTAGGATAGAGTTAAACTTATCCTAAAATAAAATAAATCATAAAATAAAAGCAATATTAATTTTTATAAAATAGTTGGTACTTGTTTTGACTTTTTATAGTAATAAAACATTCCTCACGCTGCTTACACAACAAAACTTCTCAAATGTTATTAAAGTAATATTATTAAAATAATTAAAGCAATATTTACATTTAAAGAATTAATTCAATAAGAACGCCTTCGCAAAGGAAACGCAACTACAACACGCTCCTGTATTGCGGGTATTGCATTGACTTTCTGCAGGCGTTTTTAATTTTTTTTAATTTTTTTTATTCTCGTCTTGATAAAAATCTCGGCCAAAAAGAAATCTCATCTCGTGTAACGAGATTTAAAATTTCCCGAAATTTCGAGACTTGACCATCCCTAATTTATACAATTAACACTAAATGGGCGAGTATTCGAGATTTTGAGTTCGAGTAGAGTACGGCCTTGAAACTCGAGCTTATATTTGAACTCGCTAGTTTGGTATAAAATTGTAAGATCAATATTTGTTGAAATGTAACTTGTGTTAGAATAAAATGATGGATAATTTGTATTACTGTAGATTCTACAGTCATACAAACAAATATAGAAATAAGCAAGAGGTAGTTGTCTTGTCCTAACCTATTTTTATAGCTGTCACGACAGAATAGGTCAACTCAAAGCAGTCGCCGGCGACTGACTGGCAATGGTACTGTATACTGACTTGACACAGAATAGAATGACATGATCGGTAGTGATTTTGTTTTAGAGTAGGCCTAGTGTTTCACAATAGAAAATTTCACTACTGAACTGTTACGTAAGCAATAAATTTATGTTTATAAAAGTCAGAATAGAAACACTATAAAGGCAAAACAATAGAAGGGAGGCAGGCGTTGTGCAATGACCTCGAAATGAGCTGAATAGTAACATTGAGTAGGGGGTTGGAAGGGGGGAAGGGAAGGGTGAGACCTTTGAGCTATATTTAGACTAGACTTTCACCACTTCCCAAATGGCTGGGTATGGGGATTACAATAGCAGGTTTTTTCCTTGCCTGGTTTGACTTTTGTCTTTTTGTGTAGGAGATTTGAATAATCAAAAATATAATTTGAATTGACCACAATTATTTAGCATTGATAATACAATTTGCAAGGGACCAGGAGGAAATAGAACAAAACACTAAAATTAATAGAATAACACACAAAGTAAACAAGAAATTAAATACAGAACATGGTGATTTAACACTGTCACTGTCACTCAATTTTGTTGTCTAGAAGGGTCGGTGAACTAATCAATAAATAGCCAAAACCAGTTTCCTCCCCCTCTTCTCTCTCAGTCTCACCACCACCCCTCCCCCCCTGAGCCGGGAGGCCCAGCACTTTGTCCTTGAAACACCCTAGCCTCTGAAACAATAAACCCTTACACCCGCGTTGCTGTTTTGACAACAGGTTTATGAATGTGTTCACTATTTTTCATTTTCCAGAATTAACTATCAATTATTATTATTTGCAAGTTACAAATAGGAAACTACATGACATTATGGTATTCAATTACCCATGTATTATCAAAAATGTATAATTTATTACTTATTTTGATAATAAAAAGCATTCATTACAGCACGCAGCACTTATTGATATATATATATATATAATCATCAAAGTATCTGTTACTTTATACAAAATAAAATAGGTACAAAATTGTGTGGCCAGTCAAACTTTATAAACAAACATTTTATTCTATAAAATACAGATGGTAAATAGGGGTTGGTTTAAAGGAAATAAAATACAAAACAGATTAATTAATTATTTTGATAAACGATAGAAAGGTTATGGGATTGATTGAACTAAAATAACCACAGGGAATCTTAATTAGAAAAGTCGTCAACCACAATCTGTTCAGTACATCGCTAGAGAGAGAGGGGGAGAGAGAGAGATAGCAGATAAGGGCGTTTGATAGGGAATATGAAAAAGTAAACAAACAAGGAACAACGACGCGACAATACTCGTTTATAGCCTTATTGTCTCGACCACTACATTTGCACACGTGACCACTTTTTGTTTCTTCCTTATCTTTCATCCGTCCCAAAATGGAATTCCTGAAATAGTTTGTTGGTATAATCTTCCCTCACACACAAGGCGCAGAGCTCAGTGCGCACTGTAAGTTGCCACGGCAACCGTGTGTCGTCATTAGCGACTTAGCCAATCACGCACGCGCACTGCGTTGTAGATTACGATACGAATAACCCTCTGACTTCGATGTTGTAATTGAATCGAATTTTTGTAATGATGCGTAATGCAGGGATGAAACTGAACATCTAGACAAGTTTAGGTTATTTATTTTGTTCTAAAAATAAAAATAATACATTTAAAGGTCTGACTTATTGATACAGACATTTTTTAGTATAATTTCGTGTTGAGGACACTCGCACGCCGGTTGTCTGAGACTGAATTCTGACCGTCTGACATCTTGAAATGTAGATTGTATTGTGTTGTGCAATATCATCTGCCTGCAGAGAGAACAGCTGAAAATAACCTTTAGCTGTTTTGAACTAAATAGTGTACTAAGTTGGTTACTAAAGTTGTTAGCGTGATTACTAAACCAATAGATATCAAATAAATAAATGTTAAATAAAATATCTATCCATCCCTGTCGGCTGTCGGTATCGGCGGAATCGGGCGAAATCGATGTTTGGCAATCGATTCTTGATACCGATATTCCTAGTATCGGCAATGTCCGAGTATCGGTGGTAGCGATAATTGACACTTCCCTATCTAAAACTCATTTTAGAGTCCTAAATTAGTTTTAAATATGCATCGGGACGTAATCGTTGCATCGGGAGTTAACCGCTGCATCGGTCTTTTTCGATGCATCGAGGCCAAATCGATGCATCGTGATTTCGATGCATGCTGAATCGAATCGCGATTCGATGCATCGAATCGAATCGAATCAAAATTTCGATGCATTTTCGATGCATCGCACACCCCTAATAATATGATTTGTTAATTATCAATCTTCTTTACTACAACATTGTCCATTTATAACTCTCATTATCCTTTCATCGCATTTTTATATAATATGGGTCTTATTATCATTTCTCTTATTCCACAACTTTGCCCTTCTACATTTCTTGTCTTTTTTTGCATAAGGCCCCAACCATCGCCTTATACAGTGGCAGCCAGTCCATGTAAGTGCTACCTCCTTGTTTTCATTTGATATTGGCATTTTTATTATCCATCATCATGTACTACAACATTGTCCTTTCATAACTCTCATTATCATTTCATCATATTTTTATATAAAGTGGGTGCTATTATCATTCCTCTTATTCCACAATTTTGCCCTTCTACATTTCTAATCTTTCTATAAGGCCCCAACCATCGCCTTATACAGTGGCAGCCAGTCCATGTAAGTGCTACCTCCTTGTTTTCATTTGATATGGGCATTTTTATTATCCATCTTCATGTACTACAACATTGTCCTTTCATAACTCTCATTATCATTTCATTGTATTTTTATATAAAGTGGGTGTTATTATCATTCCTCTTATTCCACAATTTTGCCCTTCTACATTTCTAATCTTTCTATAAGGCCCCAACCATCGCCTTATACAGTGGCAGCCAATCCATGTAAGTGCTACCTCCTTGTTTTCATTTGATATTGGCATTTTTATTATCCATCATCATGTACTACAACATTGTCCTTTCATAACTCTTATTATCATTTCATCATATTTTTATATAAAGTGGGTGCTATTATCATTCCTCTTATTCCACAATTTTGCCCTTCTACATTTCTAATCTTTCTATAAGGCCCCAACCATCGCCTTATACAGTGGCAGCCAGTCCATGTAAGTGCTACCTCCTTGTTTTCATTTGATATGGGCATTTGTATTATCCATCTTCATGTACTACAACATTGTCCTTTCATAACTCTCATTATCATTTCATCATATTTTTATATAAAGTGGGTGCTATTATCATTCCTCTTATTCCACAATTTTGCCCTTCTACATTTCTAATCTTTCTATAAGGCCCCAACCATCGCCTTATACAGTGGCAGCCAGTCCATGTAAGTGCTACCTCCTTGTTTTCATTTGATATGGGCATTTTTATTATCCATCTTCATGTACTACAACATTGTCCTTTCATAACTCTCATTATCATTTCATTGTATTTTTATATAAAGTGGGTGTTATTATCATTCCTCTTATTCCACAATTTTGCCCTTCTACATTTCTAATCTTTCTATAAGGCCCCAACCATCGCCTTATACAGTGGCAGCCAATCCATGTAAGTGCTACCTCCTTGTTTTCATATGATATGGGTGTTTTTATTATCAATCTTCTTGTAATACAACATTTTCCATTTACAACTCTTATTTTCACACCTTCTAATTGTCATATAATATAGGCATTATTATTATTCCTTTTCATTTGATATAGGCGTTTTTACATTGTCCTTCCAAAACTCTTATTTTCACACCTTTTAATTTTCATATAATATGAGTTATTAATTATCAATCTTCTTTACTACAACATTGTCCATTTACAACTCTCATTATCCTTTCATCGCATTTTAATATAATATGGGTCTTATTACAACTTTGCCCTTCTACATTTCTTGTCTTTTTTTGCATAAGGCCCCAACCATCGCCTTATACAGTGGCAGCCAGTCCATGTAAGTGCTACCTCCTTGTTTTTATTCGATATGGGCATTTTTATTATCCATCTTCATGTACTACAACATTGTCCTTTCATAACTCTCATTATCATTTCATCGTATTTTTATATAAAGTGGGTGTTATTATCATTTCTCTTATTCCACAATTTTGCCCTTCTTCATTTCTAATCTTTTCATAAGGCCCCAACCATCGCCTTATACAGTGGCAGCCAATCCATGTAAGTGCTAACTCCTTGTTTTCATATGATATGGGCGTTTTTATTATCAATCTTCTTGTAATACAACATTTTCCATTTACAACTCTTATTTTCACACCTTCTAATTGTCATATAATATAGGCATTATTATTATTCCTTTTCATTTGATATAGGCGTTTTTACATTGTCCTTCCACAACTCTTATTTTCACACCTTTTAATTTTCATATAATATGAATTATTAATTATCAATCTTCTTTACTACAACATTGTCCGTTTACAACTCTCATTATCCTTTCATCGCATTTTAATATAATATGGGTCTTATTATCATTTCTCTTATTCCACAACTTTGCCCTTCTACATTTCTTGTCTTTTTTTGCATAAGGCCCCAACCATCGCCTTATACAGTGGCAGCCAGTCCATGTAAGTGCTACCTCCTTGTTTTCATTTGATATTGGCATTTTTATTATCCATCATCATGTACTACAACATTGTCCTTTCATAACTCTCATTATCATTTCATCGTATTTTTATATAAAGTGGGTGTTATTATCATTCCTCTTATTCCACAATTTTGCCCTTCTACATTTCTAATCTTTCTATAAGGCCCCAACCATCGCCTTATTCAGTGGCAGCCAATCCATGTAAGTGCTACCTCCTTGTTTTCATATGATATGGGCGTTTTTATTATCAACCTTCTTGTAAAACAACATTTTCTATTTACAACTCTCCATTCAATTTCCATTTACTCAATCTTTTCACACCTTCTAATTGTCATATAATATAGGTGTAATTATAATTCCTTTCCATTTGATATAGGCGTTTTTACATTGTCCTTACACAACTCTTATTTTCACACCTTCTAATTTTCATATAATATGAGTTATTAATTATCAATCTTCTTGTACTACATCATTGTCCATTTACAACTCTCATTATCTTTTCATCACATTTTAATATAATATGTGTCTTATTATTATTCCTCTTATTCCAAAACTATGCCCTTCTACATTTCTTGTCTTTTTTTGCATAAGGCCCCAACCATCGCCTTATACAGTGGCAGCCAGTCCATGTAAGTGCTACCTCCTTGTTTTCATATGATATGGGCGTTTATTATCAATCTTCTTGTAATACAACATTTTCCATTTACAACTCATATTTTCACACCTTCTAATTGTCATATAATATAGGCGTTATTATTATTCCTTTTCATTTGATATAGGCGTTTTTACATTGTCCTTCCAAAACTCTTATTTTCACACCTTTTAATTTTCATATAATATGATTTGTTAATTATCAATCTTCTTTACTACAACATTGTCCATTTATAACTCTCATTATCCTTTCATCGCATTTTTATATAATATGGGTCTTATTATCATTTCTCTTATTCCACAACTTTGCCCTTCTACATTTCTTGTCTTTTTTTGCATAAGGCCCCAACCATCGCCTTATACAGTGGCAGCCAGTCCATGTAAGTGCTACCTCCTTGTTTTCATTTGATATTGGCATTTTTATTATCCATCATCATGTACTACAACATTGTCCTTTCATAACTCTCATTATCATTTCATCATATTTTTATATAAAGTGGGTGCTATTATCATTCCTCTTATTCCACAATTTTGCCCTTCTACATTTCTAATCTTTCTATAAGGCCCCAACCATCGCCTTATACAGTGGCAGCCAGTCCATGTAAGTGCTACCTCCTTGTTTTCATTTGATATGGGCATTTTTATTATCCATCTTCATGTACTACAACATTGTCCTTTCATAACTCTCATTATCATTTCATTGTATTTTTATATAAAGTGGGTGTTATTATCATTCCTCTTATTCCACAATTTTGCCCTTCTACATTTCTAATCTTTCTATAAGGCCCCAACCATCGCCTTATACAGTGGCAGCCAATCCATGTAAGTGCTACCTCCTTGTTTTCATTTGATATTGGCATTTTTATTATCCATCATCATGTACTACAACATTGTCCTTTCATAACTCTTATTATCATTTCATCATATTTTTATATAAAGTGGGTGCTATTATCATTCCTCTTATTCCACAATTTTGCCCTTCTACATTTCTAATCTTTCTATAAGGCCCCAACCATCGCCTTATACAGTGGCAGCCAGTCCATGTAAGTGCTACCTCCTTGTTTTCATTTGATATGGGCATTTGTATTATCCATCTTCATGTACTACAACATTGTCCTTTCATAACTCTCATTATCATTTCATCATATTTTTATATAAAGTGGGTGCTATTATCATTCCTCTTATTCCACAATTTTGCCCTTCTACATTTCTAATCTTTCTATAAGGCCCCAACCATCGCCTTATACAGTGGCAGCCAGTCCATGTAAGTGCTACCTCCTTGTTTTCATTTGATATGGGCATTTTTATTATCCATCTTCATGTACTACAACATTGTCCTTTCATAACTCTCATTATCATTTCATTGTATTTTTATATAAAGTGGGTGTTATTATCATTCCTCTTATTCCACAATTTTGCCCTTCTACATTTCTAATCTTTCTATAAGGCCCCAACCATCGCCTTATACAGTGGCAGCCAATCCATGTAAGTGCTACCTCCTTGTTTTCATATGATATGGGTGTTTTTATTATCAATCTTCTTGTAATACAACATTTTCCATTTACAACTCTTATTTTCACACCTTCTAATTGTCATATAATATAGGCATTATTATTATTCCTTTTCATTTGATATAGGCGTTTTTACATTGTCCTTCCAAAACTCTTATTTTCACACCTTTTAATTTTCATATAATATGAGTTATTAATTATCAATCTTCTTTACTACAACATTGTCCATTTACAACTCTCATTATCCTTTCATCGCATTTTAATATAATATGGGTCTTATTACAACTTTGCCCTTCTACATTTCTTGTCTTTTTTTGCATAAGGCCCCAACCATCGCCTTATACAGTGGCAGCCAGTCCATGTAAGTGCTACCTCCTTGTTTTTATTCGATATGGGCATTTTTATTATCCATCTTCATGTACTACAACATTGTCCTTTCATAACTCTCATTATCATTTCATCGTATTTTTATATAAAGTGGGTGTTATTATCATTTCTCTTATTCCACAATTTTGCCCTTCTTCATTTCTAATCTTTTCATAAGGCCCCAACCATCGCCTTATACAGTGGCAGCCAATCCATGTAAGTGCTAACTCCTTGTTTTCATATGATATGGGCGTTTTTATTATCAATCTTCTTGTAATACAACATTTTCCATTTACAACTCTTATTTTCACACCTTCTAATTGTCATATAATATAGGCATTATTATTATTCCTTTTCATTTGATATAGGCGTTTTTACATTGTCCTTCCACAACTCTTATTTTCACACCTTTTTAATTTTCATATAATATGAATTATTAATTATCAATCTTCTTTACTACAACATTGTCCATTTACAACTCTCATTATCCTTTCATCGCATTTTAATATAATATGGGTCTTATTATCATTTCTCTTATTCCACAACTTTGCCCTTCTACATTTCTTGTCTTTTTTTGCATAAGGCCCCAACCATCGCCTTATACAGTGGCAGCCAGTCCATGTAAGTGCTACCTCCTTGTTTTCATTTGATATTGGCATTTTTATTATCCATCATCATGTACTACAACATTGTCCTTTCATAACTCTCATTATCATTTCATCGTATTTTTATATAAAGTGGGTGTTATTATCATTCCTCTTATTCCACAATTTTGCCCTTCTACATTTCTAATCTTTCTATAAGGCCCCAACCATCGCCTTATTCAGTGGCAGCCAATCCATGTAAGTGCTACCTCCTTGTTTTCATATGATATGGGCGTTTTTATTATCAACCTTCTTGTAAAACAACATTTTCTATTTACAACTCTCCATTCAATTTCCATTTACTCAATCTTTTCACACCTTCTAATTGTCATATAATATAGGTGTAATTATAATTCCTTTCCATTTGATATAGGCGTTTTTACATTGTCCTTACACAACTCTTATTTTCACACCTTCTAATTTTCATATAATATGAGTTATTAATTATCAATCTTCTTGTACTACATCATTGTCCATTTACAACTCTCATTATCTTTTCATCACATTTTAATATAATATGTGTCTTATTATTATTCCTCTTATTCCAAAACTATGCCCTTCTACATTTCTTGTCTTTTTTTGCATAAGGCCCCAACCATCGCCTTATACAGTGGCAGCCAGTCCATGTAAGTGCTACCTCCTTGTTTTCATATGATATGGGCGTTTATTATCAATCTTCTTGTAATACAACATTTTCCATTTACAACTCATATTTTCACACCTTCTAATTGTCATATAATATAGGCGTTATTATTATTCCTTTTCATTTGATATAGGCGTTTTTACATTGTCCTTCCAAAACTCTTATTTTCACACCTTTTAATTTTCATATAATATGATTTGTTAATTATCAATCTTCTTTATTACAACATTGTCCATTTATAACTCTCATTATCCTTTCATCGCATTTTTATATAATATGGGTCTTATTATCATTTCTCTTATTCCACAACTTTGCCCTTCTACATTTCTTGTCTTTTTTTGCATAAGGCCCCAACCATCGCCTTATACAGTGGCAGCCAGTCCATGTAAGTGCTACCTCCTTGTTTTCATTTGATATTGGCATTTTTATTATCCATCATCATGTACTACAACATTGTCCTTTCATAACTCTCATTATCATTTCATCATATTTTTATATAAAGTGGGTGCTATTATCATTCCTCTTATTCCACAATTTTGCCCTTCTACATTTCTAATCTTTCTATAAGGCCCCAACCATCGCCTTATACAGTGGCAGCCAGTCCATGTAAGTGCTACCTCCTTGTTTTCATTTGATATGGGCATTTGTATTATCCATCTTCATGTACTACAACATTGTCCTTTCATAACTCTCATTATCATTTCATCATATTTTTATATAAAGTGGGTGCTATTATCATTCCTCTTATTCCACAATTTTGCCCTTCTACATTTCTAATCTTTCTATAAGGCCCCAACCATCGCCTTATACAGTGGCAGCCAGTCCATGTAAGTGCTACCTCCTTGTTTTCATTTGATATGGGCATTTTTATTATCCATCTTCATGTACTACAACATTGTCCTTTCATAACTCTCATTATCATTTCATTGTATTTTTATATAAAGTGGGTGTTATTATCATTCCTCTTATTCCACAATTTTGCCCTTCTACATTTCTAATCTTTCTATAAGGCCCCAACCATCGCCTTATACAGTGGCAGCCAATCCATGTAAGTGCTACCTCCTTGTTTTCATATGATATGGGTGTTTTTATTATCAATCTTCTTGTAATACAACATTTTCCATTTACAACTCTTATTTTCACACCTTCTAATTGTCATATAATATAGGCATTATTATTATTCCTTTTCATTTGATATAGGCGTTTTTACATTGTCCTTCCAAAACTCTTATTTTCACACCTTTTAATTTTCATATAATATGAGTTATTAATTATCAATCTTCTTTACTACAACATTGTCCATTTACAACTCTCATTATCCTTTCATCGCATTTTAATATAATATGGGTCTTATTACAACTTTGCCCTTCTACATTTCTTGTCTTTTTTTGCATAAGGCCCCAACCATCGCCTTATACAGTGGCAGCCAGTCCATGTAAGTGCTACCTCCTTGTTTTTATTCGATATGGGCATTTTTATTATCCATCTTCATGTACTACAACATTGTCCTTTCATAACTCTCATTATCATTTCATCGTATTTTTATATAAAGTGGGTGTTATTATCATTTCTCTTATTCCACAATTTTGCCCTTCTTCATTTCTAATCTTTTCATAAGGCCCCAACCATCGCCTTATACAGTGGCAGCCAATCCATGTAAGTGCTAACTCCTTGTTTTCATATGATATGGGCGTTTTTATTATCAATCTTCTTGTAATACAACATTTTCCATTTACAACTCTTATTTTCACACCTTCTAATTGTCATATAATATAGGCATTATTATTATTCCTTTTCATTTGATATAGGCGTTTTTACATTGTCCTTCCAAAACTCTTATTTTCACACCTTTTAATTTTCATATAATATGAATTATAAATTATCAATCTTCTTTACTACAACATTGTCCATTTACAACTCTCATTATCCTTTCATCGCATTTTAATATAATATGGGTCTAATTATCATTTCTCTTATTCCACAACTTTGCCCTTCTACATTTCTTGTCTTTTTTTGCATAAGGCCCCAACCATCGCCTTATACAGTGGCAGCCAGTCCATGTAAGTGCTACCTCCTTGTTTTCATTTGATATGGGAATTTTTATTATCTATCTTTATGTACTACAACATTGTCCTTTCATAACTCTCATTATCATTTCATCATATTTTTATATAAAGTGGGTGCTATTATCATTCCTCTTATTCCACAATTTTGCCCTTCTACATTTCTAATCTTTCTATAAGGCCCCAACCATCGCCTTATACAGTGGCAGCCAGTCCATGTAAGTGCTACCTCTTTGTTTTCATTTGATATGGGCATTTGTATTATCCATCTTCATGTACTACAACATTGTCCTTTCATAACTCTCATTATCATTTCATTATATTTTTATATAAAGTGGGTGCTATTATCATTCCTCTTATTCCACAATTTTGCCCTTCTACATTTCTAATCTTTCTATAAGGCCCCAACCATCGCCTTATACAGTGGCAGCCAGTCCATGTAAGTGCTACCTCCTTGTTTTCATTTGATATGGGCATTTTTATTATCTATCTTCATGTACTACAACATTGTCCTTTCATAACTCTCATTATCATTTCATTGTATTTTTATATAAAGTGGGTGTTATTATCATTCCTCTTATTCCACAATTTTGCCCTTCTACATTTCTAATCTTTCTATAAGGCCCCAACCATCGCCTTATACAGTGGCAGCCAATCCATGTAAGTGCTACCTCCTTTTTTTCATATGATATGGGCGTTTTTATTATCAATCTTCTTGTAATACAACATTTTCCATTTACAACTCTTATTTTCACACCTTCTAATTGTCATATAATATAGGGGTTGTTATAATTCCTTTTCATTTGATATAGGCGTTTTTACATTGTCCTTCCACAACTCTTATTTTCACACCTTTAATTTTCATATTATATGAGTTATTAATTATCAATCTTCTTGTACTACAACATTGTCCATTTACAACTCTCATTATCCTTTCATCGCATTTTTATATAATATGGGTCTTATTATCATTACTCTTATTCCACAACTTTGCCCTTCTACATTTCTTGTCTTTTTTTGCATAAGGCCCCAACCATCGCCTTATACAGTGGCAGCCAGTCCATGTAAGTGCTACCTCCTTGTTTTCATTTGATATAGGCATTTTTATTATCCATCTTTATGTACTACAACATTGTCCTTTCATAACTCTCATTATCATTTCATCGTATTTTTATATAAAGTGGGTGTTATTACCATTCCTCTTATTCCACAATTTTGCCCTTCTACATTTCTAATCTTTCTATAAGGCCCTAACCATCGCCCTTATACAGTGGAAGCCAATCCATGTAAGTGCTACCTCCTTCTTTTCATATAATATGGGCGTATTTATTATCAATCATCTTGTAATACAACATTTTCCATTTACAACTCTTATTTTTACACCTTCTAATTGTCATATAGTATAGGTGTTATTATAATTCCTTTTCATTTGATATAGGTGTTTTTACATTGTCCTTCCACAACTCTTATTTTCACACCTTTTAATTTTCATATAATATGAGTTATTAATTATCAATCTTCTTGTACTACAACATTGTCCATTTAAAACTCTCATTATCCTTTCATCGCATTTTAATATAATATGGGTCTTATTATCATTCCTCTTATTCCACAACTTTGCCCTTCTACATTTCTTGTCTTTTTTTGCATAAGGCCCCAACCATCGCCTTATACAGTGGCAGCCAGTCCATGTAAGTGCTACCTCCTTGTTTTCATTTGATATGGGCATTTTTATTATCCATATTCATGTACTACAACATTGTCCTTTCATAACTCTCATTATCATTTCATCGTATTTTTATATAAAGTGGGTGTTATTATTATTCCTCTTATTCCACAATTTTGCCCTTCTACATTTCTAATCTTTCTATAAGGCCCCAACCATCGCCTTATACAGTGGCAGCCAATCCATGTAAGTGCTACCTCCTTGTTTTCATATGATATGGGTGTTTTTATTATCAATCTTCTTGTAATACAACATTTTCCATTTACAACTCTTATTTTCACACCTTCTAATTGTCATATAATATAGGTGTTATTATAATTCCTTTTCATTTGATATAGGCTTTTTTAAATTGTCCTTCCACAACTCTTATTTTCACACCTTTTAATTTTCATATGATATGAGTTAACAACTATCAATCTTCTTGTACCACAACATTGTCCATTTACAACTCTCATTATCCTTTCATCGCATTTTAATATAATATGGGTCTTATTATCATTCCTCTTATTCCACAACTTTGCCCTTCTACATTTCTTGTCTTTTTTTGCATAAGGCCCCAACCATCGCCTTATACAGTGGCAGCCAGTCCATGTAAGTGCTACCTCCTTGTTTTCATTTGATATGGGCATTTTTATTATCCATCTTCATGTACTATAACATTGTCCTTTCATAACTCTCATTATCATTTCATCGTATTTTTATATAAAGTGGGTGTTATTATCATTCCTCTTATTCCACAATTTTAATTGCCATATAATATCGATGTTATTATAATTCCTTTTCATTTGATATAGGCGTTTTTACATTGTCCTTCCACAACTCTTATTTTCACACCTTTTAATTTTCATATAATATGAGTTATTAGTTATCAATCGTCTTGTACTACAACATTGTCCATTTACAATTCTCATTATCCTTTCATCGCATTTTAATATAATATGGGTCTTATTATCATTCATCTTATTCCACAACTTTGCCCTTCTACATTTCTTGTCTTTTTTTGCATAAGGCCCCAACCATCGCCTTATACAGTGGCAGCCAGTCCATGTAAGTGCTACCTCCTTGTTTTCATTTGATATGGGCATTTTTATTATCCATCTTCATGTACTACAACATTGTCCTTTCATAACTCTCATTATCATTTCATCGTATTTTTATATAAAGTGGGTGTTATTATCATTCCTCTTATTCCACAATTTTAATTGCCATATAATATCGGTGTTATTATAATTCCTTTTCATTTGATATAGGCGTTTTTACATTGTCCTTCCACAACTCTTATTTTCACACCTTTTAATTTTCATATAATATGAGTTATTAGTTATCAATCGTCTTGTACTACAACATTGTCCATTTACAATTCTCATTATCCTTTCATCGCATTTTAATATAATATGGGTCTTATTATCATTCATCTTATTCCACAACTTTGCCCTTCTACATTTCTTGTCTTTTTTTGCATAAGGCCCCAACCATCGCCTTATACAGTGGCAGCCAGTCCATGTAAGTGCTACCTCCTTGTTTTCATTTGATATGGGCACTTTTATTATCCATCTTCATGTACTACAACATTGTCCTTTTATAACTCCCATTATCGTTTCATTGTATGTTTATATAAAGTGGGTGTTATTATCATTCCTCTTATTCCACAATTTTGCCCTTCTACATTTCTAATCTTTCTATAAGGCCCCAACCATCGCCTTATACAGTGGCAGCCAGTCCATGTAAGTGCTACCTCCTTGTTTTCATTTGATATGGGCATTTTTATTATCCATCTTCATGTACTACAACATTGTCCTTTTATAACTCTCATTATCATTTCATCGTATTTTTATATAAAGTGGGTGTTATTATCATTCCTCTTATTCCACAATTTTGCCCTTCTACATTTCTAATCTTTCTATAAGGCCCCAACCATCGCCTTATACAGTAGACGCTAATCCATGTAAGTGCTACCTCCTTGTTTTCATATGATATGAGCGTTTTTATTATCAATCTTCTTGTAATACAACATTTTCCATTTACAACCTTTTTTTTTTACACCTTCTAATTGTCATATAATATAGGTGTTATTATAATTCCTTTTCATTTGATATAGGCGTTTTTACATTGTCCTTCCACAACTCTTATTTTCACACCTTTTAATTTTCATATAATATGAGTTATTAATTATCAATCTTCTTGTACTACAACATTGTCCATTTACAACTCTCATTATCCTTTCATCACATTTTAATATAATATGGGTCTTATTTTCATTCCTCTTATTCCACAACTTTGCCCTTCTACATTTCTTGTCTTTTTTTGCATAAGGCCCCAACCATCGCCTTATACAGTGGCAACCAGTCCATGTAAGTGCTACCTCCTTGTTTTCATTTGATATGGGCATTTTTATTATCCATCTTCATGTACTACAACATTGTCCTTTCATAACTCTCATTATCATTTCATCGTATTTTTATATAAAGTGGGTGTTATTATTCCTCTTATTCCACAATTTTGCCCTTCTACATTTCTAATCTTTCTATAAGGCCCCAACCATCGCCTTATACAGTGGCAGCCAATCCATGTAAGTGCTACCTCCTTGTTTTCATATGATATGGGCGTTTTTATTATCAATCTTCTTGTAATACAATATTTTCCATTTACAACTCTTATTTTTACACCTTCTAATTGTCATATAGTATAGGTGTTATTATAATTCCTTTTCATTTGATATAGGTGTTTTTACATTGTGCTTCCACAACTCTTATTTTCACACCTTTTAATTTTCATATGATATGAGTTAATAATTATCAATCTTCTTGTACTACAACATTGTCCATTTAAAACTCTCATTATCCTTTCATCGCATTTTAATATAATATGGGTCTTATTATCATTCCTCTTATTCCACAACTTTGCCCTTCTACATTTCTTGTCTTTTTTTGCATAAGGCCCCAACCATCGCCTTATACAGTAGCAGCCAGTCCATGTAAGTGCTACCTCCTTGTTTTTATTTGATATGGGCATTTTTATTATCCATCTTCATGTTCTACAACATTGTATTTTCATAACTCTCATTATCATTTCATCGTATTTTTATATAAAGTGGGTGTTATTATCATTCCTCTTATTCCACAATTTTGCCCTTCTACATTTCTAATCTTTCTATAAGGCCCCAACCATCGCCTTATACAGTGGCAGCCAATCCATGTAAGTGCTACCTCCTTGTTTTCATATGATATGTGCGTTTTTATTATCAATCTTCTTGTAATACAACATTTTCCATTTACAACTCTTATTTTCACACCTTTTAATTTTCATATGAGTTATTAATTATCAATCTTCTTGTACTACAACATTGTCCATTTACGATTCTCATTATCCTTTCATCGCATTTTAATATAATATGGGTCTTATTATCATTTCTCTTATTCCACAACTTTGCCCTTCTACATTTCTTGTCTTTTTTTGCATAAAGCCCCAACCATCGCCTTATACAGTGGCAGCCAGTCCATGTAAGTGCTACCTCCTTGTTTTTATTTGATATGGGCATTTTTATTATCCATATTCATGTACTACATCATTGTCCTTTCATAACTCTCATTATCATTTCATCGTATTTTTATATAAAGTGGGTGTTATTATTATTCCTCTTATTCCACAATTTTGCCCTTCTACAATTCTAATCTTTCTATAAGGCCCCAACCATCGCCTTATACAGTGGCAGCCAATCCATGTAAGTGCTACCTCCTTGTTTTCATATGATATGGGCGTTTTTATTATCAATCTTCTTGTAATACAATATTTTCCATTTACAACTCTTATTTTTACACCTTCTAATTGTCATATAATATAGGTGTTATTATAATTCCTTTTCATTAAATATAGGCGTTTTTACATTGTCCATCCACAACTCTTAATTTCACACCTATTAATTTTCATATGATATGAGTTAATAATTATCAATCTTCTTGTACTACAACATTGTCCATTTACAACTCTCATTATCCTTTCATCGCATTTTAATATAATATGGGTCTTATTATCATTCCTCTTATTCCACAACTTTGCCCTTCTACATTTCTTGTCTTTTTTTGCATAAGGCCCCAACCATCGCCTTATACAGTGGCAGCCAGTCCATGTAAGTGCTACCTCCTTGTTTTCATTTGATATGGGCATTTTTATTATCCATCTTCATGTACTACAACATTGTCCTTTCATAACTCTCATTATCATTTCATCATATTTTTATATAAAGTGGGTGCTATTATCATTCCTCTTATTCCACAATTTTGCCCTTCTCCATTTCTAATCTTTCTATAAGGCCCCAACCATCGCCTTATACAGTGGCAGCCAATCCATGTAAGTGCTACCTCCTTGTCTTCATATGATATGAGCGTTTTTATTATCAATCTTCTTGTAATACAACATTTTCCATTTACAACTCTTATTTTTACACCTTCTAATTGTCATATAGTATAGGTGTTATTATAATTCCTTTTCATTTGATATCGGTGTTTTTACATTGTCCTTCCACAACTCTTATTTTCACACCTTTTAATTTTCATATAATATGAGTTATTAATTATCAATCTTCTTGTACTACAACATTGTCCATTTACAACTCTCATTATCCTTTCATCGCATTTTAATATAATATGGGTCTTATTATCATTCCTCTTATTCCACAACTTTGCCCTTCTACATTTCTTGTCTTTTTTTGCATAAGGCCCCAACCATCGCCTTATACAGTGGCAGCCAGTCCATGTAAGTGCTACCTCCTTGTTTTCATTTGATATGGGCATTTTTATTATCCATCTTCATGTACTACAACATTGTCCTTTTATAAATCTCATTATCATTTCATCGTATTTTTATATAAAGTGGGTGTTATTATCATTCCTCTTATTCCACAATTTTGCCCTTCTACATTTCTAATCTTTCTATAAGGCCCAAACCATCGCCTTATACAGTGGCAGCCAATCCATGTAAGTGCTACCTCCTTGTTTTCATATGATATGTGCGTTTTTATTATCAATCTTCTTGTAATACAACATTTTCCATTTACAACTCTTATTTTCACACCTTCTAATTGTCATGTAATATAGGTGTTATTATAATTCCTTTTCATTTGATATAGGCTTTTTTAAATTGTCCTTCCACAACTCTTATTTTCACACCTTTTAATTTTCATATGATATGAGTTAACAACTATCAATCTTCTTGTACTACAACATTGACCATTTACAACTCTCATTATCCTTTCATCGCATTTTAATATAATATGGGTCTTATTATCATTCCTCTTATTCCACAACTTTGCCCTTCTACATTTCTTGTCTTTTTTTGCATAAGGCCCCAACCATCGCCTTATACAGTGGCAGCCAGTCCATGTAAGTGCTACCTCCTTGTTTTCATTTGATATGGGCATTTTTATTATCCATCTTCATGTACTACAACATTGTCCTTTCATAACTCTCATTATCATTTCATCGTATTTTTATATAAAGTGGGTGTTATTATCATTCCTCTTATTCCACAATTTTAATTGCCATATAATATCGATGTTATTATAATTCCTTTTCATTTGATATAGGCGTTTTTACATTGTCCTTCCACAACTCTTATTTTCACACCTTTTAATTTTCATATAATATGAGTTATTAGTTATCAATCGTCTTGTACTACAACATTGTCCATTTACAATTCTCATTATCCTTTCATCGCATTTTAATATAATATGGGTCTTATTATCATTCATCTTATTCCACAACTTTGCCCTTCTACATTTCTTGTCTTTTTTTGCATAAGGCCCCAACCATCGCCTTATACAGTGGCAGCCAGTCCATGTAAGTGCTACCTCCTTGTTTTCATTTGATATGGGCATTTTTATTATCCATCTTCATGTACTACAACATTGTCCTTTCATAACTCTCATTATCATTTCATCGTATTTTTATATAAAGTGGGTGTTATTATCATTCCTCTTATTCCACAATTTTAATTGCCATATAATATCGGTGTTATTATAATTCCTTTTCATTTGATATAGGCGTTTTTACATTGTCCTTCCACAACTCTTATTTTCACACCTTTTAATTTTCATATAATATGAGTTATTAGTTATCAATCGTCTTGTACTACAACATTGTCCATTTACAATTCTCATTATCCTTTCATCGCATTTTAATATAATATGGGTCTTATTATCATTCATCTTATTCCACAACTTTGCCCTTCTACATTTCTTGTCTTTTTTTGCATAAGGCCCCAACCATCGCCTTATACAGTGGCAGCCAGTCCATGTAAGTGCTACCTCCTTGTTTTCATTTGATATGGGCACTTTTATTATCCATCTTCATGTACTACAACATTGTCCTTTTATAACTCCCATTATCGTTTCATTGTATGTTTATATAAAGTGGGTGTTATTATCATTCCTCTTATTCCACAATTTTGCCCTTCTACATTTCTAATCTTTCTATAAGGCCCCAACCATCGCCTTATACAGTGGCAGCCAGTCCATGTAAGTGCTACCTCCTTGTTTTCATTTGATATGGGCATTTTTATTATCCATCTTCATGTACTACAACATTGTCCTTTTATAACTCTCATTATCATTTCATCGTATTTTTATATAAAGTGGGTGTTATTATCATTCCTCTTATTCCACAATTTTGCCCTTCTACATTTCTAATCTTTCTATAAGGCCCCAACCATCGCCTTATACAGTAGACGCTAATCCATGTAAGTGCTACCTCCTTGTTTTCATATGATATGAGCGTTTTTATTATCAATCTTCTTGTAATACAACATTTTCCATTTACAACCTTTTTTTTTACACCTTCTAATTGTCATATAATATAGGTGTTATTATAATTCCTTTTCATTTGATATAGGCGTTTTTACATTGTCCTTCCACAACTCTTATTTTCACACCTTTTAATTTTCATATAATATGAGTTATTAATTATCAATCTTCTTGTACTACAACATTGTCCATTTACAACTCTCATTATCCTTTCATCACATTTTAATATAATATGGGTCTTATTTTCATTCCTCTTATTCCACAACTTTGCCCTTCTACATTTCTTGTCTTTTTTTGCATAAGGCCCCAACCATCGCCTTATACAGTGGCAACCAGTCCATGTAAGTGCTACCTCCTTGTTTTCATTTGATATGGGCATTTTTATTATCCATCTTCATGTACTACAACATTGTCCTTTCATAACTCTCATTATCATTTCATCGTATTTTTATATAAAGTGGGTGTTATTATTCCTCTTATTCCACAATTTTGCCCTTCTACATTTCTAATCTTTCTATAAGGCCCCAACCATCGCCTTATACAGTGGCAGCCAATCCATGTAAGTGCTACCTCCTTGTTTTCATATGATATGGGCGTTTTTATTATCAATCTTCTTGTAATACAATATTTTCCATTTACAACTCTTATTTTTACACCTTCTAATTGTCATATAGTATAGGTGTTATTATAATTCCTTTTCATTTGATATAGGTGTTTTTACATTGTGCTTCCACAACTCTTATTTTCACACCTTTTAATTTTCATATGATATGAGTTAATAATTATCAATCTTCTTGTACTACAACATTGTCCATTTACAACTCTCATTATCCTTTCATCGCATTTTAATATAATATGGGTCTTATTATCATTCCTCTTATTCCACAACTTTGCCCTTCTACATTTCTTGTCTTTTTTTGCATAAGGCCCCAACCATCGCCTTATACAGTAGCAGCCAGTCCATGTAAGTGCTACCTCCTTGTTTTTATTTGATATGGGCATTTTTATTATCCATCTTCATGTTCTACAACATTGTATTTTCATAACTCTCATTATCATTTCATCGTATTTTTATATAAAGTGGGTGTTATTATCATTCCTCTTATTCCACAATTTTGCCCTTCTACATTTCTAATCTTTCTATAAGGCCCCAACCATCGCCTTATACAGTGGCAGCCAATCCATGTAAGTGCTACCTCCTTGTTTTCATATGATATGTGCGTTTTTATTATCAATCTTCTTGTAATACAACATTTTCCATTTACAACTCTTATTTTCACACCTTTTAATTTTCATATGAGTTATTAATTATCAATCTTCTTGTACTACAACATTGTCCATTTACGATTCTCATTATCCTTTCATCGCATTTTAATATAATATGGGTCTTATTATCATTTCTCTTATTCCACAACTTTGCCCTTCTACATTTCTTGTCTTTTTTTGCATAAAGCCCCAACCATCGCCTTATACAGTGGCAGCCAGTCCATGTAAGTGCTACCTCCTTGTTTTCATTTGATATGGGCATTTTTATTATCCATATTCATGTACTACATCATTGTCCTTTCATAACTCTCATTATCATTTCATCGTATTTTTATATAAAGTGGGTGTTATTATTATTCCTCTTATTCCACAATTTTGCCCTTCTACAATTCTAATCTTTCTATAAGGCCCCAACCATCGCCTTATACAGTGGCAGCCAATCCATGTAAGTGCTACCTCCTTGTTTTCATATGATATGGGCGTTTTTATTATCAATCTTCTTGTAATACAATATTTTCCATTTACAACTCTTATTTTTACACCTTCTAATTGTCATATAATATAGGTGTTATTATAATTCCTTTTCATTAAATATAGGCGTTTTTACATTGTCCATCCACAACTCTTAATTTCACACCTATTAATTTTCATATGATATGAGTTAATAATTATCAATCTTCTTGTACTACAACATTGTCCATTTACAACTCTCATTATCCTTTCATCGCATTTTAATATAATATGGGTCTTATTATCATTCCTCTTATTCCACAACTTTGCCCTTCTACATTTCTTGTCTTTTTTTGCATAAGGCCCCAACCATCGCCTTATACAGTGGCAGCCAGTCCATGTAAGTGCTACCTCCTTGTTTTCATTTGATATGGGCATTTTTATTATCCATCTTCATGTACTACAACATTGTCCTTTCATAACTCTCATTATCATTTCATCATATTTTTATATAAAGTGGGTGCTATTATCATTCCTCTTATTCCACAATTTTGCCCTTCTCCATTTCTAATCTTTCTATAAGGCCCCAACCATCGCCTTATACAGTGGCAGCCAATCCATGTAAGTGCTACCTCCTTGTCTTCATATGATATGAGCGTTTTTATTATCAATCTTCTTGTAATACAACATTTTCCATTTACAACTCTTATTTTTACACCTTCTAATTGTCATATAGTATAGGTGTTATTATAATTCCTTTTCATTTGATATCGGTGTTTTTACATTGTCCTTCCACAACTCTTATTTTCACACCTTTTAATTTTCATATAATATGAGTTATTAATTATCAATCTTCTTGTACTACAACATTGTCCATTTACAACTCTCATTATCCTTTCATCGCATTTTAATATAATATGGGTCTTATTATCATTCCTCTTATTCCACAACTTTGCCCTTCTACATTTCTTGTCTTTTTTTGCATAAGGCCCCAACCATCGCCTTATACAGTGGCAGCCAGTCCATGTAAGTGCTACCTCCTTGTTTTCATTTGATATGGGCATTTTTATTATCCATCTTCATGTACTACAACATTGTCCTTTTATAAATCTCATTATCATTTCATCGTATTTTTATATAAAGTGGGTGTTATTATCATTCCTCTTATTCCACAATTTTGCCCTTCTACATTTCTAATCTTTCTATAAGGCCCAAACCATCGCCTTATACAGTGGCAGCCAATCCATGTAAGTGCTACCTCCTTGTTTTCATATGATATGTGCGTTTTTATTATCAATCTTCTTGTAATACAACATTTTCCATTTACAACTCTTATTTTCACACCTTCTAATTGTCATATAATATAGGTGTTATTATAATTCCTTTTTATTGATATAGGCGTTTTTACATTGTCCTTCCACAACTCTTATTTTCACACCTTTTAATTTTCATATAATATGAGTTATTAATTATCAATCTTCTTGTACTACAACATTGTCCATTTACAACTTTCACTATCCCTTCATCGCATTTTAATATAATATGGGTCTTATTATCATTCCTCTTATTCCACAACTTTGCCCTTCTACATTTCTTGTCTTTTTTTGCATAAGGCCCCAACCATCGCCTTATACAGTGGCAGCCAGTCCATGTAAGTGCTACCTCCTTGTTTTCATTTGATATGGGCATTTTTATTATCCATCTTCATGTACTACAACATTGTCCTTTTATAACTCTCATTATCATTTCATCGTATTTTTATATAAAGTGGGTGTTATTATCATTCCTCTTATTCCACAATTTTGCCCTTTTACATTTCTAATCTTTCTATAAGGCCCCAACCATCGCCTTATACAGTGGCAGCCAATCCATGTAAGTGCTACCTCCTTGTTTTCATATGATATGAGCGTTTTTATTATCAATCTTCTTGTAATACAACATTTTCCATTTACAACTCTTATTTTTACACCTTCTAATTGTCATATAGTATAGGTGTTATTATAATTCCTTTTCATTTGATATAGGTGTTTTTACATTGTCCTTCCACAACTCTTATTTTCACACCTTTTAATTTTCATATAATATGAGTTATTAATTATCAATCTTCTTGTACTACAACATTGTCCATTTACAACTCTCATTATCCTTTCATCGCATTTTAATATAATATGGGTCTTATTATCATTCCTCTTATTCCACAACTTTGCCCTTCTACATTTCTTGTCTTTTTTTGCATAAGGCCCCAACCATCGCCTTATACAGTAGCAGCCAGTCCATGTAAGTGCTACCTCCTTGTTTTTATTTGATATGGGCATTTTTATTATCCATCTTCATGTTCTACAACATTGTATTTTCATAACTCTCATTATCATTTCATCGTATTTTTATATAAAGTGGGTGTTATTATCATTCCTCTTATTCCACAATTTTGCCCTTCTACATTTCTAATCTTTCTATAAGGCCCCAACCATCGCCTTATACAGTGGCAGCCAATCCATGTAAGTGCTACCTCCTTGTTTTCATATGATATGTGCGTTTTTATTATCAATCTTCTTGTAATACAACATTTTCCATTTACAACTCTTATTTTCACACCTTTTAATTTTCATATGAGTTATTAATTATCAATCTTCTTGTACTACAACATTGTCCATTTACGATTCTCATTATCCTTTCATCGCATTTTAATATAATATGGGTCTTATTATCATTTCTCTTATTCCACAACTTTGCCCTTCTACATTTCTTGTCTTTTTTTGCATAAAGCCCCAACCATCGCCTTATACAGTGGCAGCCAGTCCATGTAAGTGCTACCTCCTTGTTTTCATTTGATATGGGCATTTTTATTATCCATATTCATGTACTACATCATTGTCCTTTCATAACTCTCATTATCATTTCATCGTATTTTTATATAAAGTGGGTGTTATTATTATTCCTCTTATTCCACAATTTTGCCCTTCTACAATTCTAATCTTTCTATAAGGCCCCAACCATCGCCTTATACAGTGGCAGCCAATCCATGTAAGTGCTACCTCCTTGTTTTCATATGATATGGGCGTTTTTATTATCAATCTTCTTGTAATACAATATTTTCCATTTACAACTCTTATTTTTACACCTTCTAATTGTCATATAATATAGGTGTTATTATAATTCCTTTTCATTAAATATAGGCGTTTTTACATTGTCCATCCACAACTCTTAATTTCACACCTATTAATTTTCATATGATATGAGTTAATAATTATCAATCTTCTTGTACTACAACATTGTCCATTTACAACTCTCATTATCCTTTCATCGCATTTTAATATAATATGGGTCTTATTATCATTCCTCTTATTCCACAACTTTGCCCTTCTACATTTCTTGTCTTTTTTTGCATAAGGCCCCAACCATCGCCTTATACAGTGGCAGCCAGTCCATGTAAGTGCTACCTCCTTGTTTTCATTTGATATGGGCATTTTTATTATCCATCTTCATGTACTACAACATTGTCCTTTCATAACTCTCATTATCATTTCATCATATTTTTATATAAAGTGGGTGCTATTATCATTCCTCTTATTCCACAATTTTGCCCTTCTCCATTTCTAATCTTTCTATAAGGCCCCAACCATCGCCTTATACAGTGGCAGCCAATCCATGTAAGTGCTACCTCCTTGTCTTCATATGATATGAGCGTTTTTATTATCAATCTTCTTGTAATACAACATTTTCCATTTACAACTCTTATTTTTACACCTTCTAATTGTCATATAGTATAGGTGTTATTATAATTCCTTTTCATTTGATATCGGTGTTTTTACATTGTCCTTCCACAACTCTTATTTTCACACCTTTTAATTTTCATATAATATGAGTTATTAATTATCAATCTTCTTGTACTACAACATTGTCCATTTACAACTCTCATTATCCTTTCATCGCATTTTAATATAATATGGGTCTTATTATCATTCCTCTTATTCCACAACTTTGCCCTTCTACATTTCTTGTCTTTTTTTGCATAAGGCCCCAACCATCGCCTTATACAGTGGCAGCCAGTCCATGTAAGTGCTACCTCCTTGTTTTCATTTGATATGGGCATTTTTATTATCCATCTTCATGTACTACAACATTGTCCTTTTATAAATCTCATTATCATTTCATCGTATTTTTATATAAAGTGGGTGTTATTATCATTCCTCTTATTCCACAATTTTGCCCTTCTACATTTCTAATCTTTCTATAAGGCCCAAACCATCGCCTTATACAGTGGCAGCCAATCCATGTAAGTGCTACCTCCTTGTTTTCATATGATATGTGCGTTTTTATTATCAATCTTCTTGTAATACAACATTTTCCATTTACAACTCTTATTTTCACACCTTCTAATTGTCATATAATATAGGTGTTATTATAATTCCTTTTTATTGATATAGGCGTTTTTACATTGTCCTTCCACAACTCTTATTTTCACACCTTTTAATTTTCATATAATATGAGTTATTAATTATCAATCTTCTTGTACTACAACATTGTCCATTTACAACTTTCACTATCCCTTCATCGCATTTTAATATAATATGGGTCTTATTATCATTCCTCTTATTCCACAACTTTGCCCTTCTACATTTCTTGTCTTTTTTTGCATAAGGCCCCAACCATCGCCTTATACAGTGGCAGCCAGTCCATGTAAGTGCTACCTCCTTGTTTTCATTTGATATGGGCATTTTTATTATCCATCTTCATGTACTACAACATTGTCCTTTTATAACTCTCATTATCATTTCATCGTATTTTTATATAAAGTGGGTGTTATTATCATTCCTCTTATTCCACAATTTTGCCCTTTTACATTTCTAATCTTTCTATAAGGCCCCAACCATCGCCTTATACAGTGGCAGCCAATCCATGTAAGTGCTACCTCCTTGTTTTCATATGATATGAGCGTTTTTATTATCAATCTTCTTGTAATACAACATTTTCCATTTACAACTCTTATTTTTACACCTTCTAATTGTCATATAGTATAGGTGTTATTATAATTCCTTTTCATTTGATATAGGTGTTTTTACATTGTCCTTCCACAACTCTTATTTTCACACCTTTTAATATTCGTATTATATGAGTTAATTATTATCAATCTTCTTGTACTACAACATTGTCCATTTACAACTCTCATTATCCTTTCATCGCATTTTAATATAATATGGGTCTTATTATCATTCCTCTTATTCCACAACTTTGCCCTTCTACATTTCTTGTCTTTTTTTGCATAAGGCCCCAACCATCGCCTTATACAGTGGCAGCCAGTCCATGTAAGTTCTACCTCCTTGTTTTCATTTGATATGGGCATTTTTATTATCAATCTTCTTGTAATACAACATTTTCCATTTACAACTCTTATTTTTACACCTTCTAATTGTCATATAATATAGGTGTTATTATAATTCCTTTTCATTTGATATAGGCGTTTTTACATTGTCCTTCGACAACTCTTATTTTCACACCTTTTAATTTTCATATAATATGAGTTATTAATAATCAATCTTCTTGTACTACAACATTGTCCATTTACAACTTTCATTATCCCTTCATCGCATTTTAATATAATATGGGTCTTATTATCATTCCTCTTATTCCACAACTTTGCCCTTCTACATTTCTTGTCTTTTTTTGCAAAAGGCCCCAACCATCGCCTTATACAGTGGCAGCCAGTCCATGTAAGTGCTACCTCCTTGTTTTCATTTAATATGGGCACTTTTATTATCCATCTTCATGTACTACAACATTGTCCTTTTATAACTCTCATTATCATTTTATCGTATTTTTATATAAAGTAAGTGTTATTATCATTCCTCTTATTTCACAATTTTGCCCTTCTACATTTCTAATCTTTCTATAAGGCCCCAACCATCGCCTTATAGAGTGGCAGCCAATCCATGTAAGTGCTACCTCCTTGTTTTCATATGATATGGGCGTTTTTATTATCAATCTTCTTGTAATACAACATTTTCCATTTACAACTCTTATTTTTACACCTTCTAATTGTCATATAATATAGGTGTTATTATAATTCCTTTTCATTTGATATAGGCGGTTTATATTGTCCTTCCACAACTCTTATTTTCACACCTTTTAATTTTCATATAATATGAGTTATTAATAATCAATCTTCTTGCACTACAACATTGTCCATTTACAACTTTCATTATCCCTTCATTGCATTTTAATATAATATGGGTCTTATTATCATTTCTCTTATTCCACAACTTTGCCCTTCTACATTTCTTGTCTTTTTTTGCATAAGGCCCCAACCATCGCCTTATACAGTGGCAGCCAGTCCATGTAAGTGCTACCTCCTTGTTTTAATTTGATATAGGCATTTTTATTATCCATCTTCATGTACTACAACATTGACCTTTTATAACTCTCATTATCATTTCATTGTATTTTTATATAAAGTGGGTGTTATTATCATTCCTCTTATTCCACAATTTTGCCCTTCTACATTTATAATCTTTCTATAAGGCCCCAACCATCGCCTTACACAGTGGCAGCTAATCCATGTAAGTGCTACCTCCTTGTTTTCATATGATATGGGCGTTTTTATTATCAATCTTCTTGTAATACAACATTTTCCATTTACAACTCTTATTTTCACACCTTCTAATTGTCATATAATATAGGTGTTATTATAATTCCTTTTCATTTGATATAGGCGTTTTTACATTGTCCTTCCACAACTCTTATTTTCACACCTTTTAATTTTCATATAATATGAGTTATTATTAATCAATCTTCTTGTACTACAACATTGTCCATTTACAACTTTCATTATCCCTTCATCGCATTTTAATATAATATGGGTCTTATTATCATTCCTCTTATTCCACAACTTTGCCCTTCTACATTTCTTGTCTTTTTTTGCATAAGGCCCCAACCATCGCCTTATACAGTGGCAGCCAGTCCATGTAAGTGCTACCTCCTTGTTTTCATTTGATATGGGCATTTTTATTATCCATCTTCATGTACTACAACATTGTCCTTTTATAAATCTCATTATCATTTCATCGTATTTTTATATAAAGTAGGTGTTATTATCATTCCTCTTATTCCACAATTTTGCCCTTCTACATTTATAATCTTTCTATAAGGCCCCAACCATCGCCTTATAGAGTGGCAGCCAATCCATGTAAGTGCTACCTCCTTGTTTTCATTTGATATGGGCATTTTTATTATCCATCTTCATGTACTACAACATTGTCCTTTCATAACTCTCATTTTCATTTCATCGTATTTTTATATAAACCGGGTGTTATTATCATTCCTCTTATTCCACAACATTGCCCTTTCTACATTTCTTGTCTTTTTATAAGGCCCCAACCATCGCCTTATACAGTGGTAGCCAATCCATGTAAGTGCTACCTCCTTGTTTTCATATGATATGGGCGTTTTTATTATCAATCTTCTTGTAATACAATATTTTCCATTTACAACTCTTATTTTTACACCTTCTAATTGTCATATAGTATAGGTGTTATTATAATTCCTTTTCATTTGATATAGGTGTTTTTACATTGTGCTTCCACAACTCTTATTTTCACACCTTTTAATTTTCATATGATATGAGTTAATAATTATCAATCTTCTTGTACTACAACATTGTCCATTTACAACTTTCATTATCCCTTCATCGCATTTTAATATAATATGGGTCTTATTATCATTCCTCTTATTCCACAACTTTGCCCTTCTACATTTCTTGTCTTTTTTTGCATAAGGCCCCAACCATCGCCTTATACAGTAGCAGCCAGTCCATGTAAGTGCTACCTCCTCGTTTTCATTTGATATGGACATTTTTATTATCCATCTTCATGTTCTACAACATTGTATTTTCATAACTCCCATTATCATTTCATCGTATTTTTATATAAAGTGGGTGTTATTATCATTCCTCTTATTCCACAATTTTGCCCTTCTACATTTCTAATCTTTCTATAAGGCCCCAACCATCGCCTTATACAGTGGCAGCCAATCCATGTAAGTGCTACCTCCTTGTTTTCATATGATATGTGCGTTTTTATTATCAATCTTCTTGTAATACAACATTTTCCATTTACAACTCTTATTTTCACACCTTTTAATTTTCATATGAGTTATTAATTATCAATCTTCTTGTACTACAACATTGTCCATTTACGATTCTCATTATCCTTTCATCGCATTTTAATATAATATGGGTCTTATTATCATTTCTCTTATTCCACAACTTTGCCCTTCTACATTTCTTGTCTTTTTTTGCATAAAGCCCCAACCATCGCCTTATACAGTGGCAGCCAGTCCATGTAAGTGCTACCTCCTTGTTTTCATTTGATATGGGCATTTTTATTATCCATATTCATGTACTACATCATTGTCCTTTCATAACTCTCATTATCATTTCATCGTATTTTTATATAAAGTGGGTGTTATTATTATTCCTCTTATTCCACAATTTTGCCCTTCTACAATTCTAATCTTTCTATAAGGCCCCAACCATCGCCTTATACAGTGGCAGCCAATCCATGTAAGTGCTACCTCCTTGTTTTCATATGATATGGGCGTTTTTATTATCAATCTTCTTGTAATACAATATTTTCCATTTACAACTCTTATTTTTACACCTTCTAATTGTCATATAATATAGGTGTTATTATAATTCCTTTTCATTAAATATAGGCGTTTTTACATTGTCCATCCACAACTCTTAATTTCACACCTATTAATTTTCTTATGATATGAGTTAATAATTATCAATCTTCTTGTACTACAACATTGTCCATTTACAACTCTCAATATCCTTTCATCGCATTTCAATATAATATGGGTCTTATTATCATTCCTCTTATTCCACAACTTTGCCCTTCTACATTTCTTGTCTTTTTTTGCATAAGGCCCCAACCATCGCCTTATACAGTGGCAGCCAGTCCATGTAAGTGCTACCTCCTTGTTTTCATTTGATATGGGCATTTTTATTATCCATCTTCATGTACTACAACATTGTCCTTTCATAACTCTCATTATCATTTCATCATATTTTTATATAAAGTGGGTGCTATTATCATTCCTCTTATTCCACAATTTTGCCCTTCTCCATTTCTAATCTTTCTATAAGGCCCCAACCATCGCCTTATACAGTGGCAGCCAATCCATGTAAGTGCTACCTCCTTGTTTTCATATGATATGAGCGTTTTTATTATCAATCTTCTTGTAATACAACATTTTCCATTTACAACTCTTATTTTTACACCTTCTAATTGTCATATAGTATAGGTGTTATTATAATTCCTTTTCATTTGATATCGGTGTTTTTACATTGTCCTTCCACAACTCTTATTTTCACACCTTTTAATTTTCATATAATATGAGTTATTAATTATCAATCTTCTTGTACTACAACATTGTCCATTTACAACTCTCATTATCCTTTCATCGCATTTTAATATAATATGGGTCTTATTATCATTCCTCTTATTCCACAACTTTGCCCTTCTACATTTCTTGTCTTTTTTTGCATAAGGCCCCAACCATCGCCTTATACAGTGGCAGCCAGTCCATGTAAGTGCTACCTCCTTGTTTTCATTTGATATGGGCATTTTTATTATCCATCTTCATGTACTACAACATTGTCCTTTTATAAATCTCATTATCATTTCATCGTATTTTTATATAAAGTGGGTGTTATTATCATTCCTCTTATTCCACAATTTTGCCCTTCTACATTTCTAATCTTTCTATAAGGCCCAAACCATCGCCTTATACAGTGGCAGCCAATCCATGTAAGTGCTACCTCCTTGTTTTCATATGATATGTGCGTTTTTATTATCAATCTTCTTGTAATACAACATTTTCCATTTACAACTCTTATTTTCACACCTTCTAATTGTCATATAATATAGGTGTTATTATAATTCCTTTTTATTGATATAGGCGTTTTTACATTGTCCTTCCACAACTCTTATTTTCACACCTTTTAATTTTCATATAATATGAGTTATTAATTATCAATCTTCTTGCACTACAACATTGTCCATTTACAACTTTCACTATCCCTTCATCGCATTTTAATATAATATGGGTCTTATTATCATTCCTCTTATTCCACAACTTTGCCCTTCTACATTTCTTGTCTTTTTTTGCATAAGGCCCCAACCATCGCCTTATACAGTGGCAGCCAGTCCATGTAAGTGCTACCTCCTTGTTTTCATTTGATATGGGCATTTTTATTATCCATCTTCATGTACTACAACATTGTCCTTTTATAACTCTCATTATCATTTCATCGTATTTTTATATAAAGTGGGTGTTATTATCATTCCTCTTATTCCACAATTTTGCCCTTTTACATTTCTAATCTTTCTATAAGGCCCCAACCATCGCCTTATACAGTGGCAGCCAATCCATGTAAGTGCTACCTCCTTGTTTTCATATGATATGAGCGTTTTTATTATCAATCTTCTTGTAATACAACATTTTCCATTTACAACTCTTATTTTTACACCTTCTAATTGTCATATAGTATAGGTGTTATTATAATTCCTTTTCATTTGATATAGGTGTTTTTACATTGTCCTTCCACAACTCTTATTTTCACACCTTTTAATATTCATATTATATGAGTTAATTATTATCAATCTTCTTGTACTACAACATTGTCCATTTACAACTCTCATTATCCTTTCATCGCATTTTAATATAATATGGGTCTTATTATCATTCCTCTTATTCCACAACTTTGCCCTTCTACATTTCTTGTCTTTTTTTGCATAAGGCCCCAACCATCGCCTTATACAGTGGCAGCCAGTCCATGTAATTTCTACCTCCTTGTTTTCATTTGATATGGGCATTTTTATTATCAATCTTCTTGTAATACAACATTTTCCAATTACAACTCTTATTTTTACACCTTCTAATTGTCATATAATATAGGTGTTATTATAATTCCTTTTCATTTGATATAGGCGTTTTTACATTGTCCTTCGACAACTCTTATTTTCACACCTTTTAATTTTCATATAATATGAGTTATTAATAATCAATCTTCTTGTACTACAACATTGTCCATTTACAACTTTCATTATCCCTTCATCGCATTTTAATATAATATGGGTCTTATTATCATTCCTCTTATTCCACAACTTTGCCCTTCTACATTTCTTGTCTTTTTTTGCAAAAGGCCCCAACCATCGCCTTATACAGTGGCAGCCAGTCCATGTAAGTGCTACCTCCTTGTTTTCATTTAATATGGGCACTTTTATTATCCATCTTCATGTACTACAACATTGTCCTTTTATAACTCTCATTATCATTTTATCGTATTTTTATATAAAGTAAGTGTTATTATCATTCCTCTTATTTCACAATTTTGCCCTTCTACATTTCTAATCTTTCTATAAGGCCCCAACCATCGCCTTATAGAGTGGCAGCCAATCCATGTAAGTGCTACCTCCTTGTTTTCATATGATATGGGCGTTTTTATTATCAATCTTCTTGTAATACAACATTTTCCATTTACAACTCTTATTTTTACACCTTCTAATTGTCATATAATATAGGTGTTATTATAATTCCTTTTCATTTGATATAGGCGGTTTATATTGTCCTTCCACAACTCTTATTTTCACACCTTTTAATTTTCATATAATATGAGTTATTAATAATCAATCTTCTTGCACTACAACATTGTCCATTTACAACTTTCATTATCCCTTCATTGCATTTTAATATAATATGGGTCTTATTATCATTTCTCTTATTCCACAACTTTGCCCTTCTACATTTCTTGTCTTTTTTTGCATAAGGCCCCAACCATCGCCTTATACAGTGGCAGCCAGTCCATGTAAGTGCTACCTCCTTGTTTTAATTTGATATAGGCATTTTTATTATCCATCTTCATGTACTACAACATTGACCTTTTATAACTCTCATTATCATTTCATTGTATTTTTATATAAAGTGGGTGTTATTATCATTCCTCTTATTCCACAATTTTGCCCTTCTACATTTATAATCTTTCTATAAGGCCCCAACCATCGCCTTATACAGTGGCAGCTAATCCATGTAAGTGCTACCTCCTTGTTTTCATATGATATGGGCGTTTTTATTATCAATCTTCTTGTAATACAACATTTTCCATTTACAACTCTTATTTTCACACCTTCTAATTGTCATATAATATAGGTGTTATTATAATTCCTTTTCATTTGATATAGGCGTTTTTACATTGTCCTTCCACAACTCTTATTTTCACACCTTTTAATTTTCATATAATATGAGTTATTATTAATCAATCTTCTTGTACTACAACATTGTCCATTTACAACTTTCATTATCCCTTCATCGCATTTTAATATAATATGGGTCTTATTATCATTCCTCTTATTCCACAACTTTGCCCTTCTACATTTCTTGTCTTTTCCATCTTCATGTACTACAACATTGTCCTTTTATAAATCTCATTATCATTTCATCGTATTTTTATATAAAGTGGGTGTTATTATCATTCCTCTTATTCCACAATTTTGCCCTTCTACATTTCTAATCTTTCTATAAGGCCCAAACCATCGCCTTATATAGTGGCAGCCAATCCTTGTAAGTGCTACCTCCTTGTTTTCATATGATATGTGCGTTTTTATTATCAATCTTCTTGTAATACAACATTTTCCATTTACAACTCTTATTTTCACACCTTCTAATTGTCATATAATATAGGTGTTATTATAATTCCTTTTTATTGATATAGGCGTTTTTACATTGTCCTTCCACAAATCTTATTTTCACACCTTTTAATTTTCATATAATATGAGTTATTAATTATCAATCTTCTTGTACTACAACATTGTCCATTTACAACTTTCACTATCCCTTCATTGCATTTTAATATAATATGGGTCTTATTATCATTCCTCTTATTCCACAACTTTGCCCTTCTACATTTCTTGTCTTTTTTTGCATAAGGCCCCAACCATCGCCTTATACAGTGGCAGCCAGTCCATGTAAGTGCTACCTCCTTGTTTTCATTTGATATGGGCATTTTTATTATCCATCTTCATGTACTACAACATTGTCCTTTTATAACTCTCATTATCATTTCATCGTATTTTTATATAAAGTGGGTGTTATTATCATTCCTCTTATTCCACAATTTTGCCCTTTTACATTTCTAATCTTTCTATAAGGCCCCAACCATCGCCTTATACAGTGGCAGCCAATCCATGTAAGTGCTACCTCCTTGTTTTCATATGATATGAGCGTTTTTATTATCAATCTTCTTGTAATACAACATTTTCCATTTACAACTCTTATTTTTACACCTTCTAATTGTCATATAGTATAGGTGTTATTATAATTCCTTTTCATTTGATATAGGTGTTTTTACATTGTCCTTCCACAACTCTTATTTTCACACCTTTTAATATTCATATTATATGAGTTAATTATTATCAATCTTCTTGTACTACAACATTGTCCATTTACAACTCTCATTATCCTTTCATCGCATTTTAATATAATATGGGTCTTATTATCATTCCTCTTATTCCACAACTTTGCCCTTCTACATTTCTTGTCTTTTTTTGCATAAGGCCCCAACCATCGCCTTATACAGTGGCAGCCAGTCCATGTAAGTTCTACCTCCTTGTTTTCATTTGATATGGGCATTTTTATTATCAATCTTCTTGTAATACAACATTTTCCATTTACAACTCTTATTTTTACACCTTCTAATTGTCATATAATATAGGTGTTATTATAATTCCTTTTCATTTGATATAGGCGTTTTTACATTGTCCTTCGACAACTCTTATTTTCACACCTTTTAATTTTCATATAATATGAGTTATTAATAATCAATCTTCTTGTACTACAACATTGTCCATTTACAACTTTCATTATCCCTTCATCGCATTTTAATATAATATGGGTCTTATTATCATTCCTCTTATTCCACAACTTTGCCCTTCTACATTTCTTGTCTTTTTTTTGCAAAAGGCCCCAACCATCGCCTTATACAGTGGCAGCCAGTCCATGTAAGTGCTACCTCCTTGTTTTCATTTAATATGGGCACTTTTATTATCCATCTTCATGTACTACAACATTGTCCTTTTATAACTCTCATTATCATTTTATCGTATTTTTATATAAAGTAAGTGTTATTATCATTCCTCTTATTTCACAATTTTGCCCTTCTACATTTCTAATCTTTCTATAAGGCCCCAACCATCGCCTTATAGAGTGGCAGCCAATCCATGTAAGTGCTACCTCCTTGTTTTCATATGATATGGGCGTTTTTATTATCAATCTTCTTGTAATACAACATTTTCCATTTACAACTCTTATTTTTACACCTTCTAATTGTCATATAATATAGGTGTTATTATAATTCCTTTTCATTTGATATAGGCGGTTTATATTGTCCTTCCACAACTCTTATTTTCACACCTTTTAATTTTCATATAATATGAGTTATTAATAATCAATCTTCTTGCACTACAACATTGTCCATTTACAACTTTCATTATCCCTTCATTGCATTTTAATATAATATGGGTCTTATTATCATTTCTCTTATTCCACAACTTTGCCCTTCTACATTTCTTGTCTTTTTTTGCATAAGGCCCCAACCATCGCCTTATACAGTGGCAGCCAGTCCATGTAAGTGCTACCTCCTTGTTTCAATTTGATATAGGCATTTTTATTATCCATCTTCATGTACTACAACATTGACCTTTTATAACTCTCATTATCATTTCATTGTATTTTTATATAAAGTGGGTGTTATTATCATTCCTCTTATTCCACAATTTTGCCCTTCTACATTTATAATCTTTCTATAAGGCCCCAACCATCGCCTTATACAGTGGCAGCTAATCCATGTAAGTGCTACCTCCTTGTTTTCATATGATATGGGCGTTTTTATTATCAATCTTCTTGTAATACAACATTTTCCATTTACAACTCTTATTTTCACACCTTCTAATTGTCATATAATATAGGTGTTATTATAATTCCTTTTCATTTGATATAGGCGTTTTTACATTGTCCTTCCACAACTCTTATTTTCACACCTTTTAATTTTCATATAATATGAGTTATTATTAATCAATCTTCTTGTACTACAACATTGTCCATTTACAACTTTCATTATCCCTTCATCGCATTTTAATATAATATGGGTCTTATTATCATTCCTCTTATTCCACAACTTTGCCCTTCTACATTTCTTGTCTTTTCCATCTTCATGTACTACAACATTGTCCTTTCATAACTCTCATTTTCATTTCATCGTATTTTTATATAAACCGGGTGTTATTATCATTCCTCTTATTCCACAACATTGCCCTTTCTACATTTCTTGTCTTTTTATAAGGCCCCAACCATCGCCTTATACAGTGGTAGCCAATCCATGTAAGTGCTACCTCCTTTTTACATATTTCCAGCTGCATATTTGATTCTTCCTTCTGTTGACATTGTTTTTCTGTGTTAATGACCTCCCAGGCACCTTTGGATTTATTATCAGCACTTCTGATGTAATTTTACAGTGGCTTGTCACTTAAGGGAGCTGAGCTTTAAATCATATGTTTTCTTTTTTTTGCCATTGTTGTTTTCTTATTTACAGTCCTGGTAATCTCGTATTGGTGCAAGGCATCTAGAAATTGTTCTTATTTTATTGAAGGGGCAGGTGTGGTCCAATATTTTCCTTACAGCCTTTTGAAATGCAGAGTATGCCTCTTTAGCATCAGGGGCATTGTGCACCTTAGTCCAGTTTTCTTTGGAGAGTTCGTATTTCACGCTGTCCAGGATTTATGTTGAAAAAAAAATATTGTGTGTAACATCTCCGTTTTAGCAGTAACTTCACTCAGTGTTTTGATGACTCCACAATTTTTTATAGGATGTCAATGGCTAACCTAGCTTGTCCCCCTGGTGGTCGATACATACCAAGTAAGTAGAGGTTTTTGTTCTTTATCCTTATATCCACTAATGCTGCTTCAAAAGTTAACTCTACACTTTGGTTGGAGATTCTATTTTTTCTGTCTTGATGGCAGCAGTTTCCTGGATATAGATTGCAACCCCTCCCATTCTATGATATTCCCTGCTAGAATATGTGACTAAACTGTAGCCACTAATCTTGGTGAGTTATAACATATCTGAGCTAAGTCCATGTTCAGTTACTTACTTACTTGCATACTTGTATTTATCCCACTAGAAGCTTTTCAGCCGTGGTCGTCATTGGTAGTTGTCAGCCTTCACTCATCAAGGAATTCTTCTACTGAATAATAGGCTTTATTTAATAGAAACATCTTCAGCATTTTCTTGAATTTAGCTTGATCTTCACAGAATCTTATTTCTTGTGGTAATTTATTGAAAATTTTGCTTCCTGAATATTGAGGGCTAGTCTGTGCTAGTGTAGTTCTGCGATGGTTGATATGGATACTATTTTTTTGTCTTGTGCTGTATCTATGTACTTCATTATTTCTTCGGAAAAAATCGGGAAATTTAAGAACATTTAGGGCCGATTCCAATATATATGCTGATGGCAGGGTAAGTATTTGAAGATCCTTGAATAAAGGTTCGCAGTGCTCAATGAAGTGGGTTTTACAGATAATTCTTAAAACACGTTTTTGTAGTAGGAAGATTCTATTTGCCTCACTACAGTTTCCCCAGAATGCAATTCCATAGCAAAGTACACTGTGGAGGCAGCCATAGTAAACTTTCAATAGGACGTCTCTTTCAACTATGTTTATCAGTCTTCTTATCAGGCAACACACAACTGTTAGTCTACTGGCAATTTTGTTGATATGGTCAAACCACCTTAAGTTGCTGCTAATATGGATACAGAGGTATTTTACGCTATTGCTTGGTTGAATATTCTGATCAGTGATTTTAAGTAATGGACTGAAGTCTGGGATCTTTGTATTGTAGAATTGGAGTAGGTTAGTCTTTCCCTGATTTAATACTAACATATTTTCAGAGCACCAATTACTCATTTAATTTATGCCATATTGTGTTCTTTCAATGGCATTTTTAACATTTACATCCGTGATTAAGTGACAAACGTCATCAGCAAACATCCATATTCTGCCTTCATGTATAGATTCAGGTAGGTCGTTGACAAATAAGAGAAAGAGGATCGGTCCCAGATTCGAGCCTTGGGGAACTCCGGTATTAATGTTGTGTTGAATCTTAGATTTATAGTGCCTCAATACTCCATCATCACCCATGTGTTTCACTGAAACAACTTGAGATCTGTCTTTTAGGTAGGACATAATCCATTTTAGGGGCTCGTCTATTATGCCTAGATTGATCAGCTTTGTTTCTAAGGTCTCGTGGTGCAAACAGTCAAAAGCCTTTGTCATGTCATAGAATAGGCTGAAAACCACTTCTGAGCAGTCGATTCCATTATATACTGCAGTTAGCAGGGCAAAAACAGCATCTGTGGTTGACTTCTTTTTTTGAAAGCCAAATTGACTATTTGATAGGATGTCATGTTGTTCTAAATATGGGATCAGCCTGCGTAGGAAAGCTACCTCAAAAATTTTTGAGAACACAGATAGTACGGCTATGGGTCAATAGTTACCCACTACATCTTTCTCATTTTTTTTGTGGATGGGGACTATTTTCGATGTTTTTATCCTATCTGGGAACTTGCCTTCATTGAAGGATTTATTTATTATAAGCGATAGTGGTTTAGCCACAACTGACACAGATGATTTTAAAACATGGCAGGGTATGCTGTCAATACCAGCACTAGGCTTAATACAAATTTTCTTTATAATTTCAGCTATCTCATCTTCACTCGTTGGTTTAAGTTTCATATGAAAGCGAGGTCTCCCACTTCCAGTAGCTGCTTTCATTTTTTCCTACTAAATTTTTCACTTCCTCGTAAAAATACTTGTTGAAGGCATTAGCTACTGCGACAGGGTTGTCTACAATGTCCTTTTGTTCCTTGAGTATTATGTTGTTGTGAGTTATCGTGTCCCGGGTAAGTCCATGGACTATCCTCCATGACTCCTTGCTTATATTCTGTGACTTCATGATTTTGTTTTTGTAGTGTTCTTTTTTGCACGATGAAATCAGTTGTGAGTGCAGTTTTTTTGCCGTATTATATTGGTTTTTAGTACAAATATCCCTCGTTTTGCGAGTTTCCCAATAGAGCTCCTTCAGTCTTTCATTTGATAGCCTAATCTCATCATTTATCCAGTTAGAATCATCTTCATTTTTCACATTTACAAGTTGTTGGGGAAAACATATAGAAAAATTATGTACAAAACTATCATATAATTCATTAAATAACTCGTCAGAGGTACCTTCTCCATCTTCTAGAAAGTTTTCTTGTTCCAGACGATATAAAAATTCTTCCATCCCGGACTTGGTAATTTTATTCTTTTCAATTTTTAAGCCGACATTCTTTTTCTGTTCCACAACTACATCAATAAACAGCCAATCGTGATCAGACATGGGAGTAGCCACTGTGCCATAGTCCGTGAACTCTATCTCGTCATTTAAAATAATATAATCAATTTGTGTCGAAGAGCTTTCCGTCACTCTGGTGTCCATCGTAACTATATTTTTGAGTTTGTGCGAGTCCAAGACATCATACAAACACCTTCTATTCAGTGAATCCTCCTTACCGTCAATGTTGATATCACCACATATAATGAGTGGTAAGTCAAAAGAATTTAGCTGATTTAGCAAGTCTTCCAGCACATCCATGGATCCAGTTCTCACCAAGATAGTGGGTTTGAGTTCACTCATTAGATGATTTTATTCTTTCAATACTTCTCCTAAGACCTCGAACATTTTGGTGAAAATAGTGATGGAGGTTGTTTTATTTTGTCTAATAACTAAATGTCCCTGGTTATCTCTTCTTCATGCTTCTTGGGGAGCTTACAATTTTGGTTTGGTTTGGTTGTTTTCTTTTCTCTGGCGCCGGGCTAAAAAGGTTTTGTATTTGGATTTGAAGTTGTATTGCCTTCTATTATGTTGCTTTGGTTCAGTATTTCTCTTTCCGTGTTTATATGTGGGCAGAGGACTGAGTGGGGTACCTTTCTTGAATCAAGTTTAACAAAGTGGCTCTGCAGCTCTGTCATTAATTCAGGTTATGAGTGTATCGTTCCGGTCTGGTGTTATGTAAAGCAAAGATTTTGTATACCTTGATATGGCCACCAGACAGTGAGGTTTAGAGCTGTATATTTTTTCTTTCTTATTAGACGCACAATGGCTATATGCTCCGCTTGACTTTCCTGGTATTCGTGGATTGTGTAGGGTGACAGGGCAATTTTTCGTGATTCTTCTTTTTTGGCTTGTCTAAAAACTAACTCCTTATATTTTCCCTTGTCTATGTGTAGATTTTGTAGTCCCTCAAAACATCTTTTATGAAGATCATTTCCTATCATGCTACACGTTTTCATACCCTGGCCATAGAACTTTGGGAGTAGGGCTGTAGATCTCCTTGTGCATCTGTATACCAGATTGAGGGTTTGAGTAAGGGTGGCTATTTTGGTGATGTAGTATTGTGTTTCAAAACATTTAGTCCTATTTTATGTATGGAATTTGGTTTGTATCTCCAATTAACAAGACATCTGATACACCAGATAAGATGACTGCATAGAGAATTTCCCCTGCATCCAAGAGAGCTTCATCTATGATCATTCTTTGATACCTTCCCCCATTTTTCAGGTGATCAGTAGAGTTAATAATGAAGAAGTGCAAGGTTTTAAAATTGTCAACGGTAAGACATTTGTTGGTTTTTGGATGCAATTTTCTGAAACTTGTTCTGAAATCGTTTACTGCATCTCTTGTTGGGAAGTGGATAAGGTCGTCAGTTTCATATAGTTCGATTTATTGGGCTTGTCTCTTTTGCAATGCTGTACTTGTGATTTTTATCTATGATTAATTCTAGGAAGCAAGCCCAATCAAAAACAAATTCATAGGGCCTTTTGTTTTCCTGATTTACTATTAATTGCCCTGTGTTAAAGCTGATTAGAGCATACTTTTCTTTTGATTTTAACAGTTTTTCTCTCACTTCTCTTTATCTTATTTTCTTTGTTAAGTTCTAGCTGCCTATATACTTGACTAAAGCTGTGTAGTAGAGTCCCTTCCATTGCTCTCCAAAGTTCCTTTTGGTTTTTCGAAAGTTTTTTCTGGCCTTTTTGGATTGTATGTTTCTGTACATAGAGGCCCCAGCTCTACGCCAGCTGTAGTATGGGTTTGATTCTGTGTTGCATGACGATCTTCCTCTGATGTTTATATACACAGCTATCAAAGATACCACCATCTACTGTTTTTTTTTTCAATTTCTTACTCTCTGTGTACAGTACAACATTGCCCTTCCACAACTCTTGTCTCACTATAAGGCCCAACCAATGCCTTATACAGTGGTATCCATTCCATGTAAGTGCTACCTCCTTGTTTTAATCTGATATTGGCCTTATTATCAATCCTCTTGTACTACAACATTGTCCTTTCACAACTCTTGCCTCTCTATAAGGCCCCCAACCATCGCCGTATACAGTTGTAGCCAAATAATGGTACCTTCATGTTCTCTTGAAATATGTTTATTTTGACGTCAGTTTCTACTCGTAAGTTTTTTTACTCAATTTGAAGTACTGATGTCATGTTCATGTTATTAGAGGGAGGGTCAGGAGATGTATTAGTGTGTTTGTTGTCTATAAAGAATAGAACATCTTCTTTTTTATGCGTATTGGCCATTTTTCATGCTATAAGGTCAGTCAGTGGTGCTAGTAAATTCTGCTTGGAATCCAACATCAACATTTTACTATCTCTTATGTTTTTTGTAATCTTAACCATTCAAGTAAAACAGTCTGGTTGTCTGTTAAAACTTGAGACGTGAGTACAATTTTTAAATTTCAAATTTTTTTTTAAACATCACCAAGTGCAATGTTAAATAAACCCTATTTCTAATAACTTAGTTTTAAACAGTATAACTGTTCATAAGCTACAAAACAGATAATCTAACACAACTTGATGTAACAACTCAATATATCTTGGATCTCTGGACATGATATTACCTATTATTATTATTATTGCTATTATTATGCTAGAACCTGGAAAACAAATATTTTGCTTTGCTAAACATCCTGACGGACTGTAATCATGGATAAAACTTACTCCCTTAGTAGATTTCTCATCCTTATGGAACAGCTGAAGACAATTTTTACTGTTCCAATATACCTCAGAGGTCGTGTTTTGTTTACAATTTGTTTCTAGTTATTTCAGTAATTTCAAACCTCGTTTAACCAAATAATGTGATCTATTCTTAAACAATAACTTGTCCCCTAGTTATATAACCAAAACAGTAAAGCACAAATCAAGAAATTAACCCTTAAATAATAGAAACGTTTACACTAGCGCCCAGTGTCACCAATCATGAACTAGACACAAAAAATGTGCTTCAAAATGTACAACGGGATGAGAAGTCTACTTGTGTTGGTTAGGCTACAGTGGCGTAACTAATGCCAATAACACCAATGCGGTGCATTGGAGTGCAGGTTTTCAGGGGGGCGCTGGACATAGGAGGGCGCAGGACTTAGGGGGGCGCAGGACTTAGGGGGGTCAAAAATCTGATATCCTGGATTCTGATATTCTGTTTATCTAAAAAATATGTTGAAGCAAAACTCTTTGTAGCTTACCGAAAATAAATGTAAAACATATTTGTGTTACTTCTGTTACTATCACTACAGAATGTTGGTGACTATTTTGTTTACTATTATCATCGTTATCTCCTCGGTGCAACGTGCAAATCTGCGCTTATCGCATGAATAGACCGCTCTTGTTCATTTATCGTTGTTAGCCACAAAAATAGAAAGATAAAATCTTTCAGTATTATTTAAGTAACCACGACCACGTGTCCTGTCAGTCCTTGTTGTACAATCGCGTGGTTCTGTAATTATAACAAATAGTTGATTGTTTATTTGTGCGTTTTTTTGGATTTCGTAATGATATACTGAACAAAAGGAACAGAAATAAAAGACCTAGGGGTGCCAAGTTTAAAAAAAAAAACAAGATGATAAAAAAGTTAAAAAACTACCAAAGATCAACAAGTATTTAACGTTACAACAGCTAGGGAATCAAAATTATAAAATTATAAAAATTTTGAGAAACAGAACATGAACATTATATTGTAGCTTGCAATACCATGTTTACTGTATAGGGCACTGAATAAACATAAAATGTTAAGTCCCAATTTCACCAAATTCTTGCTAACGATTGTTCAGTTAAAACTAGGAAATCCGGTTTCACCGACGAAAACGCGTCAAAAATAACGGTGGAGTAGTAAAATCCAGGTGGCGGTGGCATTGAACTTTCATAATACCGGGCTGTTATGGGAGCAAGTAAACATAACCTAGAAAATTAATCAGTGTTTATGAGGTAGTGAAAAACACTGGAGACAACAAAATTACAGGAATACAAAAGATTCTGAGCAACAAAAACAAATAACGACAGAAAAAAAAAATAGCAAAACAATTAACACGAGTAAATAAAGGCTAAGCAGTGTTGATCAAACATATTCAATTGAGGAGAAAATTGGAGTTTTGCGGTTGAGTCAAGACTCAAAATCTAACTTTTTGCATTGATACTTTTTACAGATTCTGTTTGTTAACTAACCAGCAGTTTGGTACATTTGAAGTAGTAAAATAACTTGATGCAAAAGAGTTACAAGAACAAGACACAATAAAGATAACATCACAATAATAATTTTCTGTAAATACTAGAATAATGACAATTTAGGTTTAGTTATTGTCCTTAATTACGTCTGACTGAACACAAAACAATAAAATGTTTGAACGCTGGGTGAGGGCAACTAAAAACCGGGAAAGGAAAATGGAGCCCATTTTTTCAAACAATGTAAAAAGGAATTTGATAATGTTGGTATAAAAACACTCTTTTCAGCTGGGATAAAAGAGTGTGCCTTGATCCCCAATCAGTTCAACGCAATCGCTGATCACATACCTAGAGATACACCTTTACTAAAAACCTTGTAGGATAACCTAAAACAATGAACACAAACCACTATAGACGTTTGTATTTATTGCCTAAAGAAAAAGATAAAAAGTTTTGATAGTTCATATCGAGTAATAAAATCGATTTCGTATTAATTGAGCCTATTAAAATCATTACCATAAGCTACTCTTCATCACTATAATTTTCAAAAGCTAATTCGTACTGTTTTGTATGCTCTTCCTGCATTTTTGGCCTTTCCATAAACTTGAAACTCAAGGCCATCTGATATTTACTTAACGAAGGATTAAAGAAGTTAACCCGTCAAAATTGGCCAGTTAATTATCTAACGAAGGGTTATTCTTAAACTAGCTCTAACGGCGAGTGGTGAAATCCGATTTCGTTAGTTAAAAGTCAACTGCAGTTAGAGCATGGTTTAACGGCAGTTGAACACTTGTGAAATCGGGCCTTAGAAGAAGTGGTCTATATTTTATCGTCCTAAAAAGTACATTATTTAATTGTAATTATGTAATGTGATCCTCTTAAGTTATGTTAATGGTGTTTGGAAATATTTAGTAGCTTAATTTTGCTTTCAATCAATTTTATGAATAGGCCCTAATACATTTTTTAAATGTAACTTTAAAATTACTCTACATAATAAATTATATTTCTTTGAATTATCTTTCTCTAATTGAATAGAGCTTGTACAATGTTGTGTGTAGTGAAATAGTATCCAGGAAGTGTGGAGGTACGGAGAAATGTCGTTTAGTTGGAGGTTATGGGGGAGGGGGAGCAAAGAGTCAACAAATAGGGGCGCACGGGAATACTTGCATTGGGGCGCAGTCAGTCTAGTTACGCCACTGTTAAGCTATGCTATAATGATACACTTAGTGAGGCAACAGGCATAAAATATAAAATGTGACAAAAAATAAACTCACCGAGTTGTCGTGAGTGTCTCATTCAAGTAGATTGGTGAAATTTTCAGGAGTAGCACCCTGTGAAAGAGTAGCGAAGTGTTGATTGTAGAAATGTGGGCTCATGATGATGATGTCGGGTCATTCAGGACGTTGCATAGCAGATGGAATCTTGACTTTAACTGTAAAATATACAAAACATTTACAACATCAAACATGTTACACATTACGTAGACAACAAACATGAAACAAAAAACCTAATATTACTGTAGGGTGGATTTTTGTCTGCTGAAGGTTATGTTTGAACATTACTACGACTTATTTACTGTTATTTGATCAAATTAATAAAATTTCAAATTAACTGTTTTATTAACTTAATTTTTATATATTTATTTTAGTTTACTTCAGTTAGATACATTTTTATGTATCAAAAAGCCAAATTAAACATTAGGTTCACAAATTTACGTTGGAAATTAAAATCGAGTTATTTAATTAAAAACTTACATATGTTCAGTGCAGTAGTAATTTTTCTTGGCTAATTTGTCTTTGAAACTTTATTGAAAGCTCCATAGTAACAAAGTAATCATTATCAATATAATTTTATCATTATGAAACCTACAGCATAATTTATTTCTGTGTTATCATTTTCTGTGATTTTTCTTTAAAGTTGTGTAAGTCTCAATTATGTTTTACGAGTTGCATTTATTCATGTGTTTTCTGTTTTACATAAGAAAACTAGAGTTAACACTCTTTGACGCACGTTTTTGTAAATGAAGTTGAATGGTTTAGACAGATATTGTGAAATTTTATGTTTAAAGGGTCAATAATTGGAAGACCAAATTTTACCCTCATAAACACGCCTATAAATCCCATTCCAATACTTTGATCGTCCTGGTTCGTCAACTCCTTCTAATGAACATAGGTTAACACATTTTTACCAATCTTCTTCTAAATCAGATGATTTTTATTCAAGTTATCATGTTGCTTTGATTTATCTGTTTTTTTGGGTGTGTTGTTAGTCTAGTGGTTAGCATCTTTTTTGCGGGAGGGAATTATTGTCACATCGACAAAACTTTAATGGGTTTAGATTGCTTTCGCTTCTAAGCTCTTAAACTAAGTTAACTTTGACTTCAATTTAAAATGCAACTGGCATAGAAAAGAAACGAAAAAAAAGACATATTTAAATAATATATGAATTTGAACAAAAAAATGCTTTCATCCGCTTTAGGGAACAAAACTAAAAAGTAAATTAGTCCAAGATCTAGGTCTTACTATAAGATCTACAGAGTTTATTTCCTATCTGGGAAATTCACAATAACGAGTAAGGCGCTTGAAAATCGTAGCACCCCTTAAATTTTTGCTGGTAGGATTAAATCTCTCACACTCGCTTAAGTACAATATACTATACTCTATCCTATTGCTACTATTCTAGAATACCTGTTTAACGTTTCCTCTTTGACTTTTGCAAACTTAATCGAAGCAATGATGGTTGAACTTTGAACACGTCACCTCTACTGCGCTGGGTAGCAATTGTAGATTTGCGAGGTGGTCTGTAATATACAACACTGGTGTTAAGAAGACTAAAAACAAATTCTGCTTTCTTATCTTAAAGAATTCCAGGTTGAAGGAAAAACTTGGAAGTCATACAACATGTTTACAGTTTGGATTTAAAAAATGTGGATAAGAAAAATGTGAATGAAAAGAGTTGATAGATTATGAGAGAGAGTGGTAGAATATGACTGACTCTTAAGAGAAATTGGTGGACAAAGAATAGTTAAAAGACCATATAAAGAAATTGCTAGACATAAAAGAAACACTAATGCTGATAGGAAAACATCTATAAGAAATAAAAGGAAGAGGAGCCGTTAGGTAGAAATACAGGAATGGAAGAGGAGTAGTAGCAAATTTGAGAAATGGATCATGATAAAGACAACATAACTTTAAAAATAGTGAAAATTCGAGAAAACTAGATCAATCTGGAAGGATGTGGAACAGATGTATACTCTGTATGGTGGAACCTGTCTATATATCCTCCATCGACCTGCGGACTAGCCAATGGGCTTAAGCCCAGAACAGTCCCAGGTGGAGGAGTTGCATGCATGAGACAAGTTTTATCATACATAATATAGTGTAGTGACATTAAATTAAATTGTTTATACTGTTTGACACACTGTTGACAGGATATAAACTGTACAGGGTGGTGACCGACAGTAACTAGATGTTTTAAACGCATATTAAGAGTCTTTACACGAGCAGGGAGGGTTTTATTTAATTGCTGTATATTATGCCGTTTAATATCCATGGAGCGCTAGTCAGTAAAACACCGTATGATTGCCTATGGTGCACATATGTGTGAAATCCCCGCCCAGTGATATGTTTTAGCTCACTTTCACCTCGAGGCTATGATATTGTTTACAGCCAAAATTCAACCCTAGGTGAAATTACATTTTTAAGACAAAGGGATCTAACATAAGAAAGAAACTGCTTTTAAAAAAAGAACAAGTGATTACAACGTTGAAGAATATTGAAACGATTAGGCAATCTTTGATTTGTAAGTGTTTATATGCTCATGCACATTTTTCAGATCACGGTTATGACAGCAACGTTTGATAAACAATGCCAATGATTATTTTCAACTAAATCCACCACAATACAAATAATTCAATAGCCATAGTGTGTACACTAGTACGTACTATGTATAGGAAGGGTTATATCACGTTTCCGTGATATTCTGTGGCCTTAAGGACACCAGATTTAAGCTTTGTAGTGTTTTAAACTACAAACCAAGGCAATATAGTCAAAACTATCTGTGTTGACAACAGTTTATCATTTAATACGTTGTAAAATCTAAAAATTGACAATACAATGTTGCATAAAGCACCTGAAAATTCTAAGTTCAATTTTCAACACATACATTTTGGTACTTACTTATTGGATTCCCCTTATAAACACTTCTGTTTTAAAATATTCACGTAAAATTGGCAACATTTTTAGAATAAACATGATGCAATTTCAATTTGTTACAACTTCTGAAATTTCCATAGCAACGGAATCTGTAGAAATACTTTAAAACTATATAAGGCAGGTATGATCCAGTGCTGACTTGAGGTGAAATAGAGTTCACTAAACTAAAACCCGACTAAGAGTTAAATACCCCTGCCGCAGCAAACCTGCCAACTAAGCGAATTTCCATTTGTCTGAATTGATTTTCAATTAAATATTTTTAAATAACATTAGGTTTAACAAGTACCTAGGTTTGCTGCTACAAGGAAACTAATAAACTGTGGTTTTTAGGAAAATATGAATACCTTGGTATAAAATAAATTTGCCAGGTTTGATCAAAATATTTCCATAACTACTTAATTTTGACGATTTTCTCCATAAGAAAAACATCGGAATTATGAATTAAAAATTTTTTTTAATTTTCTCCGTTACCAATAACTGTACTGATATACTAAATTGTTTGTTTAAGCTCTTAAAAAAGGCCTAGAGAATCCGCTATTGGGAAATTTTGCGTTTTGAGGTTGAAAAATGTGAAAACCCCATTTTTACTCTTTAAAACCCCCCGTAAAACCCTGTTCCCATGGTCGGATCATGCTGGTTTGCAAACTCATTCAAGTTTATCCCGCCTTACACCTTTAAACAAAATTTCATCAAAATCGGACAAAAATTACTTGAGTTATCGCGTTCACGGAGACATATATAACTTTATGAGATAAAATTTTTCATTGTGTTTTTGGCCTCCGGGAACATCAAAATGAAAAAGTAAATCGGTCCCAGGCCTAGGTATTTGTGCCACATACGATAATAGCTACTTCCCTATAGGGAACTTCGCTAGCAAGGACAGCTGGGGGCCTTATAATTATATGTACTAGATAATTTATCTCCTACACCACACCTCAAAACTGTGTGATGTTTTTCATGGAATTATAAATTTATTGCTAGCGGGACTTTCTAGGATTTGATGTAGTTAAATCCACAGGCAAAAATGAAAAATCAACTGTGACTAAAATAAAATAAATGAACTCACCAAGTTATCTCGATTCATGTATAGAAAGTGTTGATCGTCGAATAGTCAGAAAATTGACATTGTTGTAGTCAGGTCGTTCAGAATGTCGCAGGAGCAGAAGAAATCTTGTATTTTACTGTAAAGAATGAATGATAATGAACGTATAAGGGTGGATTAAGGACTATTTTCGTTGAAAACTAACTTTCAAACCCTTTTTTAGTGATTAGCACAATCTCAGTTTACATTTTTTTCTTCCTCCTATGTTGTTTGCTTTGTGTAAGCTTTATCTCATCGATTTACTTAATCGAATTATTAATTATTAATTTTAAAATACAGCGTGTCCGAAAAAAAACCGACTTTTTATATAAGCATAGCTCATTTGTTTTTGTAACCGTTATTACTGTCAATATCTATCAGTGTCCGTGGTTTACAAATGAAGACTCAATTAGAAGGAATTAGGAACGCCATAAAGAGAAAAACACACTCACTCAATATAGGGGCTCCAGAAAATCATGGAAATGTGAAACAAACCCTTCTAGAAGTATAATTCACACTACAGCCATTGAATTCTGAACTGTGCCAATGGCACGTAGTGGATATTGTTTAAAATAGGCATAGGTAATTTTAACGTATCGAAGCATATCAACACTTAGGAATCAAAGCTTGTCAACCCGTTTCAACATTATACAGTGTCCAAATAATATTATCAGCCAAGTGGCTTATTTTTTCGGAAGTATCCTGTCTTCCTAAAAATGTTAATCCACATGAGAATTGTTATTTATTTGGAAAATATGTCACTGCGTCTAAAATGAAAGTAAACTAAAATAAGTTGCTACACTACAGTGATAGGCTCGTCATTTTGCGCATAATCATCATAGGCCAACAGACAGTGTTTACCACCCAATGCTCGAATAATACTAAAATGGCATGATAAAGAAATGAATGACACCTTTCCCCCATCATGACAATAACTATTGCGTAAATACTATCCGTTTAAAAACTTAGTTTCAGTACTTACATCAGTTAACAGTTGTGAGAAAATTTATGAATCGAACAGCTAAGTTAACCCTAGATCTGGCATTGGTCCGCTAAGTTAAAAAAACTAAGTTTTTAAATTCACAATGTGGTTCAGAATTAGGTAATTGGATAAAAACTTACACTCATCTAGTTAGCAGCAGAGATTCTTGCCTAATTTAAATTTTGTTTTAAATTTGTACTAGTAGTTCCATAGTAACCAAATATCCATCATACTATTAAGTTTTATGAATTTGAAATCCATTAGCAAGACTTTTCTTAATGGTGATATTTTTTGTGAATTGATTTTTAGTTTTTAAATATGTAAATTTCCATTACCGTATGTTTTTCTTCATTCTAAATCAATTGCATTTTTTAATGTTTTTATCTATTTTAGATATCAGATTAAAGTCAGACTTTTTGACACAACTTCTTGCAAACATTATCAAATGCAATTTTACTGTGTCGTTTTGTTTCTTAAGAGTTTATCCAATGATCAAATTTGTAACGTTTTACTAGATATCCCATCTATTGTCAGAAATCAGTAATTTGTACCAGTAAATGTGTATTTTTCATCACCACCATGAGCAACTCTCGTAAGGAAATATACTCTGGGAACCTATTCAAATAACTTTAAAATTGTAGTGTCTATTAATATTTGTTTTCAATTTATTAATATGAAAATTAAACTAAATTGCCACAAATTGACAAATGTGACTGCACTCTTTTGACAATGATCTTTCACATACAGTAGACTCCCTCTTATCCGGACTCCTCGGGACCGAGGCCAGTCCGGATAACGGGTTTTTCAGTTAAACCGATGTCCCCCAAAACTCGTTGACACTGACCATTTACTGTGATATTCGACTTAAATTTAGCAGAGCATTGTATTTAGACACGTGATCACTGGTCTCAAATCTTTTCCACGAGAACAGTCGTTTCAGTACCGCCCACTTCCTGCCCGTCTAGTCCGGTTAAACCAATGTGCTGATAAAAATTGTCTGGTTAAAGAGATGTCATTTCTGCCAAGTGTAGTCCGGTTAAACCGATGTCCGGTAAAAAGGTGTCCGGATAAGAGGGAGTCTACTGTAGTGAATAAAGGCCAGAACCTTGTGTAAAAAAGACGTTTCACGGTTTTTTTATTGTAACAACTGTGCTTTATATTAAAGAAATGCGATAACATCCCGTAGAAACTGGATCCATCTGTACTGATTTCATTTAATAAAAATCAAAAATGGGAAATAGACCTTACATGTACAGTACTGACAGTTACATACCATCGAAGTTCATGAAGCAAACAGCTCTAGTCAGTGAGGGGTTGCCTAGAGGAGAAGAAGATGCAGTCAGCTGTTGGTATCTTATTGTCTCCCATTGCCTTGCCTTTCACCTTCATCAATCTGATGTTGTTGCCTGTGGCTCTCTCTAAGTCGTCCTCTTGGGTTTTCTTTAGTTTCTCCTGCCACCTATCACAGTAACATAGTACGAAGACCCTTGAATTTACTCGGGGCAGAAATCAATCTCGTTGTGGCCAATTAGCACTTATTCGTCAGGTTACTGATAATCCAAGAGCTGGAATTCCAACAGTACTTCAATTAAATAAAATTGTATTTCCACGGTAACACCAATTTGAAGGAAAGTACACAAAAAGACTATAAGTGATACTAGAAGACATTAACTAGACGATATAAATATTACAGGCTAAACTGTACTCAGGGAGTGCGGTTAGTCAAAGGGCCGACACTACTCACACATATGCAGGCCTTACACACTTACGGATGCAAGTTATAGGACATTTCATTGAGAGTGTGCGTGCAAGTGTCGGATCTCTCGCAGGTAGCGTTGAGCTCCAGCCTGGGCAAACAAGGGATTTGCAAATGTTGATGTTCATTTTCAAGGATAAACTAATAGTCCTTGATTTCTAGAGTTAGAGGCACAAAAACTAACAACAACCTAAAGGAAGTTGGAAGTTGTAACTCTTCTTCTCTTTATAATAATAATATCTATTGCTGTGAAACAAATATAATATTGCATGGCATCCGTCAACATTTAACACTAATACCGAAACCCCACATAGGCTGACGTTAACCGAAACCCCCGGTCTGTGAGACCCCATTTGAAAAATAATGGACTTTGCTTAGAAACGCACAAACCGAAACCCTCGGTCTGTGAGACCCCGCTTTAAAATACACTAACGCTGGGCTTCTGAGACGGACATGTTATGAACAGACGACCTGTCAAGGTCACGGCACCCATGCAAAATGAACAAACGATATATCAATAGGTAGGGGAGGAAAAGGGGGGAAGGTATTGGGGGAATGGAATCTACCAAGTAAACAGTGTTGCCAACATGCGTTTTTGAAAATTCCTGTGGGCCTGTCAGACCAGGGTTTCGGTATTAGTGTTAAAAAGAGGTTTTGAACTACAGATCAAATAAAAATGTCATGTTCATTTTAAAATTGTTTTTAAGATATAGGTACATATTTTGAGGATATTAAGTGAAAATTGTAAATCTTAACCTCGTGTATTTAGAAATAAAAGGATGTACAGATGGAGCCACTTTAAAACCTCAGCACCCTTAACTTTTTGCAGATACGGCAAGGATTAAACTTGTCACACTCAAACTGAACTCTATACTCTAGTCTAGAAATAATAACTATCCTACAATACCTGTTTAACAGTTTCCTCTTTGACTTCTACAAACTGCATCTAAGGAAGCCTCCAAGGCAAAATGTCCTGGTGGTTTGTGTAACAGCTATCGTCGTGTCTGTGTGTCAATCAGTTATGGTGTTACACTTAGCACACATCTCTACAGCACTGCGCTCCTTGCACTGTGCTGAGTGGCAAAATGTTCTGTAATACATAGCATTAGTGTTTTTATATAAAAAAACCCTGGCTTCCTTCAAAATTGTTGAAGTGATAGGCTTAGGAAAAACTTTGTATGATCATCAAATGTCTTCAGTTTGTTTGAAAATAAGTCAGAATTAGAGGAACATGCATGAAAAGGAGGTGGTCCAATTAAATGGATTTGATTCATCTTACTCTCCTACAATTTACCAATCTTATATCAGTTGAATAGTCTTTAGAGTGTAGAATATGATGACTAAATTTATTAGGTACCTAAAGAAAATGGTTTGATCTTTATTGAAGTATTTGAAACTACAAACCAAGGCTATGGTCAAAACTAGTTGTGGTTGAAACAATTTTTTATTAATATATCGCAAGAAAAAACAGTGACTATGTAATACAGTAGTGTGTAAAGTAACTGAACATTCAAAATTTAATGTCTAACTATAGCATACCCTACAGTTTCGTACTTACATATTGGTTTCATCGTATAACACCTTCTGTTTTACCATATTCACGTAAAATTGACATTTTGGTCTAACCTGGTGCAAACTTAAAATTTCCATAGAAACGGGACTAGTTCAAAAACTTTAAACTCTTATTATGCAAGTATGTTTAAGTAGTGACTTATAAGAGGTGAAATAGAGTTTGGGATGTCTCAAAAACAATAATTTGGGAGTCTCATGCACATCTACATGGGTTGAAATAGTTCAATATACTATGAATTCTACAATAATAGGATTTAAAAATATAATTTTGAAAATTTGTACTGATAGTGTATTTTTTTTATTATAGAACATGATCAAACTATTCTCATTCTGAAAATAAACTTGTTGGTTTAGCTTAAAGTATCAGAGATTTATTGTTTGAATATGAATAAAATGAATTGAATAAAATATAAAATTCAAAATAAGTTTTAAATACAATTTTAGACAAATCTCCATACTAATACGCCAAACTAAATAAGAAGACAAGGAAATTGATGCCTGTTTAAGCAAGTGCCGACAGGACTATAACTGGTTGTCTGACTTCTGTATAATCTATTGTAATGTCGTAAATGATACGTTGATTTATTGTTGGCAAGATGCTCGCTGGTAGTCTGACATTGAATTGTCTATTGTGCAATATGTTCTATGAGAAAAGCAGAAGGTAAACAAAAACATCGTTGTTGTTATGAACATGAGACTGTGTCTCTAATAGTTTAAAGTTGGAAATAAGATGTTGTGCATTAATTAATGGCTACAAACTTCTTTCAATTTTTTTTTTAAGAGGTTGGCGGCCTCTTTTAACCTTGCATTTGCCTGTCCACATAGACTACAGATCTGTGCGTGGAACGTATCCAGCAAAGCAAGGGGTGAGCCGGTACAGTACAAAGGTGAACTGTACTGATAAAAGTTAGTGGCAGTGACCAGGATCCGAACCCACAACACTTCTGCCTTGGGCCAGAAGTCCGAGACGCTACCGACTGAGCCACCGACTCACCAATGTCAATTATCCTATCTACTGTTGAGAATTAGTAGTGTCGGCTTCAACTATTGACAAATATTCTCAACACTGATATCAATTCCAAAGAACCGATGGTATCGAGATTCAACACATCCCTAATTAAAATATACTGGTATTCCTTCCAAAACCTAATTCGTAAAATTTAGTTATTACTATTACGATACTTAAGAGCCCATGTATTTTAATAACATTCTGTGTCAGAATCTTATCAAATTTTTGTTGTTTCAGTGGATGGTCCTGCTCCTGACTCCATCACTGGTCACGGGGGTAGTTTGTTTAACGGAGACTCTCACGTGCTCTACTGGTCAGATGTCAGCTCCGAGATAGCTTTTGTAGTGCCGACCTTGACTAGGAGAAGTAAACACTTTCAACAATACCAGCATGACCCAGGTATGTACTGGGTACTAAGTGTTTTTGAAGTAATAGTAAAATTATTTAAGATGAGGAGTGAGCTGACATGGTAGATTGTTGACTTTGGCCTCTCAGGTCCTGGGAATTGGTCAAGATGTCCCTCTAGGCCAAGCCGAAAGAAGTTAGTAAATGATTCTGGGCTAGAGTCTATGAAGGGAGGTGTTAAAATAAATGAAAACTAAATCTCCTTTTAGTATGTTCTAAAGATTCTAAATGTAATTTCCACTTTCAATAGGGTGTTAGGACAGTTGACTTAACCCAACTGACCATAAGCATGATTTTTCTAGCAATTGCAATAGCATGACAATCACCCATAAGATTAATACTGCATATGTTTCGTGTAAAATTAAGTATATAATCATTGGAAGTAGCTGAGTGATTATAGTGCTCGCCTATCAATCAAAAGGTCGCCGGATCGATCCTGAGAAAGTCTGTAGCTTTTTGATGGTACAAAACTGGACCCTGCTGTTCCTGACCATTGTGCTAAATAAATGCTTATGGCTTGTGAAACAGCTTATCTTAGTCAGTAACAAAGCTACACAGATCATCTCACACCATTCTACACTCATCCTTCACTCATGTTTGGGTTCAAATACACACCTAGGGTGTGTCCCCATCTCAATTGATAATAATAATCATTGTTGACTTGTGTGTTAATTTTTTACATCGATTTGTATCATGAGACAAAGTGTTCCTCTGTGTGACAGTGTGGTACGAGCGCAGCATGAGTGCGCCGTGTGAGTCACAGGACAAGCCGCGAGCCATGAGTCTGGACCTGGAGACTACGAGTCATAAGTCGCACCAGAGCCATGTCAGAAGACATCCTCCCACGTGTGTCATGCTGGTGTGGCTGGAGAGCTATGAGGACCATCTACACTTCCCTGCCAGTGAGTACAGGAGTGTCTCGTAAATAAAAAACCTACTAATCTATTTAAAGTATTTGAAGTACGTTTATAAACATAAAACTTTAAATTTATTACTAAATATCTTTAAAAAACTGACTGGTCTAGTGGCAGAGTGCAGGACTTCGGTCCCTGAAGTCCTGGGTTCAAATGCTGCTAAATCAGCAATGAAATCCATCCAAGTGATAACGCCACAACCGCTAGCTAGATCTAGCCTGAAGTAATGTGAAAATGGGCCAGTGCCTAGCTTCCTAGGACAAAAAACAGAATACCTAACTAAATCTGCATTTTATTTTAAATTTAATGTTTAAATTTATTTTATTGTCACACAAATTTGTAGAATCAATGCAATGCACAACAGTAACATAAACATACAAAACAAACCATCTTTAAGATAAAATAATAGATGGACGTGTTGTACTTTTAGTTCAGGACAGGACATGAAGCGTTATTTCCGTTACATTATTCAAAAAGGGAGGAACAGAAAAGAATTTTTCTCTCCTGGCACCTAGGGAATTTTTTTTAATCTTGTATGAAGATTCTTGCAAATGGTCACAATGAACATCAAATTTGTATTCTTTATTGCACTGTCCTATGTCATGACTGTAAACCACGATCCCGGCACTTACTGTCTCACTTGATCGCAAAGGCAACACCATCTTCTCCTTCAAGAGCGGTGAAATCGGATGTCTCGCAGATTGTGGTGAATTTACAAACAAGGTGTACATATAAATGTCAATAATCAAAACCTTCACATGATGTCAAGTTTGAAGTCAGTGTACAAGAGCTCACTAATTTGTCATGTTACAGGCGAGTTGCAGGCACACACCACCACAGGCCTGGAGACTCAGTCCGTGTCCAAGGCTCAGGACTGTTTTGTCATTTTCTTGCACGCTCTCAACAGTGGCCTGCTCAGAGTCAAGTTGCAGGGACCTACTGGCAGGTCAGTCAAACAAATATCTAGTCCTGTGTTCCCGTTGAATTGTTGATAACATTAGCAATGTCACAAGCCCAAAGTTACAGACCCATTGAGTGGTACTTGAGGCAACCCATCCAATGTGTAAAGCGTGTCTTTTTCTAAAAAAACTGTGAAACATTACAGAGAAGTAAGATACAGAGGAAATGCTTATGGAATAACCGTGCAATTTTAGCAATGGAATGGTGGGGTGGAAATATACTAGTACCGAGCAAGGAAGAGCCGGAACAGCTATTGTTTAAACAGCAGTTATAGCCCACGGGCTCTTCCCTACAGCATGGCAGCTGTAATACTTGATGGTGAGGGGGGGGGAGGGAGACCAATATTATTTGCACTAGACACAAGCGATGACTGGTGCTAGATACAACCTAAGTGGACCGTTAAATGCTTCTTCTGTATCTTACTTCTCCAGAAAACACGTAGATTATTTAACTGGTCACTAAGTTGGATTAAATATCAAGGTGAATTGTACCATCATATTAGCATAACTTGTTCTCTTCTGTGTGTGTGTTATGTTGAATAAGAAAGTTAAATTGTTGACAGAATGAACATGGCTACTCCGCTGGTGGATGGTATGGTTATTAGTAGGAGAGTCGTTGGCTCTCTGGTGAGACAGACTGCTCTGAACATCTGTCGCAGACGACGCCTGGATAATGACAGGTAACGTTTTAAGATAGAGAATATTTATATTCATCCATTAGTTAAGAGTACAGAACTCTTAACATGGAAGCTTGTGGTTAAAAACCAGTTAATCGCCAATGATTATTATAATCGATGCTACTGTATTAGCTTTGTGACAATGCCATAACCTGGATGGTAAGAAGCCATTATTCAGCTGTAAGTTAAAAACTTGAGTATTTTAGCTAAGCAGAACTCTTAGGCTTGAAAATCAAAATATTCTTCTATCTATCAAAACACCATGTGGTAATAATAATTTTTTAAGTAATCAGAGAAGGTCTATAGTTGTTGACTCTTTTGTCTAGCCTACTTTCTCACTTACAATCCAATAACGTTGAAATACATCTTATAAAGTCACAAATATCTCACAGGGGAAATTGCTTTGCAAAGAAAGATAACTTTCAATTCAACAATAACTCAAAAATATATACTACTCCTAAGGACATTTGAACCAAAGAAGGGATTAGGCCTCATCAACTCACTGCAACTACTTCCTCCAATCTCCTGCATCTTCTTCGTCGGTTCTCAAATTCTCCTATTTCAGTTTCATCTTTCAACCCTAACTGAATTGGATGGAACAATTCTTTATTGTATTTGAACTCCAATAAAAACAAAAATACAAATACTAATTGCAAAACATAAATCTTACCAATTAATTATCGTCAAACAATAAAGCCCTGAGTAACATTTTTAGTAATTAGAGCAACTTGTGGTTGGGTCGAGAAGAGGTTAGCTTAATTAACCTTTTCATTGGTGTTCCTAAAAAGTTTAATATAGTTTCCATTAATATTAATTTGATCATAATATGATATATAATATAATATTATATAATATTAATATTAATATAATACTAATATATTAATACTAATATAATACTAATATTAATATAATATAATACTAATATAATATTATTTTCATTTCACCTACCCACTGAGCTAGAAATACAACTGGAAGTAGCACTGACAAGACAACTTGGCTAGAAAATGCAGACGCTGTATTTTTTTTTTAGGTTAGCACCAATTACGGTAATCAGCTTATTGGCTCATGGCTTTATGTATGAACAATCACAAAATCCCATAGTTCAAATGTATAAAGTTACTTTATCCCCTTGTACAAATGGTAGTACGTCTCACATTTCTCTCATTCAGTGCTACCTCCAGTTATAGGCTTAGTGAGTCCACCTCTTAAGTCTGATGCTTGAAACAGACTCCTCAGTTCTCTATCATCCTCAATTCTCCAAGTTTTTGTCAGTCTAGTGTTTTGTACTTGATTTAACAATTGAATTTATTTTTAGTTCAAGCCTACAGTGAATATTGATGGTGTGAAAACATTTTTTACAGCTACCAACCTCCCCATGTTAGAAGACGGATGAAGGTACAAGAGTTGGTGTCCAAGTACCGCTGTGACATGAGTCAGCCAGAACTGTTGACGTACCTACTGACAGGAGCTCCCTGACCTCCAAGCTCCTGGAGACGCAAGACTGGCTACTCCAAACGCTGATGGTAACATCGGCTCGTATACTCCAGCTAAGGGCTTCGGCCATGTTGGGAACTTACAAAAGCACCTCTGTGAACTTGCAAGAAGCACTCTATACCGTACCGTGACTACAATAGTTTTCAGTAATCTAAGTACTTAAACATTCTTTTAGATTTCTTCTTCTAGAGACTATCAAACAATTTAAAGGAGGACTTCTGACTCAAGTTTGCAGAGAATTCGAAACTTGAGGGCAAGCTATGAGTTCATGTAACTAAGAATACAAAATGAAAGAGAAGTGAACAGAATGAAAGTAAATAAAAAGTGTTAGGTAACAAATATGGTACCTTAACCATTTAAAGTAGTTTAAAGTAAACTATTGTCAAACTTAAAAAAGGCTGGTTGAAATCTGTAACACCTTTAACAACAACTGAAAACTTGTATATAAATTGGCGCCATTATCCACCCCTTTGTTATGTAATGATTTTGTTATGTTTATGATATTTCTTTTCTTTGTTGAGTTAGAAAATTAGTTTTCAACAACATTTTGTCCAGTTTTTCCAAGTATGTAGCTTCATAATGTTCTAAATCTCCCCCATTTAATTCATAGAACTCTTTTGCTCTTTTTTTATGTTTCATCATGATCTTACTTAATTAATGTAAACCTAAATATACAGTATGAGTTCAGTATATAATACATATAAATTGGCACTGTAAAATAAACAAGTTTTTTAGTAAATTATTAAGTAACCTTTAGATTGTCAATTGTCATTTATGTTAAGTAGACATTTTAAATGTTGAATACTAATAATACTGTACTGATGGTAAATTTTATCTTTTTTTTATTTATTTATTGCTCTTGACAATTTTTACATTGTGTAGCATATAATGCTTATTCTAATATTTATAGTTACATATAGGTTATCTTCTAGTAAAGAAAGGTAAAATGTGTTTAGCTTTATTACTTGTATAAAATAAATGTACTTATGTAAAGATCTCAAAATGTAAATAAACTTTAGTTAATTTATATTAAAAGTGAGTGAATGGATATATTTTTTTGCACTTTAGATTGAAGATATATAATTTAATTTTTCATTTTTCTAACACTATGTGTAAATAAAAGCTATATTGAACCTGAATAAGAGTTATTTCTTCATCTAATTACCTGAAATTAAATACATGTTTTGTACCATTACAATTAAAATTGTTGGTTTATTTGATAAATGTTTAGAATAGATTTACAGTGGATTCCACATCATACAGATTTATGAATTATTTGTAAGGATAAAAAACAAATTTTTGTCATACTACAGCAAAAAGCAATTTTTAAATAAATGCTTTACGGATCTAAAGTAGCTCCTTTACTCCCTAAGGGAGTATAAAGTCTTTTTAGTCCCTAGGAGTAAAAGTCATCTGTTGTAAACATTGATTGTAAGCAATCACACGTATCAAAATAATGTATTGAATGATTTAATCGGTTGAAGCTTATTGTTGCATTCTTTTAAATAGTTTGACCTATCGATAGTATAATCTACAGTGCCACACTCGTAATAGACAAAATTATTAAATCACTTACCAGTACTAAACAGCTGCTAGTTTGCATTAGCAAAATTTCAAACAAGCTGGAAACCGTTTTGAGAGTTTATCTTTACATGAAAAGTATTTTCGTTTTATGACCTTATTTGTGAAATAATGTAGCAATAGGACAAAATATATAGTTCATCACACAGGCAAAAATTATCTTCAACCCTCGCTCATTTCCCGACTTAAACTTGACCTCGGTCGTGAAACTTGAGATCTGGTCAAAAAGAGTCTTTTTACACCCTAAATAATGAATAATGAAATATACTATTGATTTTTAAAATTCATGAAAAATTAACAAATAAATTAAACATAAAACACATATGCTGAGACAAGCTTTTGATATATTAATCTGAACATTCATTTTTAATATATTTTTTAATTCCTTACAGTTTACTTTTATAAATTTTATATCTCTATTAAATATTAGCCTACATTCTTCAAGGTTTGAATTCAATAAGGTACATTTATATTTTGAACAACTATAAGAAAAGCTTGTGGCTGGATTGATACCAGTCTGCTTATATTGAACTCTGAGTATTCTGAATAATACAGACTTCCTCGCTTCAGGGGACTTGTTTCATTTATTGAGGCAAAAAACTGCCTCGCCTTTCCTTACTTCAACAACCAAGTCTAATAAAATATACTTTCAGTCAACTCGGTTTGGTAAAATATAGTTTCAGTTGCACTTCGGTTGGTAAAATATAGCTTCAGTTAAGCTAGGGTTTGTAAAAAACTGTTTTAGTCGTAGTACTTGGGTTGGTAAAATTTACTTTCAGGGTTGCTAAAATATAATTGTGTTGTTCTAGGGCTAGAAAAATTTAGTTTCAAATAAACTGATTTTGGTAGGTTACCTTCATTATACTGAGATCTAATGAAATACTCATTTGGTTTACTTATATTCACATGATATAGGCTTAAGTCTTGATCCATTTAATAAACAAATCTTTATGAAGAAAATTTGGGTTTAGTTACAGAATTTTCAGGGATTAAAAACATGGGTCTAATAAAGAATGAACTTTGGGGAGAGAAAATTGCCAAAATATGTTCAAAAGATGAATTGAGAGCATAATATGAAAAAGAAAATGATAGAGATTCAGTCTATACAGTATAACGGAACTAGCATTGTTGGATGGCAAGTGAAGTGGTCAAAAAACAAAATACACACATTGTCGTTTAGACACTTGAAACAACTTTATCTGGTCTAAAACTGATATTATAAGGAAGACGTATTTCTATTAAGAAGTGTGTTTAATATGTGTTTTGTCTTTCAATTCGGTTACCGGTAGTTACCTACTTTTACTAGTAACCAAGGAAAAGATAAAAAATTCTATACAATACATTATTTCCCTTAAATTCATACCAATATTTATTTATGGCCAAAACGATTCCTTATAGTTTATGGGTTTTCAATGAAATGTCAACAAAGGAAGTAGGGTCTTTTGTTATAGAAGGAATGGTTTGAAGAAATTTAATATTTTCATCAAGCGTATGACGTAAATAAGGCTAAATAATAGTCTTTTGTTGATTTTATTAAAAGCTAAGTAGAGACAGGCATTCACAATAGAGTTCACGATCTTTGTTTGACACACAATACATAATGTTTTATTATAGGTAGTGATAAAATTAGCATATTTATGATGATTGCAAAGAAATATTACCAAACTTTTGCAGATTTTGTCTCTTCAACAAAAATATGTATCCTATATATTAAGAGGCGAGCATGTTACTTTGAAAATATTTTTTCTCAGCTTGTGTGCATTACAGGGAAAATCTTGCATTGAGACAAAACTAGTTGCTCTGCCCGTGCTTCGCTACGGGGTGAGAATGCAGAAAATAATAATTCAGTTTTACTTTAAGATACTATAATATTTATATACTATGAGAAACAGTTACAACACACTTACCAGGAAACATATAGGCAAAAGCTCAATCCTGCTTATTGATTATTTAAATTAAGATCTCTTAATTACGGTACTATCATTTTGTATAGTATATAGCATTTAAAATATATGCAAAAGTATAATTCATTGACCACATGGTACCAAGAAACAATTCTCCTTGTAAACAAATTAAATCAAATAGAAGAACAGCATTTCTGACAGCTGTAGTTTCATAACAATATTTGTTTCCCATGTTAATCTTATGGAGAAATACGAAACTTCAAAGGGCCCCCAGGGCTCACTCTCTAATTATTTCCCCAAAAAGAAAGTTTCCTGCACAACTTCACGTTACTCTCTTTCCAATGACACCAAAAACATGTCAATTGGTTCAGTAGTTTCGGAGGAGTAATTGTCACAAAAATCCTGCTTGCGTATTAAATAAGTACTAGTGTCCCTGTTGCTCGAATTCGAGCAATTTATAAGTATTACAGGCGTTATTTTAAAACGAATTTCAACCAAGTCAGCAAATATTTTTAGCAAACTGTTTAATTAGCAAACTTATTTACTGTTACAATTAACATATGCTCTTCTTCTCACTTTTGATTTCTGACAACAGCTGGAGTTTCATAACAATTTTTGTTTCCCATGTTAATCTTATGGAGAAATATGAAACTTTAAAGGGCCTTAGGGCCTCACTCTCTAATTATTTCCCTATAAAAAAAGTTTCCTGCACAATTTCACGTTACGCTCTTTCCAATGACACCAAAAACATGTCAATTGGTTCAGTAGTTTCGGAGGAGTAATTGTCAAAAAAAATCTGCTTGCGTATTAAATAAGTAATAAGATAGAATAGATATAAACAGAAAAACAAAACAAATGGATGAAATTACAATAACATGTTTTATTCACAGCATGGGATGAAAATAGAGAAGTTTGCACAATACATATTTTTGATCGAGTTTTCGACCACGAGGCAACCTCTAGTATATACATATCGCACTAACAACAGTTAGTGCATTGCAAGTAAATTAGGTATTTGTTAACCCTTAGTTCAACATATCGAGTTTTTTGTATAGTAATAACCTAATTCGTCAAAAACAATCCCTATTGTTATAGTTTCTGCTCAAACATTTGGTTTTCCTTATCACTATGATCAGTTTTGGTGTTGAAAGGACAAGGAAAGACAGTTTTTTGGTCTGAATAAGTAAAATTCTTCCTCTAGCACAGCGGAAGTGGTAGTCTATTATTCAAGCAACCCCGAGTACAATACAGGGTTGAATATACTCTGTGTAAAGTCACATTATCGTAAAGTAGTTTTACTATGTGACAACGTCTGTAATTTCCTGTCCTGCACTAGATCGCTCAAAAGAAGCAACAGTTTTTTATATAATTTAAAATAGGTGTCTCTAAATTCTTTGACAATTCAACATTATTCTTGGTTAATACCAAATGCTATAAATGTACGGTTAAAAGATTCATAGTTACATAGGTTGTTTGTTTGAAAAAAAAATATGATTTTATTTGTTTATATTAATTTTATGGAACATTCCTTGAGAATTGGCAAACTGAAGTAGGCTTGTACAATAAAACTGTGAAGTTATGACATAAAAATTAATTTTTTTAATGCAATCGTTTTTAGTATTAAATTAAATTATTGGAATCATAAACAAATTGTTTTAGTTATAGAAACCTTTTTTATACCATGTATTTTTTTGCAATTAGTAAAACTTTGTTATGATTTTTTTATTTTGTTATGTTGACCCACAAAACTGGAAGAATATTTGATCTTTAATCCTTGTGAATGAATAATGTGTCCTAGTTACTCGTATAATGAATCACACGATAATTTTTACTCAAAAATAGTTTCGACTAGGTTACCAAATCTCTTTTTTTCGCTTGTCTCAAAGTAATTTTTTTAATATAATCAATATACACGTTCAAGGGAAAGCAGTCCAAACTTCAAATCGACCAAATATTTGATCAATCTTAAGTAAGGTTTAAGACCACTCAGATTTCTATCAGCAAATGGACCTCTTGACAATTTTTTATTAATCTAGTCTACACTAACACCACCATTAAATAATTTACTGATAAAACATATTTTAATGACATTTAAAATCAATTTCACTGTAGAAAAGGGCATTAAATTAAACATTTTTTCACACTAAGTTTAAATAAAGATAAACGAGAATCCGAAAAAAAAAGCAAAAACAAACAGTCAAGTTTAGCACGACCCTGGAGAGAAAGGAAGTCACAAAACACTGTGGAAGCTAGAGTTTACTGGTGGGAAAATGAAGTTAAAAGTCACCAAGTCACACTGGAATAAACTTGTGTTTACACCACCTTTCTATTTAAATCTTCATTTCCACGTTGAAAATAAAACATTTGTAAAATGTATATCCTTGAAAACATACTTTCTAGGACAGTTAGTATCGTTATACAATGTTAAATACAACTTAAAATTTTTTTGACATTTTTAAAACCTTACCGGTACAACAAAGCAAGTGTGATAGTTTTAATTACTCAATTAATAAATAGCATTGGTATAGTCAACCAAGTACTAAGTAATACATGAATGTTACGTTAAAAGTGTGCTGTTAACGACTATAAAATATCAAAATGAGCAAGTACATGGTTTGGAGTACAAAAACGTAAAAATACAAATTTGCTTTACAGGTTATAAAACCTTGTTTATTTACTTGTTCCATTTATCTTCATCACAATACATTCAAAAAAATAATTCAAGGAACTAAATTTAGAGTACCGGTAATGATTACGTTCCCTCGATGTAGAAAACTCTGTTATTTTTACTAAACAAGTGAACATTTATGACAACGATTGGTTTAATTCTTTGGAAAGTAGTAATTTTTCACCATAAGAGATAAGGTTTATAAGAACCATATACTTAATGTTATCTTCGATTGAAGAAAACCCTAATTATTCTTATTGTTTCATAGTCAGGCTTGAAGTTGAATTATTTAAGTTACGGTACGTTGTTTCGTAGCCTTTGTTTTTGCAAAAACAGAGGCTACAAAACAAGGTACCGTACTCTAAAATAAATAATTCAATTTATAGTTCTTCCTAATGGGAAAACTAATAAAAATGGGCTTTAAATTGTAGGAGTAAATAAACATGATCCTGTTTTTGGGTCTTAATCTTCCCTAAAACATTTTTTATTTGTACTCTTAGAATTGTATATATTTACAATACATTTCTTCCAACTTCTTCGGTTCTGAACTATTTATATTAATAATTTGTGTTCAAGGAAAGTTAGTTCCAATAAAATAGATATACCTAACCTAACTGAAACCTTTAATTATAAAGTTAAATAACCGATGTGCTATTTTTATTCAATGCACATAAAATTGAAATTAACTATTTGCTGGTCTGACTGTTTTCCTTGTAAAACATATACGGATGAACTACCATCAAACCCCGGGGTGGTTTTAAATCAACATTTGAACAAAAATCATTTGTTGTAAAATAACAAATAGAGATTGGTCTACATGATTTGTTCATAAACGGACAAAAATGAAAATATTTTTATATTTTTAAAACTATCTTTAATTGACATGTTTGTGCATAATTTTTTGGTAAATAATGTATGTTGTAGGTTAACCCATCGATTGTATACTCCCTCGTAGATTCATTTACCTACATTATGATCACCTAGAGCCAGGTTTAACATCATGTTTTTATTCGGTATATTATACCTGTGTTAAATACTTATAATTTTATTTCCTATCATTTAAAAAAATTCTGTATCTACCTGTACTCTTATATTTTAAGCAAAATGATAGAACATGTAAAATTTACCCAATAATAAGAAACTTTTATTCAACGTTGAAGTTTTTCATGAACCAATCATAGGACATCAAAAACATTCCAAAACATGCTCAGATTTTACATAATATGGGATAATATGAGATATAATATGGGATAAGAAGTCTTGCAGCATCCAAAGTCAATAATTAATCAAACTAATTTTGTATTATACTGGGTAGCTAAAAAAAGGTACTCATCTTTTTCACTTCTAGAAACGTATTTTAAAAAACATTAGAGAAAAATAACAACATTAGCCTACTGCTAGAAACTACTTGTTGTAAACAATAAATAGGGGTAAAATAACAACAATGTATAGTTTTCTATTAAACAGCTGATTTATGGAACAGCTGATTTATAATTTAAAGCAGCAGTTTTAGTTTAAATGAGTGGAAATCAGTTTATTATTGTACTGTGTGATTCGAGGACTCTTTTAAAGTGTTTTAAATTATTGTAAAATCAGTATGTCAACCACAAAACAGACGGTCTTTGACCATTGTTCTTTGTGTTAAAGTAAAAAACACTGTACCTATTGTTTTATTTCAATAAACACTTGTTTCTTCTTCTTTCTTCTTCTTCTTCTACTAAAGTGTAGGCCTGAATATAAAAAAAACAGTTTGGCCTAGGCTAATCAAAGTACAATTGTAGTATGTATGTTGCAGTTGGTGGGAATTGTTAGGAAAAATAAATGCAACTATTGAATATTGAATTATAAAGAGGAAAAATGAGGTCCAATGACATTAATTTACCTAATCCGTTATGCGAATGGAATTGATTGAAACACATCAGTGATTTGCGGGACTCCGAGGATGGATTAATTCGTCACTCGGTTACGAATAAAATTACTATATTTGTGTTAAGCGACGGTTTAAACAGTTTACACACTATTTAACCTTGTGTAAAACTTTTTGCCAGACTATATAAAAAAATACAAAGTGTCCCTTGAAGGTGCCTAGATGTTTGATTTTAATTACTAGACCATTTATGCACTGAAATCTCTTAGACTTAATACAATTAATATATATTTCAAACAATTAGTTCTAAAAACATGTTTTCAAGTTTGTATACTCTTTCAACTTCCACATCATGCCGACACACCACAAGATTTGTACGGTATGTGAAGTGTATCGAGTTAAGATAGTATTGGACAATTCATGATAAGTGAACAGCATAAACGAAGTGCAAAGTAAAATTGGAATATGACACATCATCATAACGCTACAATGCCAACAAACCATTTACTGTATATTTCATCGTAAACATGTACTAAATGTGTGTGTTTGTTAAATGTATGTGGAATATGAAGACCTTCAGAAGAAACAGTGATCCAATCCTTGTAATGCCTGATGAAGACTCCAATCTCCAAAGCAAACCAAAAATAGTTGCCACAGCAACCAATAGGAGCACCAATAATGCAGGTATTCAAACCACTTGTAGAAATTTATAGACTTTATTTAATAGACCTAGTTGTTGAAATTTATTTGTTTCAGAAACGTGTCTGAATTTTCACTATTTCATCGAATTTCTAAATTTTAGGAGTCAGTATTTGAAAAGCAAAATAGTATTCAAATTCGGTTTGAATAGCAATATGATTGCCAAATAAAGTTTTCGACAGTAGCGCTAAATGTGATTGTGAGAACTGAAGGAACTAATCATATTACAAGAGAATCAAAAGGATTCATCAGCTGTACAAATACTGTCACCAGGGAGCGCTTTGAGCTTTGTTTCTGTTAGTGAATAATTATTTCGTCATACTGCAGCAAAAACAGCAGATTTTAATACATGTGTTGCGGGTATAGAGTTTCTATTTTACTCCCTAGAGAGTAAAATGCCTTTTAGCGAATTTCCCGTATAGGGAATAAGCTATTACCGTAGTACTCATGGTAAGACCTGGACCCGGGACCGATTTTTTTTTCGTTTTGAGGTCCCTAGAGGCCAAAAACACCATCCGTTCAAATTCATATATATCTTACTAATATTATAAATGTGAAAGTTTGTGTGTTTGTTTGTTTGTTTGTTTGAAGTTCAATCACGCATAAACCACTGGACGGATTGGGCTGAAATTTGGCATGATGATAGCTTACATTCCCGATTAACATATAGGCATATTCTTATCTCAAAAATCCTTTCGGGCTCCGCCCCAGTGGCTCTGTGATTCCCCATGTTAACCTTATGAGTATTCATATTTAAAGGGAATTAAAGAATTTAGTCAGCTGTTTCAACTAAAAAAGTTGGTTCTATGATATGGAAAAGCATTAAAAAGTTATAAGATTTACCAACAGGGTGCAGCACTATATTTTTTTGCATTTATGAAAACAGCTAATTTGAACTAACCAGCAACAAAAAACTGTGATTCGCAATGAGACCTGTCAAAGTAGGATTGTTTACAGTTATGTATATGTTTTTCATTTCATGAATAATTTGTGATATTTTGCGAATTGATAATTTATTTTTCTCTATTGTTTAGGTAAAATGGTAGAACATTATGGCTATGGTAGATGTGTAATACTATAGAATACTGTAAATTTAAAAAAGCAAATTTTATCAAACTGTGTCCTCCACCCATTGCAATCGCAAAGCTTGAGTATAACTGCAATAAGCATTTTATACTTATATTCCAACCCCGTACGAAGGACGGGTACTCTGCTAGTATATATATATGTGTCCGTTAGCACGATAACTCGAGCAAAAATGATCCGATTTTGATGAAATTTGGTACAAACGTGTAAACCTACGTTTATTCGAACGAGTTCGCGAACCAGCATGATCGGACCATGAGATCGGGGGTTTATGGGGGCTTTTATGGGGTAAAAATGGGTTTTTCCCATTTTTGACCCAAAAGACATAAAATTTTGCAATTTCTTTCCAAACTATTTTGTAGAGCTTAAAAAACAAATAATTTAGTCTATTGAAGCGTTATAATGCGACTAATGGTTACGGAGAAAATTAAAAAAAATTGTAAATTTAAAATTCCCATGTTATTCTTATGGAGAATAAGTAAACTGTTGTAGTTTGCTTGTCTTATTTTACCCAAATTTGGAAAATGTTTTTATTTCTTACTAACTATTAACATTTTACATAAAAAAACACTTTTACCCTCCCTGTTGCAGCAAACCTAAGTATGTGTAAATCTGATTCTATTTAAATAGGGAATAAATGTGATACTTTTAAGGAGACATTTTAGTGTAAATCCAATCAGGCAAATGGAATTTCGCTTAGTCTGCAGGTTTGCTGTGGCGGGTGTATTAGTCCTTAGGGAGTAAAATTCGGCTGTTGCAATAATTGTGTAAATTTTGCAATTGTGTTGTAAGCAATTGGATGTATCAAAAGTATTGATTGTAGCTTATTGTTGCATTATTGTCAATAGTTCAATATAACGATATTATAATGCGCGATAACACAATCGTAATAGAGGAAATGATTGGATCATTTTATACTAAACAGCTGTTTGTCTGTACAGGATAAGAAAAGTTTAAAACAAGTTAGATGTTGTTTTGAGAGGTTATATTGACTGATTAAAAATACGAACGGTTAAGTGTTAAATGTATTTTGAAGTTTGAAAATGGACTAATAATGTCCGAAATATGTCACTTCTTTTTATAAAATATAATATTCAGGGTGCTCAGTTGCACTTATTTACTTAAATATTTAATATATCAGCAGCCCTATTACGTGAACACCTAAATTAAAACATAAAATATATAATAGTAATATGATTGTAATAGTGAAAAAACAAATTAAATTTTAAATTATGTTAAAAGATTTAGACATGTTTTCACTATTTTGGGGGGTTCGCCATAATCATTAAGGAAATGCAGATTTTACCTTTTAGCAAACATGTAGGGCTTTAAATTCCCCTTCATTTCCATATATAATAAAACAACGTTTGAGCTATATTGACGTACATGGTGATTGTCAAAGTACACTCTCATGTAACGCACCTGTGGAACCAAAATGTATAGCAAATTAAGTATTTTCTGTTATTGCTAAGCAATGTCTTCAAATTATTTATACTTACATGAATAGTTTCAAATTATGTCTCTTAACGTTTTCCGAGAATAATTAAATTTTTCCACTTTTACAAAGTCTACTACCTTAGAAAATGGATGGTGAAAATCCCCCAAAGTACCCATGAACTTTTGTGAAAACTACAAGTAACAATAATAATAATATAATATAATATAATTCTATCCTTATATATCCACATACATAATACTTAAAGGCGATTGTTACGAAACGCTACTCCTCCGTTAATAATGGACAGGTTTTTACAGACGATGTGTCAAAATTAAGTATTTTTGTGTAGACACCCCCTTTCACCAGTTAGTAAAACCAGTAAATAGGCGTTGCCCCACATTCTATCAAAATCCCAATGTATATCTTATGAAGAAGATTTACTAACACAGCTGTATAATAAAGCTTACTTCAGTATTGGAATTTGTCAATTGTAAAGATATTTTGCGTCAGGGAACACATGATTGTTGAATGTTTTAAGTTGTATTGAACCTTTCCCAACAGGTTTTTAACATTTCCAATGGAATGTTATGGGATGAACGGTGTGAAGCAAGAGAACTTGGTAACAAATTGGATAGTAATTGAAAAACAAACAGTAAAACGTTAGCTGAAACGTCAAACTGTTTATTTAGTGATAATAAATTTCATGTTTAGTGATAAATGACCAGGTGTAGAACACAACTCTGGTAATCGTGAGTAATGCAAGATATTCCTCCAACCAGATAGGAGTATTTCATAAGTCCCTCCTCTAAGTGTTACACCACACCCACCGGACACGTGTATCAGCTGATGTGATGGCGCCAGCTGTTGCTGTACTAACAATTAAATTGTCAACTGTTCATAACAACTAATATAATTTGCAATATAATTTGTAAATGGCATTGCCGTGGAAAATAAAAATGAAAATGAAAATGAAAATTTCTAAATTAATTAATTTATTCACAAAAAGTGAACACATGGACTTCTTCTGTTTCTATATATTCAAGCACTAATTAAAATGACTTTATGATAAAATGGCTTTATGACCTACAAAACAACTTTAAAAATCAGCTTTATAATTCACTTTTGGGTGTTGAGATTTACATTCCATCTGAACAGACCAGCTGTAGCCAATCTTTCATTTAAAGAACATTTTCTTCGTTGGGATGAGGTAAAAATGCATTTACACACACTAAGATGCTCAATGGCCTCTCAGTAGTGCCGGACTAACGCGGGCTCAATGTCCCCGGACTACCGGCAAAAAACCTCATCTCCTTGGACACTAGCCTAGAGCTATTAAGCACATTACTTAGGTCTAGGCCTTTTTAACTATGCCACTAGCGATTTCCCTCTTATTTCCTCCGAAAACTAAGGCCGATCAAGATCGACCTTCTTAGCCCGAAGTATGGCATCGGTGAACTGTTGGTTTTATTCAAATTCGGACTAGTTTTTACCGGATTAATTATTACTCACATATCTTATTAACTTATTACTATTCGATTATTTAAAAAAGGTATATGAGTTAACATATCCGACTTTCCTTACACTAAAACAACTTGTGATTGATTATTGATGAAAATTGAAAAAGACCAACCGAATTATTAATAATTTGGAAAATTCATCATTTATGTCACTGATGATTGTTTTCCGTTTTCAAAACAAACAACTTGTGATGATTTGAGAGTAATGGCCCGAGGTACCGATTGTGGTGTAAACAATCATTGTGACTTTATGACGTGTTCGATTAGGTTTTCAATTCGTTAGTGTGATCGTAGAGGTTCTTCTGCAGAGGTAATTGTTGAGGGAGGTACATATACAGTTTTACCAAAGGTGACTTCCTGGAAACAGAAAAAACAAAACTAGGCTTAAAAGACTTGGTAACTAATAATCTAAAAGAAACTGGAATAATGTGTTTAATTGTTGATTTCATGCTTATTCAATGATACTCTCTAACCAACTGTGTAATTGATGCTCGCCTTGGAAACACGTCAGTTATAGTTTGAAACGACACTGACCTATTGGTACTCTTAATTGACTTGTCCTGTCGGACTACAATACCTACAAGATGATACTTAATAAGGGCAACCATCCTACAAGTGTTTTGTATCAGGCAGCTACAATAAGCTAAAGGAAATATAAAATATTTACTTATGATTCATGCCATTTATTTACAATACAGAGGGCCAGGCTTATAAGTAGACCATGAGATTGCATCGCAGCTGAAACAGCTTATTTTTCACCCTCATTCACATGTCCTCATTCTCTGTCAAATCCCAGGTCCTTTAATTGTGAACCATGAGATTCTTTTGACTATGGTTACTTGCTCTTCCCTTTAACCTCTGGTCGATAGGCCAAGAAATCTCACACGCAGACCCTGTAGGGCTGGGCACATACATATCACGTGGATGGCTGTCTCCTCCTCACCAAGTTTTCTACACAAGGGGTTCAATTTAAATTCTTATATTGGGCAAATGTCTGTGGAATACCCATTGGCCACAGATGAACGTAGCCACTTTCTTCTGTAGGCTGCCATCCTTGCCTCCCCTTTCACAATGATGTCAAGAGGTGGGAGCTTATAGCACTTCTTCCAAGGCTGCATTCATGATATGATGTGATACAACATCGGTCATACATGGTAAAGACAAAATACATGCTTTTGATAAAATGATAAAGACGTGGCACTTTAAGAAGATATTTCTGATTTTAACAATGCCTCTGCTATCCCTCTAGACGTATATAATGCTGTGGAATCATTTATGAGACTATTAAAAGAAGCAAAACACACAGATAATTTAGATATTTAATCTCTGATACAGGATTTACTTAAGAGGAAGTGCAACTGGTAAATTAAATCAGCATTTCAGGTTAGAGTCTCTTCCACAACCTTCAGAAGCAGCCAGGCAACACTCCTCCCGAGCACATACCCAAATTCAGGAATGGAAAAATATACTGTTTGATCCACTAAAATGGGGATGGAGGGTTATCAACGGACATCTAAAACCTCTCACGAAAGAAAAGCCTCCTGCACAACAGAAACTATGTTTGGTTTCATTTATATGTGACAAAGGTTGTGATAAAAGAAGATGCAAATGTGCGAGAAATTTACTAAAATGCTCCACCAGAAGTGGCTACTGCTCTGGCCATGGATATTTAAACCGTTTTTAATAGAAAACAACGACTCTTAAATATAAAGATACCTAAGATATAAATATCTCTATAAAGATGAGCACGATTACGAGTAATAAAAAGCCAGGCGTGATCATACATATGTAAATTCGATTGTATATTATTTTGTGTATTTCAACAAAATGATGACTAACATTAATTTATCGTTATTAATAGTAACTGCGTAAAAGTGATTAAAGTTTTGCTTTTTAACTTTCTTATTTGTTATGACGATTTACTATACAACACAGTAAATTTAACTATCCAAATTTTATAAAACGGCGTTCTTTTCCCATTGCAAACGCAAAGCTTGAGTAAAACTGCAATAAGCATTTTATACTTATATGCCAACCCCGTACGAAAAATGTACTCTGCTAGTAAAACATATGCCAGTTTTTCATTTTCAATGTTCAATGTACGTAAAAATTGGATTTTGCACTAGTAAAAAAGCATAATTAGCTATCAATACGATATTTTTTGTAGGTAACCTTCAAACGAGAAAGTTAATTGAACATTTCCAGATGGAATGAATTGGGAAAACATTATTTTTAAGTGGAAACTTGCACTATTTAATAGTTTGTCGGCCATTTCACAACATGGCAGACTTTGCTAAAGTGGAACAATTGAATTATTCTCGGAAAATGTTAAGAGACATAATTTGAACCTATTCTTGTAAGTAAAACAATTTGAAGATTTGCTTAGCAATAATAGGAAATACTTCATTTGCCATACATTTTTGTCCCACAGGTGCGTTACATGAGATTGTGAATAAATGAATGAATGAATTATTTCTTTATTCCAACAAATTATTTACAAAATATGTACACAAATATTTAAAGGAAGAACAAAAACATAAGTGAATTTAAAAGAATAAAATTAAATAAACCTTTACTTTACATATATGTTAAAAAAAAAAAAACGTACATGTTAATAGGGAATAAGCCGACATGGGCAGCGAGCCTGTGCGTCGACTGCAATTGCTTCCAAACATACATTATTTATCAAATGCAATAAATAAATGAATGACAGGAGATATGATGAGGTGAAAAAAATGATGTTGTGGAGTTACAAGAAAAAAAAATTAAAATTGTGAAATGAATGGCTATGTGAAAAAATATTAGGTGGCATAACTAAGATTAAATAAAAATAAATGAAATGTAATAGTGACAGGAATTCTACGGCATTGAAAGTGTGTCTAGAGGGGAGAAGAAGGCGGCGGATAGCGAGTCAGGGTACAATGGTCAGGTCGCATGTCTTGTCAGGAGCGTCTGTGTCTGTAATCAGCTGTGATGATAAGCTCAGCCTCGTCCCTGCCTAGACCAAGTAACCACTCATTGACACGGCGTTTGAATATGTTTAAAGTGGGGGAGTCAAAGAGATTAACACTTTGAAAAAAGTTTTGTAAGTTGCGAAATAGAACATGTGCAATATAAAATGAGTTGGTCGATGAAAAGGATTTGTTCAGTTGTAGTGATGTAATTCCAATTCGGGTAGAATATCTAGTATTATGTGTATGGGAAATTATAGAGAAAATGTTGCTATAATTTTTAAAAATGTGACTTAGAACATTTTTTATGAAAAGTTGTCTGATCGTTAAAACTGACACGTCCTTAAAGAGAGTGTCAGATGGGTAACGCCTGCACTTCCCAAAACCAATTTTTAATATTAACTTTTGTGTTATGTTTAATGGCTCTAAAATACTTTTATAACAACCCCCCCAGCTTATTATTCCGAAAGATAAAAGTGATTGAACAAAAGCATAGTACATTAATTTCATTTCACTTTCATTTAGAATCTGATTCAGCTGACCGATAGCATAGATATATTTTCTAATTTTGCTGTTTAAATATTGAATATGACTAGACCACTTAAGACGGTAATCAAAGACCACTCCTAAATATTTGAATGAATCTACTTTTTCAATAGATTCGCATGTACTTTGACACTCGCAGTTTACGTCAATATTGCTCAAACATTCTTTTATTATATATAGAAATGAAGCGGAATTTAAAGCCCTACATGTTTGCTAAAAGATAAAATCTGCATTTCCTCAATAATAATGGTGAAAAACTCGAAAAAGTGAGAAAATTTCTAAATATTTTATCATATTTTAAAATTTAATATGTTTTTTCATTAATGAAATCATACTACTAATATATAATATAGTATTTTCTTGTAGATAACATTATGGCGAAGAATCTAAGACTAATTAGACTTTTCTAGATGAAATCTTTTGGGAACAATAAGTTTTTAATTGGAACCTTGCAGTGTTTTATAGATTGATTTTAACACATTCCAGTTGGTTTTGCTTTGTTATTAATTTTGCCCAGGTAAAAGTCTAAAAGGCCTATCCTAATATAACAACAAACCTAAAATAGGTACAGTTTCTTAAATAGGCTGCCTTAAAATCTATTAATAATCGACATTTTTTACAGTTAGTCGATGGATATATCAACTAGTAGTACGCTTATTCTGCGCGTAACGGGATGAGTGAACATGAGCGCAGTAATGAAAGAGTCCACCCACACCTAGCCTACTTACCGGTGTCACTGGTGAACACAATGTTATTTGTATGGGCAAATCAACCAAATCTTAGTCAACAACAATCCTAACTTCTCATCTATTAATTAACCAAAGTCATTGGTAATATACGTAATGGATTTCCAACAGTTATCGATAGGAGGTAAATCCATCGTACCTGTACAACATGTCTTTTGATTAAATTAAGCCTATTTCCATATTTGCCTATCATAAACAAAACTAAGCCAAACTGAACTAATCTAACTTAACCTAATTGCCAAAGCACGATGTAAGGAATCTCCAAAAAAATATCGTATGGCTTACAATCTATCTATATATTTAATACGCGACATGAAACTTTGTGAACAATAAGGCTTTTTTGTTTTAAGATTTAACCCCACATATTATATACCAAAATGTTCGTCTAGGTGTGTAGATGTGCAAACTGGCTTTAGATTTTCGAAATGTATCTTTTTAAGGGTGTGGGTTGCCCTCAAAGTTCCTTGCCATAAGGATAACATTGTGATTGATTTGAATGTTATTATAGGCCTATTCTGAAACAGATGTCGATACATTAGAAAAAAAATAATCCCAGCTATTTTGTTTGGTTTTGAAATATGAATAGTTGGCATGTTTTAAAAACTATTAGAAACCCGGCAAAGAAATGTTACCTAGGACACGACGGGAGAAAATTATAACATTATATTTTCGTTTAAACATGCCAGGGACCCGACAACAAAGAAATATTGCCAGGTCGGACACGGCGAGTCAACATACGGCAAGCAATGCAAAAAAAAGTAGCCCAGACGAGGAGCTGGAACAGTTAAGTGTCTCCACCACTGACCCCTTTCGGGAACTTCCCTGAAGAGGGGTCGTGGGTTGCTGTGCCAGTTGGCGCCTCGCTCGAGATGCAGCTACGTCCGAAAAGGGTCTGGGCACAGCAGACGAGAGGTCCGTCTGAGTCGCCTTGGCCTTTACCGTGGTCTTTTTGGTCTGGACGCCTTCTTCTCTTTTTGGAGGACTCTCCAATGTGGAAGGCCTCCGACGTTTCTTAGAAGGCAGCGCTCTTTCATCGGGCAGGGACACCACCTTTTCGGCAATCTTTTCCATGGTCGCCTTGCTTACCAGACGGCAGGCAAAGACGAAGCCAAGGTCATCCTCTAGTTTTGCCATTCCATTTTTTACCACTTGGTTTACGGCTCTCTGGGTTCGGAAGGTGTCCAGCATAGCCTTAATCGTCTTTTCCATGTCACGGAGCCGGGTTTCAATGTTACTATCTGCGTCAAGATATTCCTGACGCAGAAGCACAATCTCAGAGCTTTCCGACCGCGACGTCGCTGTGAAGGTTTCCTTCGGCATCCCTACAACAGTTCCCGGCAATGCCAGTTCGACGTCTACATCGCCAACATTTTCTGGACCGTTTCCAGCTCCACTTGCCGAAAGGGATCCTAACGGGGGGGACGTAGAGCACTTGAAAGGTGCAGGTGGCGGAGATGTCCTTACGTTTTTCGGTGGTGGCGACCTCTTAAGCTTGGAGCTTCGATCAAAGGGGTTCTTCTCCACTTCAGACGCTTCATTTTGCTCATTTAAGCTCCTATTCAATGATGTGTTTGTAGGATTTTTATTAAAACTCATCGTGTTTTCTCCAGCGCATCGTGCGGCAAGGAGCGGCCCGGAATCAGTCAGGAACGGGTATACCCTCGGGGACAAAAAAAACCCCTACCCCGGTTCCCCGGGGCCCGACCTCCGTTTGCCCAGCGCCGGATACCTGACATGCCGGGGGTCGCCCGTCGCAATGCAGAGCCCGACCTCTGCATCCATGCCGCACTCCCTGACCAAGGACCGAAGTGGCTGGTTTCTCACGACCCACTGATAAAACCCATCGGCAGTGCAGAGCACACATCAACCCCTGCAACACAACAGGGGCACTCCCAGGGACTCCCAGTGAGTTCGTCGGTCACCCTTTTAGTCGCCTCTTACGACAAGCCCGAGAAGGCTGCGGTGCTATTCTAACCCGGTACCGCACGGGGGATTTGATAAATACTGGCTACATAAACATATTCAATAAACAATTCTCAATTATTGGTGTGGCAGGAAGTAATACTAAGTAATAGTGTGGTTCAATAGGGAATGTTTGCTAATGTACATAGTTTTATAAACATGATGTACTGCATAAACATATTATTTATATATTAATAGGCAAGCATGTTTCTTTAAAATCTTTTTTCTCAGCTCGTTTGCATGACAGGAAAAATGTATGCATACTGTTGAAAAAGTTATTTGTGTAACTAGTGGTGAAAGTGGCACTTTGCTGCACACGAGAGCAATGTTTACGCACGAGCCGCAGGCAAGTGCGGAATGATCTCGAGTGCAGCAAAGGCCTTTTTCACTCGTGTTACACATTATATTTTTCCTACAGTCACTATAAATCATATAAATAATTAGTCTTTCAAACACTATTCAACACGTTTTTAGATTCAGCTGGCAACACAAATGGTGGTTATTCCCTTAAAGAAAGTAGTACCCGCGGTCCGTATCACTCCGCTATTTTTCCTCGACAAGAAATGTGCTCCGCGTTTTGAGAATATCGTTCCGTATGTTTTTGTAATTTGAAGTGGTTTCCGCGCCTAAAAAATGCTTTAAATGTATTTTTTTTGTTTATTAAGATCGTAGGAATGTTTTAAAAACGTTTAAAAGAAAAGTCCAGGAAGTTCAGAAATACCGAAATTATAAACACGAAATGACAGGTTAAATCGAAGTTATAATAGTCAATCAGCTGCTCATAGTATTATTATCTTTAAGTGTTGCCAACCTATTTCCAAGCGTACACGGATTACGTGCATAATAGAACCACGCTGTTTTGTGTTGTTTCGTTGGAATCCTGATGTGTGGCAAAGTATAAACCGTACGGCAAAGTATAAATATGCAGCAATTAGCAGCTTTCTGTACTATAAACAGTACAAGGAAGCCAACTTTGTCGGGTGACTGTAGGAAAAGATATTTTACTGTAGGTGTGCAGAATCCCTTTATAAATTAAAATAGACTAAAATATAAACACAAACAATGAATTTAAAATTTAAAAAAATATTAATAAAAAAAAAATCTAATAAAAAAAGAAAATCTAAATAAATGGAAGGAATTCCAATGTTTTATTTACAGTGTGGCTGAAAATCGAGCATTCTCTACATTACATATTTTGATCGAGTTTTCGACCATTGTTCGACCTCTAGTATGTTTAAATTTGTATCCACCTTCAATCCACCTTTTGTTGTTATGATCAATGACAATGTAGACAGCTCCAAAAATCCTTTTTTCAGTTTTTCCTGAAGTTTTTCGTCTAGAGTGGAAGGGAGTTCAGAATTTTCTTCCAATATACGATGATTTCTGAATGATATTTTTAAAACTACGACCAGCGTAAAGATTGACTAATATACAGTATTGCGTAGGTCATTCACGCACATAAAAAAAGCCTGTGCTTTTTTCAGGACGCTAATAAAATATAATTCTTAATCAACAGTTTGATCTCATTCGTACGTTTAGTTTCATTGTGTAAAATTTTAGTTCTATGGATATTTTACGCCATGTTGTAGTACATATGTGCAACCAAAAAATTGTAGTCACTAAGTATAAAGTGTTATAAAAATAGGTACAAATTTTACTTTTAGTTTATTTCCAATTTAAAATAAAGCTCGTGTTGTATGAATTTTCCAACACACACAAAAAAACCTAAAGACGAATCAACCGATTTGCTTAAAATCATCATTTAGTTTTAAACAAAAAACTAAAATATCTCGTCAGCTCCACTCTAAAACCCTTACACACAGAAACAAATTATAAGGAAAGTAAATGCACGATTTTAAATAGCAATTTTATTGACACTACTTTTAACCAAACAATGTATGTCACCACAATGATTCCAATAAAAAGTATCGTTGAAAAAATAAATTTCCAATGAAATGCTTCTGTTCGTGACATGTAACGAAAATAGTCGAAGAGCCTCTTATTGAAAACTCTCACATTCAATAATTGTGTCATATGTACAAGTAACTTTTGAGCAAAGTTAGTTTTTGACCATCATATTTTCGAAGTTGTATGTTTCAATCAGTTAGTATTAATGTTTTTAGTAAATTCCAGTAGTGTTCCAAATAATTTTAACACAAAATCCATTTAAAAATAAAACACCCCCGCCGCAACAAACCTGCAGACGAGCGATTTTCCATTTACCTGATTTGATTTTCACTTATATCTATTCATATAACATTGGGTTTAACGCGTACCTGGATTTCTAGGCTGCGACAAGGAGGGTGGTTTATCTATAAGTATAAAAGAGGATGTTTGTATATATATTTGTTTGTTTGTTTGTTTGGGGGTGATAAACTCGGACACCGCTGAACCGATTGCCACGAAACTTGGTACATACGTGTAGAATGTCATGGAATAGGTTTATACACCATCAATTTCGTGATCCGTCCAATAGGCTCCGCCCCAGTGGCTCTGGAGTTTCCCATGTTAACCTTATGAGAAATGGAATTAATGAATCTTAACAGCTGTTTCAATTAAACAAGTTGGTTCTGTTCTATGATTTTCAATAGCATTAAAGTTACAAGGATTACCAACAGGGTGCAGCACTATTATTTCTTTTACATTTATGACAACAGCTAATTTGCAACCAAAAAGGTGAGTGAGCGTAGCGAACGAGCTAACCTGAAGGCAAGTGAGCGTAGCGAACGAGCTAACCTGAAGGCAAGTGAGCGCAGCGAACGAGCTCCAACCTAAAGGTGAGTGAGCGTAGCGAACGAACTTCAACCAGGACGTGATTGAGCCATGCGAACGAGATCATCTTGAAAATCAAGAAGTTAAACGGGGCAAAGCCCGCGGGTTACAGCTAGTTTTTAGTAAAATATTAATCTTTTGGTATAAAATAAATAAATTGGCTGTGTATTATCAAAATAATACATTAAGAAACGAGCAAACTATAGGAGTTTACATATTCTCCTTAAGAACATAAGACTTTTATATATTTTTTTAAATTTTCTCCTTAACCTATACTGTACATAAACACATGAATATACTAAATTATTTGTTTTAGGCTCCACAAAATAGTTTGAAATGAGATCGAGAAATTACGTGATTATAGGATCAAAACATGGGAAACCCAAATTTTACCCCATAAACCCCTGTTCCTTTTGCGATCATACTGGTTCACAAACTCGTTAGAATAAATGTAGGTTTACACGTTTGTACCAAATTTCAATCAAAATCGGATGTTTTTTGCATGGGCTATAATGCTAATGAACACACACACATCATATGAATTTGAACTGATGGTATTTTTGACCTCAAAATGAAAAAGCAATTCAGTCTCGGGGCTAGGTCTAACCAAAAGATCTACGGTATTAGATTATTTACTATACGAAATTCACGAAAATATTCATACGAATTGGAACTGTGGTTCGGAGTAAAGTCTTCATCAATGATTGATGTTATACACAGGTGTGAAGCATTAAAAACATATGGTACTATTTGGCAGTGAACATTCAGTTAACATTGGTGTCTTCTGCTGGATAGTCCCCTGAAATACTGAGTTTATGTAGATATTTCAACATAGGACGAGCCATGGACATGTTAGTTTTGTCAATTTTAACATTGACAGTGTTTCTTCAAGTAGTGACCACGAACCCTACAAATGATAAAGCTGGAAAAAAGGTCTTTGAACAGTTGAAAAGAAACTTTCTTCGCAGACAGCCCTTTGAGGTACATTCTACAGATGAACACAGGATTATTCTCAATACAGACAAATCCAAACTTATTTGCTGGTGCGCTTTGAAGAGTATTTTGACACTTTCAAACCCTGTATGGGAGAAGGATGGGGTTCCTTCAGACGATGGGGACGAACTCCGATTTCAAACAGTGTCCATGCATATTGAGGATGTAAAAACTATGTTGTCAGACGACCATGGTTATGTTCAACGTCAATGCTGTCATTATGGCCAATATGTAAGTCCTAAAAATGCTGTAGGAATTAAAATGCCATCACTCAAGGTTCAGATAGCAAAAGTGTCGAACAAATTTGAATGTAATCTACACTGGAATGACCTTCAACAGTCCACGCCTGATGAACCCCAGCGGATATTTAATGAAGAAGGAATGTTAGAGAAATTAGTCAATGAAATCTTATCATCACTTACATATAAGTACATTTTCAAAAAAGTGGTCAAGAAAGCTACTAAGAAGCTATTTTTTTGGAATCTATGCCACATTTCTGAATAAACTGTTCGGCTGTCATCAGGTATGAAAACATTTAAAGATGTTTATTAAACTGCTTTTCAGATTCAGGCTTTTGATTTATTACCTTAAACCTATGCATTAAAAACTTCTGTAATACTAGAGGTCGTCCAGTGGTCGAAAACTCGATTAAAATATGTAACAGACTTTTTTTTATCCCCAAGCAGTAAATGAAAAATGTGATTAGAATATCTTTCATTTGTTTTGATTTTCTCTTCATATATTTCGTTGTTATTTCGTCACCAACATGGTAACCCATAAGGCCCGTGTTAATTCTTTTTAGTTTTTAAATTCATTTTTCGTGCCTATTTTTGAGCATATTTTTATTTATAAAGATATTATTCACATCTATTGGAAAATATATTTCGAACAGTATGCATCGATTTTTATTGCGATGCACACAAGCTGAGAAAAAATTTAATAAGTAGGATTATCTCCAATCCCACTATGTCTTAGACTTAGAACCTTTTTTTTATCTTGTTTCCCATATAGTTATTATAACAAATAAAACAGTAAAAAAGGTAAAGTATTAGAACAAAAACTTGGTACTCCAAACTTTGTGAGAAGGGTACATCTTATGAAGAACGTGTTTTACGATTCTGTTTCTGGATTTTGAAAATTCTCTAGGAGTTGGATAGGATAAAGTCATTCTATTTAAAACATTTTACAATATAGTTGTAGTTATTAATTATTTTAATTTATTCATTGTGAACATCAGATCATATTACTTTTACTTGATAAATACTGAATCAAGTACGTAGTAAGCTTTGAAAAACAGATTTTGCTATTTTAATTGATTGTGCAAAGACAAAATAAATGTTGAAATGGTTTGTAAAACGTTTCTCAGTCTTTGTAATTAGTTTATCTTTTACTTTTATTAACAACATTGTATAGTAGACTTGCTGCTACAGGGAGGATAATAAACTGTTATTTAGTAAAACGTTAATAGCTTAGTATAATATTGATAAATTTTCAAAGTTTGATCAATATGTATCCATAAACAAGCAAACTATAACAGTTTACTTATTCTTCGTACGAATAACATGAACATTTTAAAATGTACATATTTTGAATTTCATCCGTAACCAATAACCATTACAAGAACACTTCAATATACTAAAATAATTTGTTTTTTAAGCTCTTCAAAATGGCCTAGAGAAAAATTGGGAAATTGTATGTTTTGTAGCAAATTTGGTCAAATTGTGTCCTCCCCCATTGCAAACACTTGTAAACAAGTTAGAGTAAAACTTCAATAAGCATTTTACACTTATATGCCAACCCCGTGCGAAGGACGGATACTCTGCTAGTAATATAATAAAAACTTGTATATAATTAAATACGAAATTGTAAAAACAAAGTGTTACAAATCTATAGACAGTTAAATATAAAAGTGCGTATAACAATGTTGCAATACATTTGAATGTTCTGTGAGCGCATCTGCTGCTAAAGTTGATAATCCTACTAATATTATAAATGAGAAAGTTTGGATGTATGGATGTATGGATGTGTGGATGTATGTTTGTGACAAGTGAACGCGAAAAATACTGGTCGGATTGGGCTGAAATTTGGCATGATGATAGCTCACATTCCCGAATAACATATAGGCATATTCTTATTTCAAAAATCCTTTCGGGCTCCGCCCCAGTGGCTCTGGAGTTTCCCATGTTAACCTTATGAGAAATGGAATTATTGAATCTTAACAGCTGTTTCATTAAACAAGTTGGTTCTGTTCTATGATGTTCAATAACATTAAAGTTACAAGGATTACCAACAGGGTGCAGCACTATTATTTCTTTTACATTTATGACAACAGCTAATTTGCAACCAAAAGGTGAGTGAGCGTAGCGAACGAACTTCAACTTGGAGGCGAGTTAGCGTAGCGAACGAGCTAACCTGAAGGCAAGTGAGCGCAGCGAACGAGCTCCAACCTAAAGGTGAGTGAGCGTAGCGAACAAACTTCAACCAGGACGTGATTGAGCCATGCGAACGAGATAATCTTGAAAATTAAGAAGTTAAACGGGGCAAAGCCCGCGGGTTACAGCTAGTACTGGAATAAATCCATAAATACACTAAACCCTAGACACGCAAATCTATTAATTATCTTTCGCCATAATCCAGAGATATAAACTATTATAATGCATTAGGCTACTATATATTCTGTCCAAATGAATTATTTCTTTGTGGCTAATACATGTGAAACGTATACCAGAATAATCGGACTATGAAAACGGGGGTTTTATGGAGTAAAAATTGATTTTTATCATTTTTGACCATAAAACAGAAAATTTAGCAATTTCTTTCCCCATTTTGTAGAACCATGAAAACATAAAACTTAGTATATTGACGCGTTATTATGAGCTTAATGGTTCTGGAGAAAATTCCAAAAAAATTTAAATTTAAAATTCCCATCGTTTTCTTATAGAGAATAAGTAAACTGTTGATGTTTGCTTGTTAATTCGCATATTTTGATCACATTTTGAAAATGAATTTATTTCATAGGCCTACTTAACTATTTACATTTTTCAAAAAAACACTTGTTTACCCTCCCTTTTGCAGCAAACCTAGAGTACTCGTTAAGCTAATGTTATTTATACAGTGGAACCTCGATAACAAGACCCTTGATAACAAGTCAACCAATGACAAGTGTCATTTTCAGACCCCCTTGAATTTATTTTCCTCTTAACCACATGTTATTGTAAACCTCGATTAGAAGTCAATCTCGATAACATGTTTTATTTAATAATCCCTGTGGGACTCTTGTTATCAAGATTCTACTGTATAGGGAATAAATGTTAAATTTTTAAGGAGACATTTTAATCTACTGTAAATCCAATTAGACAAATGGAAATTAGCTTAGTCTACAGGTTCACTGGGGCGGGGGTATTTGTGTTTTATTTTGGTCACAATAGTTTAAGGAATTTGACACATTTAAAAGAATTCTTCTTATCAGGGTTTCCTGATTACTAATGTTTCAACAGAAATGGATGCAGTTTGCAACTAATGATTTGCATGAATTATTTACGGTAAAAAACAAATAAGCGAGTGGAAATCACATTGCTAAAGACCACCGAAGAAGATGTTTCATGATGTCCGTAATTCGTTTACCTCTAAGATGTGAGCCCGACCGTGAAGTCTCTACAACACACCAGATTTGATTTGACTACCCACTTTCTCCTTTCAAGCTTGTTTTGTGCTTGAAGATTATAATGAAACCGAAAATCCCTGTAGCTTATGTATGCACTTATTAATAATAGTCATAGCTGTTTATAACTTTAAAAATATCAAACCCCTCACCGATAGGACTTAAATTAGTACGTAAGCTAAACAGAAAATATTAAGTATGAGTCTTATTTGGTTTACAGTTTGATCTTATAACAATGATCCAGCTAAAGATGTTTGATATTATGAACATGTAATTATTTTGGTTAATTTAGTTTGATCGGTAAATAGCTTGTTATTATTTGTTAATGTCATTGTGTTGTTATATTTCAGGTTAGTAACTAGCCTAATGCCCGATATTGTTATGTAATGTGTGTAACCTTCTTAAAATTAAACATGGGTAATGCTTATTTAACGTGTACCTGAGAAACTCTTAATATCGCAAAAAATAAACGGTACCAGTAATCTGATACAAACGTTCTCCCATTACCTTGTTAACAACCCTCAAGCTGTAGGAGTAAATATGATATTTTATGGGGAAAATCACAAACGGTGCAATACACTTTGAACAGTAATATTACAGTAATTGGAGTTGTATAATTTTGTTTCGTTGAAACGATCTTGTTTGCTGTTATGTGAAATCCAATTTTTCGTTATTTTATAGATTTAAATAAAATATAAAAAAAATTTAAAAATTAAGAAACTCCTGGAGATATCCTAAGTTCTAGTACAGTACCAACACACCAAATTTCATTAAAACGCACCGCAGGTGTGGTCTGTATTTCTATACACACCCCCACGCACGCACACACACACACACACACACACACACATTGTCAAATTAACCACTTTTTTGGTCGGAGGGCCAAAACGGCCATTTCCTCCAAGAAATCTAAAATTTTGACGAAAACAATAATCGAACCATTTATTACAGTATTTATAAGTGGGGAAAGTAAAAATTGAATTTTATAGGAATCGTTAGGAGTTTTTTTTAAGAAATCACAAGACGTTGCAATGTTAAGATGGCACACTTAAAATGCTTTTACGTTGATGCGAGGCAATGATATCGGTAAATAACAAAACATTACAAAAGTACACACATCCTCCTACTGTCTTACTCAAGTTGTTTTACTATGTTTGTTTTAAAGAAATATATCAACCGATTATAAAAAATTAATTTCGTGGAATTTTTCGTTTTGGACTATTTTATTTCTTAAATGAATCCAAATTAAGAAAACATTCTTTAGCTATTAATTAGTGATAGTGTGTAATTTTTGATGACTTATACATTTTACATAGCCTAATTAAGTCTGAAATATTTTGTCTTATTGATATTTAAGATTACCTTTATTTTAGTCTTTCAGGAGTAAGAATAGACTTTCGTTCTTGGAAAGGTAAGTTAAATTCTTTCCACAGCTTTTCTTGAAAACAAACTCTTTTTAAACCCTGAAAATTACTTAAATTCGCTGTGGATGAATCCTATTATATAAGGATATAAGAAGAAATGTAGGAACCGATTCAAAAAAAGTTCGAGAAAGAAAGTGTACACTATTTTAGTTTAGTATGATAAAATAGTAGTACAAATCTACGTGTATAAAAATCTATGTTGAATAGTACATATTATATATCCCTTTTCCTAGAACATCCAAAGAAATCCTATGTCAGTATTTTAATCCTCATAAAAGGTGTAACCATGAATAAAATAACAACAGGCAGAATAACACTAATTAAGAGCCTCAACATGTAATATTTTTAACAAAGATTTCTCAAGTGAATTTTCCTTTATTGTGTTACTAGCTGTAACCCGCGGGCTTTGCCCCGTTTAACTTCTTAATTTTTAAGATTATCTCGTTCGCATGGCTCAATCACGTTCTGGTTGAAGTTTGTTCGCTACGCTAACTTGCCTCCAGGTTGAAGTTCGTTCGCTACGCTCACTCACCTTTTGGTTGCAAATTAGCTGTTGTCATAAATGTAAAAGAAATAATAGTGCTGCACCCTGTTGGTAATCCTTGTAACTTTAATGCTGTTGAACATAATAGAACAGAACCAACTTGTTTAATTGAAACAGCTGTTAAGATTCAATAATTCCATTTCTCATAAGGTTAACATGGGAAACTCCAGAGCCACTGGGGCGGAGCCCGAAAGGATTTTTGAAATAATAATATGCCTATATGTTAATCGGGAATGTGAGCTATCATCATGCCAAATTTCAGCCCAATCTGACCAGTATTTTTCGCGTTCACTTGTCACAAACATACATCCATACATCCATACATCCATACATCCAAACTTTCTCATTTATAATATTAGTAGGATTTTGATTAAGTGGTTTCTTGAGAAGAACCATGAACAAAATGGCCTCCATAATAAACAGTCTCTAATGCACCGCAATGATAGAAACTAATGGTAACAATTAAACAGCAATAAGTAGTAAGCCTGTGGTACTCAATCTTACTAAACAGGCTTAAACAGTGCATTAGGGGAGAAAAATGCGTTTGTGCATAACGCTTGGTTTACGTTTTGTGCTATAAAGTCATTTTGTAGAAATTGAAAATTTCTTTTACGCCAACAAAAATGTAAACCTACGAGGGTAGAGACGATATAGTAAAACTATAAAATGGTGACCGTTTTCTTCTTTCATTACTGAAAATATGGGGTCATAAATTACTGTACACATTTTAAGATCAAATGTATAAATTATCAAGGAACATAGAAATATTGGGATTGTTTCTATAAATAGCTTCGAGGCCACGATAAATGACAAGTCAAAGTGGGTATCAGACGAGTTACTGACTGCTTATTTTACTTTGTTTAATACGGAAGTGTCTAACCACCGTAGTGATATTACCTTAGTGGGAGCGTCACTGACTCAAATTTTGAAGCTCGGTGAAGAATCCCAAGTACAAACTCTACTGTCTGAGCTACATTTCGGTATTAAACGTTATGTTTTCTTCTGTGTAAACAATTCTTTAAGATTGACAATGATCGAGGGGGTACTCATTGGAGTTTATTGTTGCTGGACACTTGTAAACAGTCTGCAGTTCATTACGACTCTTCGGGAAGTGTCAACAGACGGCATGCTCAGATACTTCTTGACAACTTGGGACTGAGTGGTGGCATCCAACTAACCGAGGGGTGTGTGACGTCACGGTGGTGGACACAAGTGTGGAACTGACTGCGACACAACTTGCCGACCAAACATATGTAAATAAGGTAGACTTAGCTAGTAGTAATAAGGGTAACAGTGAGGGGAAGTGGAAATTATGTAAACATAAAGGAAAATCAAACAAAGCAAAAAAGTGATACATCTAATCAAATCTCTTGCAAAAATAAATTCTCTGTCTTAAGTCATATTAATGAGGTGTCTGATGGTGATGTTTTTAGAAATCCTTCAGGTCATTGGTTAAAAAAGCCTAAAAATTCTATAAAAAAGCAATCTCAAATTCAAAGAAAATCTAAAAAAAAAATGTCAAAAAACCTAACAACACTCAATGTAAATCTGTTCCAATCTATAATATTAAAACGAAACAGTGTTTTTTATTTCACGATTCTGAATCAACCACTCGACGGATTTTCATGATTTTTGTGTTGAAAGAAAGATAATTTTGAGAACTAGGGAATGTCGAAGCCATAATTTTAGTTTAGGGTCCCAGTTTTTTAGAAATTAAGTTTTAATTTTTGAGAAGTCTAGCAGCCGACGCTAAGATTCTAAACTAGCATTTGGCATAAAATAATTTGCTTAACATAACAGCTGTAAACATTCAGCTTTTGTGTAACAAATTCAGCATTTGGATAAAAATGAAAGACATACTTAGGGTTGACTTATTTATACTATGTGTAATGCTAATTATTGATACGTTCAATTCTTCTGTAAGAGGATGACAGATTAATTAAATATACATAGTAGGATGTTCAAACTATTTTGGGTTGACTTATTTATACTATGTGTAATGCTAATTATTGATACACAATTATTGTCACAATCAAAGCGTCAATGTCACATCAGAGAGTTTAGATTCTAAATTCTTGCATTGCGACACATTTTTGTCTAATAGTTTTTTTAGTCTACTATTTTCAACAATGTACCGTTGGTTTGTACACTGCAACCTGTCACAATCCTCAACAAGCCTGTCATGTTCATTTTGTAACTGTCTTAATGTCAAGTTGACATTGGACTATCACTATCACTTAAGTTCCGAATTTTATTTTCTAGAGAAAGTCTTTCGTTTACATGGCAATCATTTGCAACAAGTGACTCGTTTATCTCCAGACGATGGTTCCTCTTAAACACCTCTAATTGGCAATCTAGTTCCTGCAGTTTAGTCTCTGTACTGAGTAATTTATTATTTGTCTCAGTCAAGTGACCACACGTAGAATTAAATTCAAAAACAACTTTAGCTGAAGCATTAACCAATTCTTCATGGCAATTTTGTTCACAATTTGCAACAAACTTTTCTAGTTGGAGACAAAAATTAGAAATTATAAATTCGTTTTCATCAGAAAAATGTGTACAGTCAGAGAGAAAACTTTCCATTTTTATTCTCAGGTAATAAAAACTTGAATATATACTACTATGTCCACATACTATATTCACACTAATACCAAGATTATAATTGACGAGATATCCCAGCGCCTTCAAACTCCTAACCTGAGCGCAACGCAGTAGTGTACGTTCGTTGCGTCGAGCAAATTGCAGGAGTCGCCAAAATTACGAGCGGTCGCAGGCCGGCTAGCAGCGCGACGCGACGAGGAGAAGCGATGCGGGAGAAAGTCTCTGCGGCCGGCAACACTGGTCCCGATGCGCGGCGGCGAGTGCGCAGACGTACCAAACACGCTGTCGCACAGTCTTATCAAACACGAAACTTGAGTTATCAGTTGTCTGGTTATTTACAATTACACACTACAATGTCATTACACAGTAAAATAATAGTTGCAAAACAGTCCAAGATCAATAATAACACAAAGTAAATTAGTCCAAAAAACATTTTACCACTAAAACATACTTTTAAAAACTCACAAGACGTACAACCCTTCCATTCTGGGCAGATCGTGGCTGCCCCCTCTTACTCACACTCATACTCAACTATACTATACATATGAGTATGAACAGTTGATTCTCTAGCAAAACCATTTATCCGTTGTTGTACACTTAACTGTTTATAATGGCGATCAATAAACTATTTCAGTACTTACGTCAACTACAGCCACACTTATTTTCACAACAAACAAAACGAGTTACACAACAGTACAAGCACAATGGTGGGTTTATTTAAACTTTGTGTGTTATATTCGTTCCCAAGGGAGTTTTGTCTGTTAAATCTTGCACCTTTATGATATATTATTAGCATTAATCTAAAAATATTATAAAATTTACTAGATTAATATTCTAAAATATTTTCAAATTACTCCCTCGCCCCAATGCATAAAACAAATTAATGCATTTTCAAAATAATAATGAAGCTATAAAAAGATGTAAGTTGTTGGTATATGTGAAACGTTTAAAATACGTATTAAAATTCCATTTGTATGAGCTATAAAGAACATTTAAAACACCGAGCAGAATGAAATGTTTAAAAATGTTTTTATTTAATTATATTGTATTTGCACTTGTTGCAAAGTTAATAACTGATGTCAGTTAAAACTAGTTGATATTGTTTTGGAGTTTTCACTAACAGTTATTTAAAAAAATAAAGGGCCCTGAGTAGGCTACGTAAATTGAAATGAAACAGGAAAATGCACTATGCATATTTCAAAAATGCATATTTTAATACTTTAACACCTTGTTTCCATTTATGTTTTAAACCCAGAATCAAAATAGTTTATTTGTTAAATAAGAGTTTTGTACAAAGCTTCGAAACGTGAGTCGATGGTATGCTATTATTAAATGACAGAGATTTTAAGAAGCTCTTCAACTACGTCACATATCAAGAACAGGAACTCTTCAGCAGAACACTTTATGTTACCTTTATAAGTTTTATTGGAACCAATATCAGAATTCCACTGAGATTTGTTGTCCTTTTAACAGTAGGCTTCACGTAAACTTCTATCGTTGACTGCAAATCCTTAAGGCCACACCTGCAGTCCGATTTTGATGAAATTTGTATATCTTGTCGGCCATTTCCCAACATGGCAGACTTTGCTAAAGTGGAACAATTGAATTATTCTCGGAAAATGTTAAGAGACATAATTTGAACCTATTCTTGTAAGTAAAACAATTTGAAGATTTGCTTAGCAATAATAGGAAATACTTCATTTGCTATACATTTTGGTCCCATAGGTGGGTTACATGAGATTATACTTTGACACTCGCCGTTTACGTCAATATTGCTCAAACATTCTTTTATTATGTATAGAAATGATGCGGAATTTAAAGCCCTACATGTTTGCTAAAAGATAAAATCTGCATTTCCTCAATAATAATGGTAAAAAACTCGAAAAAGTGAGAAAATTTCTAAATATTTTTTCATATTTTAAAATTTAATTTGTTTTTTCATTATTAAAATCATACTACTAATATATAATATAGTATTTTCTTGTAGATAACATTATGGCGAAGAATCTAAGACTAATTAGACTTTTCTAGATGGAATCTTTTGGGAACAATAAGTTTTTAAGTGGAACCTTGCAGTGTTTTATAGATTGATTTTAACACATTCCAGTTGGTTTTGCTTTGTTATTAATTTTGCCCAGGTAAAAGTCTAAAAGGCCTATCCTAATATAAAAACAAACCTAAAAGAGGTACAGTATCTTAAATAGGCTGCCTTAAAATCTATTAATAATCGACATTTTTTACAGTTAGTCTATGGATATATCAATTATAAAATGCAACTGTTCCAAACCTAACCTAACCAAACTCAATATAAAATACCCCCACCTCAGCAAACCTGCAGACTAAGCCAATTTCCATTTACCAGTATTGGATCTTAAATTAATCTATTTAAATAACGTTAGGTTTAACAAGTATCTAGGTTTGCTGCTACAAGGAGGGAAATAAAGTGTGTTTTAGCGAATTTCCCTATAGGGAAGTAGCTATTACCATGGTAAGACTTAGGCCCGGGACCGATTTACTTTTTCATTTTAATGTCCCCAGAGGCCAAAAACACCATTCGTTCAAATTTTTATATATGTATATATATATATATAGGTATATATATATATATATATATAGATTTATATATATATATATATGTGTCCGTGAACACGATAACTTGAGTAATTTTTATCCGATTTTGATGAAATTTGGTTTGAAGGTATAAGGCGGGATAAACTTGAATGAGTTCGCGATCCAGCATGATCGGACGATGGGAACAGGGTTTTATGGGGGGTTTTATGGGGTAAAAATTGGGTTTTCTCACTTCTTACCCTCAAAACACAAAATTTCCCAATTTGTCTCTAAACCTTTTTAAAGAGCTTAAAAAACCAACAATTCAGTATATCAAAGTGTTTTTGTACAGTTATTGGTTACGGAGAAAACTAAAAAATGGTAAATTTAAAATTCCCATGTTATTTTTATGGAGAATATTGTATAATGTTGTAGTTTGCTTGTTTATGGATATATTTTGATCAAACTTGGCAAATTTATTTATTTTATAGTAAGCTATCAATATTTTACTAAAAGCGCACTACTTTATTAGTTTCCTTGTAGCAGCAAACCTAGGTACTCGTTAAACCTAATGTTATTCAAATAGATAAATTGAAAATCAATTCGGCCAAATGGAAATTCGCTTAGACGGCAGGTTTGCTGCGGCGGGGGTATTTTGATACAATATGAATAGCTTAAAATAAAATAAAAAATTAATAAATTTGCCAAGTGTGATTAAAATATTCCCATAAACAAACAAACTACAACAGTTTACTTATTCTACATAAGAATAACATGGGATTTTTAAATTTACAATTTGTTCAATTGTATCCGTAACCAATAACTGCATAAACACTCCAATGTATTATAAATTGTTTGTTTTTTAAGCTCTTTGAAATACTATGAAAAGAAAAAGGGAAATTTTATGTGTTGAGGGTCAAAAATAAAACAAAACCATTTTTACCCCATAAAACCCCCCGTAACACCCCGTTGCCATAGTCCAATCATGCTGATTTGCGAACCCATTCAAGTTTATCCCACCCCACACATTTAAGCCAAATTTCATTAAAATCGAAAAAAAAAATACTCAAGTTATCGTGTTCACGGACGTATTTATATACATATATAAACATTTAAGCCAATATTGTTTTGGCCTCTAGGGACATCAAAATGAAAAATTATATCGGTCCCGGTCCGAGGTCTTACCATGAGACCTACAGTAATAGCTACTTCCTCATAGGAAGATTCGCTAAAAAAATCAAATGAAGGTTTATTAATCGAATTGACATTTTTTTAATCATTATTAGAGTTCCCCAGTTTAAAAAATTCACCCTTAAAAAGTTCATGCTATTTAATGAATATGGAGCATTTACTTTAATTGCTGCTACAGAATATACAACTTTCCTGTAAATCTGACCTAATTAAATACAGAGAACACAAAATATGCTGCACTTAGTTAAACATATGATCCGTAGAAATCCGTACCCAACATGGCTTTATAGATTTTGTTTGGTTAAAGATTCTAAGTAAAGCTATTTTAAAGCTGTTAAGTCAAGTATATAGAGTAAATATAGATTTGGATGATAGCTTAAGGGGAGTGTGACATTCTGTAATAAGGCATGAAATTGAAATGTTATAAGAGATCTACGTTTATGAAAGTGAAGAGACATATATTAATGTAAGAGATGTTTGAATTGATCCAATTGGAAAAACATCTTTACATTCTGGAGGCGAGTTAGCGTAGCGAACGAGCTAACCTGAAGGCAAGTGAGCGCAGCGAACGAGCTCCAACCTAAAAGTGAGTGAGCGGTGCGAACCAACTTCAACCAGGACGTGCTTGAGCCATGCGAACGAGCTCACTTATGAAGTTAAACGGGGCAAAGCCCGCGGGTACAGCTAGTTGGTTTATAAATATGCAAATCCACGTTTGGAATCTGTTTTATAATCCTCCCATTTTTGTAAAGTTCGATGTTGACAATAAATACTTTGCAATTCAAATACACATCCTACGCGTCTTTCGAGCGATGATAACCAATGTGAGATATTTTTAGCTTTGTGAAATCAAAACAACCCTGAATACACAGAATTATAAAATACCCCTTCCACAGCAAACCTGCAGACTAAGTGAATTTCCATTTGCCTGATTGGATTTACACTAAAATGTATCCTTAAAAATATCACATTCATTCCCTATTTAAATACAATTAGTTTATTGAGTGCTTAGGTTTGCTGCAACAGGGAGGATAAAGTGTTTTTTTAAGTTAACAGTTTATAAATAAGTAAATGAATTGTCCAAATTTGATCAAGATATGAAACAACAACAAGCAAACTACGACAGTTTACTAGTTCTCCATAAGAATGACATTGGAATTTTAAATTTAAAATTTTTTACTATCTCCGTAACCAACGGGCATACTACAACGATTCAATATACAAAATTATTTTTTTTATGGTTTGGAAAGAAATTGCTAAATTTAATGTTTTTTGGGCCAACAATTGGAAAAAGGGACTTAGGGACTGAAGTCCCCCCTCCCCCCTCTCGCTTGGATTAATAATGCTATGTAGGCCTACTATTGAAAAAAATAATGGGCTGTATACTTCTAGTTTGTAGAAAAATGTAATTGCATTGAAGTAATGACTAAAAAGAGTTTATTCTAAATGCATCAAATGTTTAAACATATTGATATAAACTGACTATTGAGTTAACAAAATCTGTTCAGTTCCACAATGGTTCCACAATGCAGCCTTTTCCCCTAAATTAATAGAGTGATTTTTAGAAAATAAAAAACTGTTTTACTTACTCGGATGAGTCTTAGAACTGTATAGAGGGAACTAACGGGTTTAATACTTCTGAATAAAAAAGATACGTAATTACATTTTTTATTTCTCATAAATTGTATTACAATAACAATACTTTATTCGTTCAATAGCATATCTATTTTATGCTATATGTTGTATAAGCCCCAGACTGTAATAATGTATTTGGTTCCCTTGTAATAATGGTCTAATACCCCTTGTTGCGTATTCACACTGTTTAGCTACATAACATACCTAGGGCTTTATGTATTAGCAATACTACTACCTGCTTCCCTTGCCTACATGTTTAAGATAATTAACTATGGATACAAACATATTTAGGGTGTCTTGAAACCATGTGAACAAACTTTATCAAGTTATTCAGCATGTCAAAAGAAACAAAAAATGTAATTTGTGTCTCTTAAAATGTAACATGTGTCCTATATCATTCCGTTTTCGGTATATCAGTCTGTATGTGTTTTTTGCCAAAAACATTCATTAGTTGAAACAATCACAGCTCCTTGATGGTTTGAGCTGTATCATTGATATTCTGTAAATTTTTTTTTTTTATTGGACACTATCTTTGTACAAAATATGAATAAATTCTCTGAAACAGTTTGAAAATGGTGACTATTTTAACTATTTGATGCAAAATACATAACATTTAACTATTTTTATGCATATTTTAACACGATATTTTAAGATGTTTTTAGTTTGGACAGGTATTGAATGAAGAATTGACTATTTTCCTTGCTATACAATAGTTTTCTCCATTAAAACAATGTTAAAACATAGTACGAATGGAGAAAACTGTAGGTAGAGCAAAAAATTGATTTCTCAGTTATTATTTGTCCAAACTAAGGTTCGATAAGATACCGTTGAAATCTGCATAAAATTTAATAAATCTTAATCTGATGAGCCTGTTGAGTGTAATAAATATATGTTATACCATACATAATTAATTTATTGTAAACCAAAACTATAATTGGTTAAATGGCTGATTGATAGTTTCGAAAGGAGAAAGGGGAAGAGTTTTCCTCAAGTTTGTTATGATAATGCAACAGATAAATCAGGCAATGAAGGCTGAAACCTGAAACTCAGCCAAGAAGAAAAGTTTTAGGCTTGATGTATGTCTTGTTTGGCCTAAAATAACACGTGGCCAAACGGAGGGTAAATAGTGGTCAGTGAATTTTCAAAAATAAAATCCAGGTGAGACAGTTTTTGGATTTTCAGTCCTAAAAACAGGTGTAAAAAAATTAAATTACTGCATAAAACATTTTCATACAGTACTTGAGTAGTACTACAGTATTGGCTTTAACAAGCACCAACATTAACTTATAAGAAATTAAAATTTTTGTATGCATTTAATAAGTTTATTATATAACATAAACGTTAATAAAACAAATAAATTATCGATAACTGTTTTTAGAAACCATTACACCATACATCATACCATAACACGCTGTTTTTGTATTCTACAGAAAAAATTAATTCAATTCAACGATATTGGAACTAGCAATAACATAAAACGTCAAACTATCAGATTGATATACGGAGTACAGATAGTAAAAAAAATATAATAAAATAATATGGTACAAAGTGATTAAGGAATTATCCAGCTTTACAATAGTATTAAAATTACAGTAATACTTCATTGCAAGGAAAACGAACATCGCTGACTATAATTTACTTATTTGCACACAAAATCCTGTTATACTAAACATAATAATTATCTGGATTCAAAAGAATGTTTTGAAATATTTCAAAATTTAGCAGATTCCCATTTTATATAGCCTATTTTCTTTTTTAAATATAGTATGCTCCGTAGTACTTGGTTCTTTTGTCTTACTTTGGTGCAAATAAATATTTGTATTTAAAACTTACATACTTATTAAATTATGTAAGTTTTAAATGCTGCAAGAGGAATACATGTACAAAATCACCAAGGGATTTTCAAAGCAAATTAATTTGCAAGTTTAATTTAAGTCTTTAGTGAACACAATTTAGTTGTGCTGCTTTATTCTTTTTACTTTCTCTCCCAATACCATATGGAGAAAATATTATTTTTGTTTTCGTCAACATTTTCGAGTTTGAGTTTACAGGAGATACTGTATATTCATTTTGGGTCCCCCTGACCCCAAAAAAGTGGTTTTCAAAGTGATGTCTGTCTGTATGTGTGGATGTGTACAGAGTGACAGACCACACCTGTAGTCCAATTTAGATTAAATTTGGTGTGTAGGTACCATGATAATTTGGATTTTTAAAGGCGATTTTCCCATAAAACCCATAAAATAAGGAAAAATTAATTTCCTCATAAGTGGCCGAAACGATTTTGATAGAAATTGAGTATGTTATACTCCTTTAAATTCTGAACAAAATTTTAGGCCTACAACTCCCTGTTTTTCAAAAAACTACGGCTCAAAAGTTATTGAAACTTATGCTATTTTCCCACTAAAACCATTTAAAAGGCCAGTTTTGATTAAAATTAGTATGTTACCTTATGATGTTGTAAAAATTACGGTTCAAAAGCAATTACAACCTTTATAATATTCCCTAGCAAATACATTATCATAGTTACTCCCACCACTTTTTCCCATGAAAAAGGTTGTCGACTTTAATGGGAGAAAGTATGTCTAAAACTGCTGATTTCATTTATTTTACATCTGCTTAAAAGTTGCTATATTTTATTGTATTATGAGTTTTAGTAAATAAACGCTGTTGTAACAGTTTTACAGTGTAACAAATTGTTATGAGTTTCGAGTTCACCTCATCAGTAAAGTTGATGGCGTAGTAATTTGGCTTTGAATAAATGAGCAGCTGCAATATTTATATTCTAGCTCACCGTAAAAGTATTGCTTCTAAATACTTAAACAATAGTTCATTTTGAGTCTTATGACATCTAATTATGTTTTAGAATGTGTAAATCCACGAAAAAAAATACCGTTTTAGAAATCAAACCATAATTTTTTTCTATTATTAACAGATGTAAGATGTCAGCTTGGGAAATGTGTGTAATAAGGCATGAAATTGAAATGTTACAAGTTATCTGCGTTTTAGAGATTGAAGTGGCATATTGTAATATTTGGTGCTTAAATTGGTTGCACATGCCATTTATGTTTCTAAACAGCCAAGAATAGTTTTTTAATGCAAGCTTAAAAAACAAAAATATGTATTTTTATATATGTCTACTAAAAAAGAAAAATACACTTGTTACTGGTGAAAACACAGTTATAAAACCAATCCCAAGCTTATATCATTCCAAATATCATAAATAAATATGGAAATTCACGTTTTAATCTGAATTGGTAAAAAACTCGAACTTTGTATGATTCCATGTGTATAAGAGATGATTTGCAATGCTAATACATGTTTCATATTTTCCTCCGTCTAACAGTAACCAAAATTTGATACCATCTTATATTAAATACGGATTTAATAAAATCATACAAATTATAGCTTAAACTAGAATTTTAAAAATGAAAGAACAAAGTAAGTTTGTAGTATTCACTGGCTGCTTCGCCCCCGTTTGGCCACGTGTTATTTGAGGCCATACATGATATAAATCAAGCCTTAACTTTCCTCTTGGCTACGTCTGAGCCTCCTTAGCTTGATATATCTGTTGTATTATAATAACAAACTCAAGCTAAACTCTAACTTTTACTTGGCAAACTACCAATCAATGAGTATAAATAAATTTATTTCTAGGTTTACACCGTTAGTAAAGTATAAAAGGTTTGTATTTAGCTCTGTCACACAGTTCTATTTTTGAAAGCATATACAGAATCGCATTTATTATTTTGGTAAAAATAAGAAAAATGTCCTACACTCAAGTATTTTGTTTTTGCAAAATAAGCTTTTAAAAACATTCATTTTCTAATTCGTAAGTATTTTTACGTATCCCAAAATAATGCTCCGAATAAATCTTTTGCTCATATTGTGTACATATATTTATCATACTCTTAATTATGAATAACGTACCATAAACTTTTATAGATAAAATCAATCTGGTTGCTATTAGTGTGTGAAAACCACAACGTAACCACAATCAATTATCTTATAGCAAAACTTGTAAATGGAAATTGGTATTGCTAGTGCATAGGCCTGGTAGGTAACATGTTGAAACATAATATTACCCGTGTACAGTACAGCCACAAGGTGCAAGGCATTGTACATCAACATGATTACAGTTTATGATAACACTATATAAATGCAAATATGTAAGCAGTTTTTAAGCACCCTTTTTGAGTACAGTATGTTTTATTTTTTTCTCCAGGTCTAGCCTAGATTTTGTTGATATTACTTCAGACTAGGTCTAAGGTCCCACATCTCTTTGATAAAATCCATTGGTGATTGGCGGGATTTGAACCTGAGACCTCGGGGCCCAAACGCTATACGAATAGACCAGCTCACTCCCCTTTGAGTTAAACAAGATTAGAATTATTATAAGAAATAAAATGGATAGTTATTTATTCAATTTATATACAATTCATAAGAAAGGAGGTTTAACCAACATTATTAACTTAGTTGAGAACTCATTATACTGTAATCATTGCAAGTGTGATGTATTTAATGTTTTTTTTTTCAATTTGAATATATTTCTTTGTGAACTTGTGCCACAACAAGCGACAATATTAAAAAAAAAACTTTATATTTGTAACACATCTTACGTCATTATGATTGGTCGTACTATACTACCATACTATAGTATGATTGGTAATACAAACCTTTGCATATGTCACCCTCGAGCACAAATCGTTGAACTATTCACGAGCTTTTCAAACATTGTTTATTAAGCTACATCCCTAAAGCTATATATTTTAAAAGCTAACAACACATTTACCAACTGTGAAACATTTCTTTTTAAGAATCACAATGACCTAACCAAAGTTGGATACCTAATTATGTTTAAATTGCAATAATTACATAACCAATGTTAAACATTCGTTAATACTGTGTAATTACTTAAGTATCCTATAGAGACATGAGGTGATATGGCTAAGAGTATAAGCTGATGGTATGGAACACGAACTTGAGTTTGTCCAAAATAATTTAATTACCAAAACTATAAATTTAAATTTATAATATTTTGAAAACTTTCCTATTCTTAGACATTATTTAAATTTCCATTTTACAAAAAAATTTTAAGGTTTAACGAGTTTAAAAACTAAAACAATTAGTAAGGGTGATTTATATTTTACAAATCGATTTTGTGTACAGATAAATTAAAAAGAAAACAAATAAGTACACGTTTAATATATTTGAATACATTGTACATTATAATTATGTATTCTCTATGTTTTTACAATGACATTTAAGTTTAGTTTCAAATTATAACCACACCGCAATTAGTTTGTGTGGACAATGTAAGAAATAATTAAAACGCGTGTTTTTTCTAGTTCTTGAGGCAGTTTTAAAACTCGTAAATGTTTTGTTTAAAAAATAAATTCGTAAAAACTCAAGTTCTTGTTCGTATGTCACTTGAATATTCAAAAAACATTCTTAAATCATCAGTTTTGCGCTGTTTAAGGGAACACGTTCCTCCAAATTGTTATGCAGAAAATATCACCTATTTTAGACCAACTTTACGAAAATATCAATCTTATGATATTTTTTTATTTTTAAAAGCTAAAATAAAATACACTCTGTTGTGCATCAACCCCACCGCAGCAATCCTGCAGACTAAGCGAATTTCCATTTACCTGGTTGAATTTTCACTAAAAAACTCTTAAAATGGTCAACATTATTTTATATTTAAATAACATTATTTAGAATATGAGTGCTTATAACTGCTAGAGAAAAGGCAATAGATTTTTGTTATTGAACTCGAATTAAATTAAAATACGCCACTTGACAAGCAAACCATAACAGTTAATTTATTTTCTATACGAGTAGCATGGGAATTTAAAATTAAAATTGTTTTCTAATAAACACTAATATAACCGTGGGTAGTACTTTAGTAGAATTCATTCTTGTTTAATATTTTCATTACTGTTTTTAGTTCGGTAAATAAAAGATAATCGTGAAATATTTTGTATCAGTATCAGTATCAGTAAAGTATCAGTAAATATACCAGTCCTACGTTTGGAGTTTTGTCTTTAACATGTTAATAAATAAGTTACTGTTTTAATTTTTACTATAGAAATCAGTAATATGTTATGTGACAGTGAAATTCAATAATTTCAAATTATGTCTTAAAATTTTGTCTCCTTTTCGACAGTATTGACAAAAACATGTAATACAACATGTTAGTTATTTCATTTACATGTAGTTTATTACGTAATCTCAATGTTTTCATTGTACAATGAATTTGAAGTTTCGTTCTTGTACTGATTCGCCGTGAGTAGTTTAGTTGAAAATGTCAGAAATAATTGAAAACGCGTCATTATTGTAGTGCTCGAAGCAGTTTTGAAATTTGTGATTGTTCTGTTTGAACAGGGAACGAAATGGGGAAAGCAAATTGCAATATGATTTATTGCAGAGAATTATATGTAAATGTAAACAGATTGTTTATCGATCTTATTTGCTATTCATGGAATAAAAATTTTTGTCTATGAATATTAACATAACTGATAAAAACAGACACATACAAACGAAAAAAATTGACAGTTACATGTTAAATCAAGTGCAACAATTAGTAAATATTGAAACTAAAAATAGGTTTACCTTAGCTGTAGATGAAGGTAAATACTCAATTTTAGTTATACTACAGATCAGGGGCTAAAACATGGATTTTAAATATTGAAATGTTATAGCTCAAAAAGTAAATGAAGTTTTAAACAACAGCTTGATGATTTATTTTTGTCAGTTGTGGCTTCTATTATGAAGTTTCTAAAAACCACACACTCTCCAAGGAAGTATTTAAAAATGAATACATTTAAATTAACAAACTATTGGATTATAGTTCATTTATGTTAGTTCCTACTCAGAGTGTTACTAGATACCATTAATTTAGTCCACTAAAACCTCTTTTTACGTAGCTTGGCTTTTATCGCTGTCACAAACCAAACCAAGATAACATTTGTGTTTAAATACTTTTTAGGTTAAATGAAGTTTGTAAAAAAAAAAACGATTTCCCGGTAAACAGTTTTTGTGGCATTTGATATTTGACACTTTTATAGCTGAATGTAAGTAAAAATGAGTCGGATAAGATTCTTCTTTTGCATCAAAGAAGCTTTTGAGAACATGATCCTCTGTCATAGTTGTATTGTTTACTTAATTTATGTTTGTGTGATATGAAACCAACTTCAACTAACCTTATAGTTTTCTGTTTTTATAGTAACTTATTAAGACCCGTCCTCAAATTTAACGACCAAAGTCGGGGTGCCGGGGTGGAAAAATGAGAGTCTTTTGGTCTTTAAATACAAACGACTGTTACTGATGTACGCAAATTTTTGTTGTTATATGGACAAACACCTGTTGCCGACTTAAACAACTGTTTGTTGCTGTGTAAAAACAGTATTATTGATGTATTTAACTTTCGGTTGGTTGTAGAACGTCAGATGTGGATATTTCTGTACCAATGCAATAAGAAATTTAAGGTTGATTTGCTAATATATGATATTTTAAGACGTTAAAGGCATCTTTTAACCTCGTATTTGCCCATCCTCTAAGAAAAGGGATCTGTATGTGGGACGTATACAGCAAAGTTTGGTGAGAGCTGGTACCGTACGAAGGGTATAATGGTACTGTAATGATAAAAAGTTGACTTCCCGGCTGAAGAGGACGAAGTCCTAAACAGCCTCAGTCCAGTTTCAGGTCACTGGATTGGAACGTCACGAAGATCAGATTTAAAAGTAGTGGCAGATACTGATGCCCTCAACCCGAAGTCCTTGTTGCTACCGACTCACCACATCGCATTTACATTTCAATTAGCCAAAGAATTTATAAAATAATATAGGAAAATATGTCAAGTAAACATTACTTTTAGATTCTTAAATATAATTAGGAACAGTTAATTGTTATTCCATCAACATTATAAAAACAAATATTTTCAGCCGATTACTTGGAGGTACTTTAATGTTTATCCATTTAATAACTTCGGATATAGTTAATAAACAAAGCTCAAAGTGCTCCCTGGTGACAATATTTGTACAGATTAATCCTTTTGAACCTCTTGTAATCTGATTGGTTCCTTCAGTCCTCACAATCACGTTACAACGCTAGTGTTGAGGAACTATCATGTCAAATCATCTATCATCTTCAACTATCATCTTCATGTCAAATTCGAAGGAGAAAAACAATATCTGAAATGATATAGTGGTTTTTAAGCTCAATCACGCTCAATTTAACAATGGAGTCATGCAAATCACAACGAAGAATTATTTTATGTTGTTCGATATACAATTGGAGGCCTAAATCATAGTCTCCTCTTAAAGGAAGCTCCAAGACAAAAGTGGCAACACCGCAGTCCCGGCCTACCGAAACAGGTGTTGGCATTGTATTGTTGTTATAGCCATAGACAGGCCGGTGCGACGTTGCCACACACCAACACTGCGACCTTCTATTAGTGGAGGCTATGTCTACTAAATAGCCCCACGTCTCCTTCAGGTAAAAAAAAACCAGGAATCCTTATAATATTTTAGTTCAACCCATGTTCATAATGTTTTATATTTGATTTGGACTAATATTATCCTTAAAAACTATAACACTTAACTGTCTGTGTTTTCTGTTCCTCATTACATAAAATACAAAATTATTATAAAATACAAAATTACAGAAGTACCGATTAAAAATGTATCCACCTTTCTGAACTAAAAGATTTAAAGCCTGCTTTTGTGTATGTTTATTGCATCCCATGAACGTACAAGATAAAAATGTTTACTTCAAAATGCTACTTCCCTTGAGCTACTTTCTAAATTATTCTTCCAAAAACATCAAGTGGTTGTTTCAATTGTGAAATAAAAAATTATGTCACGTTTTAACATTAAAAGATTAGTTTTAATTCAATATATAGGCCAAAAGTGTACTTTACAAACCTTATAAATTTTGGTCTAATTATCTTAACATATATTTTGTAAAATATTACATCTGATCACTGAAGAAAGTTAAGAGCAAAGTTGTATTGAAAGCTCACAGAATAGAGAGTCCACTCAATTATAAGTTTTGATCTTTTATCACTTCAAGAAATTGGAGTCTTGTTAAACTAAGATATGGTTTGTTTGGGCTTAGTACAATTGAATAACTTCAAGTGGGTAAACATGCTAAAGAACTTAAATGCAGTGAGGCTCATTGACAGCTCTTTAAACTCACTTACAACTATTTTATTTATATAAAAAAAAATATTTGCTTGATTATAATCTAGTTAAATGTGTCATTCCTTACTAGCATTATACGTAAGCCTACGTTCAGATTATCAATAACTCAATCATTCAAGTGGAAGAACTCAAATAATTCAATTAGGTTTATATTGTAACTGGATATTTCCAACCAAAAAATTGTAGTCACTAAGTAAAAAGTGTTATAAAAAATAGGTACAAATTTTACTTTTAGTTTATTTTCAATTTAAATTAAAGCTTTCTTGTGTTGTATGAATTTTCCAACACACACAAAAAACCTAAATACGAATAAACTGATTTGCTTAAAATCGTCATTTAGTTTTAAACACAAAATTAAAATATCTCCTCAGCTCCACTCTAAAACCCTTACACACAGAAACAAATTATAAATAAAGTAAATACATGATTTTAAATAGCAATTTTAATGACACCACTTATTAATTGGTGGTCCAAACAATGTATGTCACCACAATGATTCCAATAAAAAGTATCGTTGTAAAAAAATCCCCAATGAAAAGCTTATGTTCGTGACATGTGACGAAAATAGTCGAAAAGCATCTTATAGAAAACTCTCACATTCAATAATTGTGTCATATAGACAAGTAACTTTTGAGCTAAGTTAGTTTTTGACCGTTATATTTTCGAAGTTGTATGTTTCAAACAGTTAGTATTACTGTTTTCAGTGAATTCCAGTGGTGCTCCAACTAATTTGAACCGTACACAAGTTCCATCAAAAAAGAAAATACCCCCACCGCAACAACCCTGCAGACGAGTGAATTTCCTTTTGTCCGATTTGATTTTCACTTATATTTATTTAAATAACATTAGGTTTAACGCGTACCAAGATTTCTAGGCTGCTTCAAGGAGGTTGGTTGAATTTTAGTAAAATATAAATCGCTTGGTATAAAGTAAATAAATTGGCTGCGTTTTATCAAAATAATACAACCAGAAACAAGCAAACCATAAGAGTTCATATTCTCCTTAAAAATAACAAAGGAATTTTATATTTAAATTTTTTATTTTCTCCTTAACCAATAAATGTACATAAACTCATGAATATACCAAATTATTTATTTTAAGCTCCATAAAATAGTTTGGAAAGAGATCGAGAAATTACGTGATTTTGGGGTCAAAACATGGGAAACCCAATTTTTACCCCATAACCCCCCCCCCCGTTGCTTTATTCCGATCATACTGATTCACAAACTCGTTTGAATAAATGTTGTACCAAATTTCATCAAAATCAGATGTTTTTTGCTTGGTTATCATGCTAATGAACATACACACATCATATGAATTTGAACAGAAGGGTTTTTTTTACTCTTTTTGACCTCAAAATGAAAAAGCAATTCAGTCTCGGGGATAGGTCTAACCAAAAGACATACGGTATTAGATTATTCACTATATGAAATTCACTAAAAGATTCATACGATTTGAAACTTCGGTTCGGAGTAAAGTCGTCATCAAGTGATGTTATACACAGGTGTGTCGCATTAAAAACATATGGTACAATTTAGCAGTAAACATTCAGTCATTGGTGTCTTCTAGTGGATAGTCTCATGAAATACTGAGTTTATGTAGATCGTTCAACATAGGACGTGCTAGACATGGACATGTTAGTTTTGTCAATTTTAAAATTGGCAGTGTTACTTCAAATGGTGACCGCGGACCCCACAAATGATGAAGCTGAAAAACAGGTCTTTAAACAGTTGAAAAGTAACTTTCTTGGCATGCAGCCCTTTGAGGTACGTTCTACAGATAAACACACGTCTATTGTCAGAGTAGGCACAGATCCTAATGCCAAGTATATTTGCGGGTGCGCTATGGAGAGTATTTTGACACTTTCAGACCCTGTATGGGAGAAGAATGGGGTTCCTTCAGACGATGGGGACGAACTCCGATTTAAAACCGTGTCCATGCGTATTAAGCAATTATCCATTATGAAAATGATGTCATCCGACCGTATATTTATTGAGAGACATTGCTGTGATAAAAACGTTAATAAAGGTCCTAAAGATGCTGTAGGAATTGAAATACCATCGCTCAAGGTTCAGGTAGTAAAGAAGTCGAAAAATGTCGAATGTAAACTAGTTTGGGAATCCAGTGGAATTGCTGGATCTGCGGCTAACACCAAGTTTACTTTTAAGAAAGGACATTACACGCCTGGTAAACTACTAGGACCTGAAGATGAAGTTTTTGAAGGACTAGTCAATACAATCTTATCATCACTTACATATGAGTACATTTTAAAACAAGTGGTCAAGAAAGCTACCACGAAGCAATTTCGTCCGAATCTATGCCACATTTCCGGATAAAATATTCGGGTGTCATCAGGTATGAAAACATTTACAGATTATTATACAGATTTTCAGATGCACGCTTTTGATTTATTACCTGAAACACTATGCATTAATAAAGTGATTTTCTCTTCATATATTTCGTTGTTATTTCGTCACCAACATTGTAACCCATAAGGCCCGTGTAAATTTTTTTTAGTTTTTACATTCATTTTTCGTGCTTATTTTTTAGCCTATTTTAATTTATAAAGGCATTATGCACATCTATAGAAAGTATATTTACAACTGTATGCATAGAGTTTACAAATAAAACTGTAAAAATGGTAAAGTAGTAGAAAAAAGACTTGGTACTCCAAGGGTTGATGGGATAAAGTTATTCTATTTCAAAAATTTTACAATATAGTTGTAGTTATTAATTATTTTAATTTATTCATTGTGAACATCACCTCATATTATTTTACTTAATAAATACTGAATCAAGCTCGTAGTAAGCTTTGAAAAACAGATTTTACTATTTTAATTGATTATGCAAAGACAAATGTTGAAATGGTTTGTAAAACGTTTCTCAGTCTTTGTAATTAGTTTATCTTTTACTTTTATTAATAACACGGTATAGTAGACTTGCTGACACAGGGAGGATAATAAACTTTTATTTAGTAAAACATAATTATTTAGTTTTATTTAGTTAAACGTGTTAACGGTCACATATATAAATATATATATATTTGAACGGATGGTTTTTGACCTTTCGGGAAATCAAAGTGAAAAAGCAAATCGGTCCCGGGGCTAGGATTAACCAAGAGACCTACGGTATTAGCTTATTCACTATATGAAATTCACTAAAATATTCATACGAATTGAAACTGTGGTTTGGAGTAAAGTCGTCATCAAGTGATTCTACACAGGTGTGAAGCATTAAAAACATATGGTACTATTTGGCGGTAAACATTCAGTTAACATTGGTGTCTTCTGTTGGATAGTCCCCTGAAATACTGAGTTTATGTAGATATTTCAACATAGGACGTGTTAGACATGGTCATGTTAGTTTTATCAATTTTAAAATTGACAGTGTTTCTTCAAGTGGTGACCGCGGACCCTACAAATGATGAAGCTGAGAAAAAAGTCTTTGAACAGCTGAAAAGTAACTTTCTTCGCAGACAGCCCTTTGAGGTACGTTCTACAGATAAACACACGTCTATTATCAGAGTAGGCACAGATCCTTATGCCAAGTATATTTGCGGGTGCGCTTTAGAGAGTATTTTGAAACTTTCAAACCCTGTATGGGACGATGAGGACGAACTCCGATTTCAAACCGTGTCCATGCGTGTTAAGCGACTATTCATTAAGTGGAGTACAAGCTCTATACATCTTGCGAATCATTGCTGTGATAAAGACGTTAATAAAGGTCCTAAAGATGTTGTAGGAATTAAAATGCCATCGCTCAAGGTTCAGATCGTAAAAATGTCGAAAACAGTTGAATGTAATCTAGTCTGGAAATCCAGTGGAATTGATGGACCCAGGTTTACTTTTGAGCTTCCTAAGACTGTCCTTCAACAGTACACGCCTGATCAACCCCAGTGGCCAGATGATGAAGATAGAATGTTTGAGGAATTAGTCAATAATATCTTATCATCGCTTACATATGAGTACATTTTAAAAAAAGTGGTCAAGAAAGCTACCATGAAGCGATTTCGTCAGAATCTATGCATCATTTCTGGATAAACTGTTCAGCTGTCATCAGGTATGAAAACATTTACAGATTATTAAACAGATTTTCTGATGCACGCTTTTGATTTATTACCTTAAACACTTTGCATTAAACACGTCTGTAATAATGTAATACTACAGGTCGTCCAGTGGTCGAAAACTCGACCAAATATGTAACAGACTCTCTCTTTTCACCCCAAGCTGTAAATAAAACACCTGATTGGAATTTCTTTAATTTGTTTTGATTTTCTGTTCATATATTTCGTTGTCACCAACATGGTAACCCATAAGGCCCGTGTTAATTCCTTTTAGTTTTTAAATTCATTTTTCGTGCTTATTTTGAGCCTATTTTAATTTCTAAAGGCATTATGCACATCTATAGGAAAATATATTTACAACTGTATGCATAGTGTTTCCCGATGCACACAAGCTGAGAAAAAGGTGAGAAAAATGTAACAAGTAGGATTATCTCCAATCCCACTATGTCTTATAGATAATGCTAAACGGACACATATATAAAGATATGTATATGAATTTAAACGGATGGTTTTTGACCTCCGAGGAAGTCAAAATAAAAAAAGCAAATCGGTCCCGGGGCTAGGTATAACCAAAAGACCTATGGTATTAGCTTATTTACTGTATGAAATTCACTAAAATATTCATACGAATTGTAACTGTGGTTCGGAGTAAAGTTTTCCTCAATAGATGTTATACACAGGTGTGAAGCATTAAAAACATATGGTACTATTTGGCAGTAAACATTCAGTTAACATTGGTGTCTTCTACTGGATAGTCCCCTGAAATACTGAGTTTATGTAGATATTTCAACATATGACGAGTCATGGACATGTTAGTTTTATCAGTATTTACATTGACAGTGTTTCTTCAAGTAGTGACCACGAACCCTACAAATGATGAAGCTGAGAAAAAGGTCTTTAAACAGTTGAAAAGTAACTTTCTTCGCAGACAGCCCTTTGAGGTACGTTCTACAGATAAACACAGGGCACAGGTCAGCACAGGTAATTTATACGAGTATATGTGCGGTTGCGCTTTAGATAGTATTTTGACACTTTCAGACCCTATATGGGAGAAGAATGGGCTTCCTTCAGACGATGGGGACGAACTCCGATTTCAAACCGTGTCCATGCGTATTAAGCGATTATTCATTAAGATGCCACGCAACTCTTCACCTATTGATAATGCTCTTCATTGCTGCGATAATGACGTCAATCTAGGTCCTGTAGATGCTAAAGGAATTGAAATGCCATCGCTCAAGGTTCAGGTAGTAAAAAAGTCGGAAAAGTTCGAATGTAAACTAGTTTGGGAATCCAGTGGAATTGCTGGATCTGCGGCTAACACCAAGTTTACTTTTAAGAAAGGACAGTCCACGCCTGGTAAACCACAGCGGCCTGATGATGAACTTGTTGAGAAACTAGTTTGGAAATCCAGTGGAATTGCTGGATCTGCGGCTAACACCAAGTTTACTTCTAAGAAAGGACAATTCACGCCTGCTAAACCACAGCGGCCTGATGATGAACTTGTTGAGGAACTAGTCAATACAATCTTAACATCACCCTCATATAAGTACATTTTAAAAAAAGTGGTCAAGAAAGCTACCATGAAGCGATTTCGTCAGAATCTATGCATCATTTCTGGATAAACTGTTCGGCTGTCATCAGGTATGAAAACATTTACAGATTATTAAACAGATTTTCAGATGCACACTTTTGATTTATTTCCTTAAACACTTTGCATTAAACACGTCTGTAATAATGTAATACTACAGGTCGTCCAGTGGTCGAAAACTCGACCAAATATGTAACAGACTCTCTCTTTTCACCCCAAGCTGTAAATAAAACACCTGATTGGAATTTCTTTAATTTGTTTTGATTTTCTGTTCATATATTTCGTTGTCACCAACATGGTAACCCATAAGGCCCGTGTTAATTCCTTTTAGTTTTTAAATTCATTTTTCGTGCTTATTTTTGAGCCTATTTTAATTTATAAAGGCATTATGCACATCTATAGGAAAATATATTTCCAACAGTATGCATAGAGTTTCCCGATGCACACAAGCTGAGAAAAAGGTGAGAAAAATGTAATGAGTAGGATTATCTCCAATCCCACTAGGTCTTAGACTTAGAACGCCTTATCTTATCTCGTTTCCCATATATTCCCAGTATAGCAAATAAAACTGTAAAAATGGTAAAGTAGTAAAAAAAAGACTTTGTACTCAAAAGTTTGTGAGAAGGATACATATTACGAATAAAATGTATTAAATACTATTCTGTTTCTGGATTTTGAAAATTCTTTAGGGGTTTGATAAGATTAAGTCATTCTATTTCAAACATTTTACAATATAGTTGTAGTTATTAATTATTTTAATTTATTCATTGTGAACATCAGCTCATATTATTTTAACTTGATAAATACTGAATCAAGCTCGTAGTAAGCTTTGAAAAACAGATTTTGCTATTTTAATTGATTATGCAAAGACAAATGTTTAAATGTTTTGTAAAACGTTTCTCAGTCTTTGTAATTAGTTTATCTTTTACTTTTATTAATAATATGGCATAACCATCAAGCACTTAATTTTCAAATATCACATCTGTACCGATTTTGTTGTAAAAAGGCAACAAATCAATACAGGGTAACGCGAAGAACAGTCAGCTGGTTTAAACAATAGATCAGTATAGACCAGAATGCACCACGCACTAAAGCAGGAGAGGGGAGAAGTCTAGCCGGGTGGTCATTGGCTCCCACGAGTGGCCAGTTCCTATCCAAATCTCATCGTAACTAGTTCGGTAAAATTGTTTTTCGTTCGTGGAAATTAAATTCATCTCGCGGCGTTTGGTCGGGCAATCTTAAATTTCCTTAAAGTCGTACAGCCTATATTCCTAAGGGATATAATTGCCCCGCGATTGGAAATTAGAATCAGTGTCATTGTCAAAAAGTGGAAAAGTTCGTTACCGGCCAACGCAGTTCCGCCATTTGAAAATTACACGTTCGTTTCACGAGTTCAATTCATCGCGTCTTGTAGAATACCAGCTAGTTACATTTCCCAATCCCTTCCCCTTTATTTGTGTTATATTTGTGGACGTCCAAACTGTAAGTAATTTGTGTTATTTATTTGTTAATTTAAGATTTCAGTGAGTCGCACTTTTGTAAATTTTTCCTGTCTTGTTTTGTCATTTCATGTAGAATAAGCACATGTTCACAGGTTCGAATTCAAATCACTGATTTTCATATCCATTCACATTGTAGCAATCCGCTTTATTAATTAGATTGTAATAATCCTATAGTATTAAGAATAAATAGGTGAAAATGTTTTTATAGGGCAATTCAGAGTTATTTAATAAGATTTTTATAGTGTTGGCATTTTTACACAGAGTCATTGTTAGTTTTCATTGTTGAGCAAATGGTACAATTCCTTTAAAGAGTGTCACAGTCAGTATCTTTTGGGGGAAATAAATTATTATCAGAGGAGGGAGCAGGTAGCTGGTTCGATTGATACGGAAGTGTTGTTGGAGGTTGTGCCAGTTTGAACATAGATGAACCACCAAAGTACCAAATTAGCTATAAAATAATAAAGCAACATTCTGATAAACATTACTACGATTGAATACAATATTGTTCAATCAGTTGGACTGCGAGACGACCTTCGTTTTTAATCGTTGGCCAACGAAAGGATTTGCTTGGTACAGGTCATCTCAACTATTAGATTAAATACCACTCTTCCATTGATACTTTCGAGATCGGTGTGAAACCGCACCATACCTCGCCTTTGATAAATCCATTCAACAGTTTCAATAAATTTCCAACTGATTGTGTATCTCAAGGTCATTTTTATTTAAAAGAACACAACAACGACTGTAAACTGAAACAAGTGTATTTATTAAATTCTTTGCAATAAATTCAAATTGTTACTCACTTTTAGTTCTCAATAACCTTGGTATTTTAGTATATGCAATAGTATTTAATTGATAAACAAAAGGTAATTCAGTAAATCATAAGCCACTACAAAAGATTCACCTTTTAAGTGCAACACTAGTCACTAGTGTAGTAGTGAGCAAGTAAATTCAGTGTAGAATTAAGACTGGTAAATTGATCTCATTAAAGGTATTACTTTTTTGGAAGAACTACTAACAGTGCCAGGGGCGTCCCCTAAGGACCTTTGGGGAATATTTATATTTTGCAGGGTCCACTCATATTTTTCAATAACATCACGCTTCCACTGCCAAAAGCTCTGTCTGATATTTTTATTTTCTAGAGTTCTTCCAACCCAGGGGCAACCAACATTTGTAAAGAATTCATTTGAGAGCATTGCAAGGAGCAAATATATTTAAATATAACATTTAAATATATGAGAGTCTAAGTCAGAGTTACTTTTCTTTCTTTTTTTCTTTACACATCCAAGTAAAATTATATTTCTCTTTTGGTCAAACGTTCTATGAACCTATAGGTTCTGGCTAGTTATAAAGGGACACAGCTCTTACCCGTCTTGTCAGATCCAGGGCTTTCATCTCATATTACCTATATTTTTACGGACTTCCCTATTTTCAGCTTCTCTGTACGAATTGTTTCGCCGATTTAGACTAGGGTTTAATACTGATCTTTTATTTTTATTGAAGTTTTACCATGGCATGAATGTGAGTATAATTATCTGTTATCATATTATATTACCTATTCCCTTACACTGTTAATACTGTATTTTATGAATCTCTCAAATTTCAAAATTCCAAATAACTAGTTTAAATTCCCACGGAATTCGTGTGGAGAAAAAGAAAACTGTTGTAGTTTGCTTGTTTATGGATATATTTTGATCAAATTGGCAAATCTATTCACTCTATACTATTAACATTTTTCATAAACAACTTTCTACCTTTTCTGTAGCAGCAAACCTAAGTACTCGTTAAGCCTAATTTTATTTAAAATAGGGTAGAAATCTGATTTGTTGCAGGTAATATTTATGCAAAGAATCAATCACACAAATGATGGAAATTTGCTTGCATTTGTTGCGGTGTCGGTATTATTAATGTAATGAATATAAACGATTAATCTATGATTAATGAAAAAGAGAGAAATGAAAAATAATTTAAACAGTTTTTAAAGAAGAAGTTAATTCTGTATCAAATTAAATTCTTTGCTGATGCTAAAGGCATTAACCTCAAAAATATAATAAAATGTTGGCTTATTTCATTAATAATCGTTATAATTACAGAAATCATTTAATCTTTCAAGATTGCCTCTGAAGATACTATATCATGCATGAATATAAAAATATTATTATTTATAATTTTTAACGATAGCATTTTTACTTTTAGAAACATTTAGTAACATTTCTGTTGACAGATAATTTTAACTGCTTTCATATAGAACAACCGTACTACTACGTAAATACTAAAATTGTATTTAATAACCCATTGGTCTTTACAGCTTGTTACATCAAACTAAAACATAAAAATTAACTAAAAACTTGTTATTCTATTTTAAAGTTATTCTATAATATAATAAAAACGTGTAATTATAATAATTATAATAATAATAATTATAATAATAATTATAATAATTAAATACGAAATTGTAAAACAAAGTGTTACAAATCTATAGACAGTTAAATATAAAAGTGCGTAGAACAATATTACAATACATTTGAATGTTCTGTGAGCGCATCTGCTGCTAAAGTTGATAATACTGGACTAAATCCATAAATACACTAAACCCTAGACACGCAAATATATTAATTATCTTTCGCCATAATCCAGTGATATCAACTATTATAATGCATTAGGCTACTGTATATTCTGTCCAAATGAATTATTTCTTTGTGGCTAATACATGTGAAACGTATACCAGAATGATCGGACTATGAAAACGGGGGTTTTATGGAGTAAAAATAGATTTTTATCATTTTTGACCTTAAAAACATAAAATTTAGCAATTTCTTTCCAAACCATTTTTTATAACTATAAAAAATTTAAATGAAGCGTCATTATGCGCTTAATGGTTCCGAAGAAAATTAAAAAAAAATCCAATTTAAAATTCCCATGTTTTTCTCATAGAGAATAAGTAAACTGTTGTTGTTTGCTTGTTAATTCGCATATTTTGATCACATGTGGAATATGTATTTTTTTCATACTAAACTATTAAAATTTTACAAAAAAAACTTGTTTACTCTCCCTGTTGCAGCAAACCTTGAGTACTCTGTAACTCATGATATTTATATAGGTAATAAATGTTATATTTTTAAGGAGTCATTTTAATCGGCTGCACTTTACTTTAGGTCCTACACTCATTTAAATGAAAATATTGATCGATATATCGATTATTCGATATATCGTTTGGTTAGTTAGGTAAGGTTAATCTAACCTAACTAACCAAACGATATATCGAATGAAACAATCGAAAAATCGACATTTTCATTCGGTTGTTTGTGTAGGACCTAAAGTAATGTGCAATCTACTGTACCTACATCCAATTAGGCAAATGGAAATGGATGCAATTTGCAACTAATGATTTACATGAATTAGTAACTGTCAAAATAAACAAATAAGCAAGTGGAAATCACATTGCCAAAGACCACCCAAGGAGAGGTTTGAAGATGTCCGTAATTCGTTTACCTCTAAGATGTGAGCCCGACTGTGATGTCTCGACATTTAACACTCCAGATTTGATTTGACTACCCACTTTCGCCTTTAAAGCTTTTTTCGTGCTTAAACATTATAATGAAACCGAAAATCTCTGTAGCTTATGTATGCAATGAAAAGGCATAAATTGTTACGATTAAAAAAATATTAAAACAATCTTAACGATAGAGTCAGCAGAAAGTTAGTACTTGAGCCTAATAGAAAATATAAATTTTGATTCCCGTTTAATTTAAACTTTGATCTGATCGAAATGTTCAAGCTTCAGCTTTGATATTTATAAAATTATATCTATTTTAGTAATCTTGGTTTGATGGGTGAGTAACTTATTATTTTATTTGTCAATGTCATATTTTTGTTTCTTAGGTATAAGAAATAAGCATATTTATAAGGAATCAGGTTAGTAAATGGTCAAAATGGTTATTTATCGTGTATAACCTTCTTAAAATTAAAGTTGGGTAATGCTTATTTAACATGTACCTGAGAAAATCTTAATATCACAAAAAAAACGGTACCAGACAACGGATACATATGTTCCCCCATTATCCTGTCACCAATCCTTTTCAAGCTGTTGGAGTAAATATGATATTTTATGGGAAAAATCACAAACGGTGCAATACATTTTGAACAGTAATATTACAGCAATGGGAGTTGTATAATTTTGTTTCGTTGAAACGATCTTGTTTGCTGGTATGTGAATTCCAATTTTCTGTAATTTTATAGATTTTAATAAAAAATCACCATAAAAAATCAAAGTTTTAAATAAAATTTAAGAAACTCCTGGAGATACTAAGTACCAGTACCAACATACCAAATTTGATTAAAACGCACCACAAGTTGTGGTCTGTATTTCTGTACACATCTCCACGCACACGCACACACACATTGTCAATTTAACCACTTTTTTGGTCTGGTGGCCAAAACGGCCATTTTCACCAAGAATTCATAAGTTTTGACAAAAAAGTAATTTATCCATTTATTGACGTATTTATTGGAGGGGAAAGTAAAAATTGAATTTTATAGGAATCGCTAGGAATTTTTTTAAGAAATCACAAGACGTTGCAATGTTAAGATGGCACTCTTAAAATGCTTTTACGTTGATGCGAGGCAATGATATCGGTAAATAACAAAACATTACAAAAGTACACACATCCTCCTACTGTCTTACTCATGTTGTTTTACTATGTTTGTTTTAAAGAAATATATCAACCGATTATAAAAAATTAATTTCGTGGAATTTTTCGTTTTGGACTATTTTATTTCTTAAATGAATCCAAATTAAGAAAACATTCTTTAGCTATTAATTAGTGATAGTGTGTAATTTTTGATGACTTATACATTTTACATAGCCTAATTAAGTCTGAAATATTTTGTCTTATTGATATTTAAGATTACCTTTATTTTAGTCTTTCAGGAGTAAGAATAGACTTTCGTTCTTGGAAAGGTAAGTAAAATTCTTTCCACAGCTTTTCTTGAAAACAAACTCTTTTTAAAATCTGAAAATTACTTAAATTCGCTGTGGATGAATCCTATTATATAAGGATATAAGAAGAAATGTAGGAACCGATTCAAAAAAAGTTCGAGAAAGAAAGTGTACACTATTTTAGTTTAGTATGATAAAATAGTAGTACAAATCTACGTGTATAACAATCTATGTTGAATAGTACATATTATATATCCCTTTTCCTAGAACATCCAAAGAAATCCTATGTCAGTATTTTAATCCTCATAAAAGGTGTAACCATGAATAAAATAACAACAGGCAGAATAACACTAATTAAGAGCCTCAACATGTAATATTTTTAACAAAGATTTCTCAAGTGAATTTCCCTTTATTGTGTTATTTTGATTAAGTGGTTTCTTGAGAAGAACCATGAACAAAATGGCCTCCATAATAAACAGTCTCTAATGCACCGCAATGATAGAAACTAATGGTAACAATTAAACAGCAATAAGTAGTAAGCCTGTGGTACTCAATCTTACTAAACAGGCTTAAACAGTGCATTAGGGGAGAAAAATGCGTTTGTGCATAACGCTTGGTTTACGTTTTGTGCTATAAAGTCATTTTGTAGAAATTGAAAATTTCTTTTACGCCAACAAAAATGTAAACCTACGAGGGTAGAGACGATATAGTAAAACTATAAAATGGTGACCGTTTTCTTCTTTCATTACTGAAAATATGGGGTCATAAATTACTGTACACATTTTAAGATCAAATGTATAAATTATCAAGGAACATAGAAATATTGGGATTGTTTCTATAAATAGCTTCGAGGCCACGATAAATGACAAGTCAAAGTGGGTATCAGACGAGTTACTGACTGCTTATTTTACTTTGTTTAATACGGAAGTGTCTAACCACCGTAGTGATATTACCTTAGTGGGAGCGTCACTGACTCAAATTTTGAAGCTCGGTGAAGAATCCCAAGTACAAACTCTACTGTCTGTTTCGGTATTAAACGTTATGTTTTCTTCTGTGTAAACAATTCTTTAAGATTGACAATGATCGAGGGGGTACTCATTGGAGTTTATTGTTGCTGGACACTTGTAAACAGTCTGCAGTTCATTACGACTCTTCGGGAAGTGTCAACAGACGGCATGCTCAGATACTCCTTGACAACTTGGGACTGAGTGGTGGCATCCAACTAACCGAGGGGTGTGTGACGTCACGGTGGTGGACACAAGTGTGGAACTGACTGCGACACAACTTGCCGACCAAACATATGTAAATAAGGTAGACTTAGCTAGTAGTAATAAGGGTAACAGTGAGGGGAAGTGGAAATTATGTAAACATAAAGGAAAATCAAACAAAGCAAAAAAGTGATACATCTAATCAAATCTCTTGCAAAAATAAATTCTCTGTCTTAAGTCATATTAATGAGGTGTCTGATGGTGATGTTTTTAGAAATCCTTCAGGTCATTGGTTAAAAAAGCCTAAAAATTCTATAAAAAAGCAATCTCAAATTCAAAGAAAATCTAAAAAAAAAAAAATGTCAAAAAACCTAACAACACTCAATGTAAATCTGTTCCAATCTATAATATTAAAACGAAACAGTGTTTTTTATTTCACGATTCTGAATCGACCACTCGACGGATTTTCATGATTTTTGTGTTGAAAGAAAGATAATTTTGAGAACTAGGGAATGTCGAAGCCATAATTTTAGTTTAGGGTCCCAGTTTTTTAGAAATTAAGTTTTAATTTTTGAAAAGTCTAGCAGCCGACGCTAAGATTCTAAACTAGCATTTGGCATAAAATAATTTGCTTAACATAACAGCTGTAAACATTCAGCTTTTGTGTCACAAATTCAGCATTTGGATAAAAATGAAAGACATACTTAGGGTTGACTTATTTATACTATGTGTAATGCTAATTATTGATACGTTCAATTCTTCTGTAAGAGGATGACAGATTAATTAAATATACATAGTAGGATGTTCAAATTATTTTGGGTTGACTTATTTATACTATGTGTAATGCTAATTATTGATACACAATTATTGTCACAATCAAAGCGTCAATGTCACATCAGAGAGTTTAGATTCTAAATTCTTGCATTGCGACACATTTTTGTCTAATAGTTTTTTTAGTCTACTATTTTCAACAATGTACCGTTGGTTTGTACACTGCAACCTGTCACAATCCTCAACAAGCCTGTCATGTTCATTTTGTAACTGTCTTAATGTCAAGTTGACATTGGACTATCACTATCACTTAAGTTCCGAATTTTATTTTCTAGAGAAAGTCTTTCGTTTACATGGCAATCATTTGCAACAAGTGACTCGTTTATCTCCAGACGATGGTTCCTCTTAAACACCTCTAATTGGCAATCTAGTTCCTGCAGTTTAGTCTCTGTACTGAGTAATTTATTATTTGTCTCAGTCAAGTGACCACACGTAGAATTAAATTCAAAAACAACTTTAGCTGAAGCATTAACCAATTCTTCATGGCAATTTTGTTCACAATTTGCAACAAACTTTTCTAGTTGGAGACAAACATTAGAAATTATAAATTCGTTTTCATCAGAAAAATGTGTACAGTCAGAGAGAAAACTTTCCATTTTTATTCTCAGGTAATAAAAACTTGAATATATACTACTATGTCCACATACTATATTCACACTAATACCAAGATTATAATTGACGAGATATCCCAGCGCCTTCAAACTCCTAACCTGAGCGCAACGCAGTAGTGTACGTTCGTTGCGTCGAGCAAATTGCAGGAGTCGCCAAAATTACGAGCGGTCGCAGGCCGGCTAGCAGCGCGACGCGACGAGGAGAAGCGATGCGGGAGAAAGTCTCTGCGGCCGGCAACACTGGTCCCGATGCGCGGCGGCGAGTGCGCAGACGTACCAAACACGCTGTCGCACAGTCTTATCAAACACGAAACTTGAGTTATCAGTTGTCTGGTTATTTACAATTACACACTACAATGTCATTACACAGTAAAATAATAGTTGCAAAACAGTCCAAGATCAATAATAACACAAAGTAAATTAGTCCAAAAAACATTTTACCACTAAAACATACTTTTAAAATCTCACAAGACGTACAACCCTTCCATTCTGGGCAGATCGCGGCTACCCCCTCTTACTCACACTCATACTCAACTATACTATACATATGAGTATGAACAGTTGATTCTCTAGCAAAACCATTTATCCGTTGTTGTACACTTAACTGTTTATAATGGCGATCAATAAACTATTTCAGTACTTACGTCAACTACAGCCACACTTATTTTCACAACAAACAAAACGAGTTACACAACAGTACAAGCACAATGGTGGGTTTATTTAAACTTTGTGTGTTATATTCGTTCCCAAGGGAGTTTTGTCTGTTAAATCTTGCACCTTTATGATATATTATTAGCATTAATCTAAAAATATTATAAAATTTACTAGATTAATATTCTAAAATATTTTCAAATTACTCCCTCGCCCCAATGCATAAAACAAATTAATGCATTTTCAAAATAATAATGAAGCTATAAAAAGATGTAAGTTGTTGGTATATGTGAAACGTTTAAAATACGTATTAAAATTCCATTTGTATGAGCTATAAAGAACATTTAAAACACCGAGCAGAATGAAATGTTTAAAAATGTTTTTATTTAATTATATTGTATTTGCACTTGTTGCAAAGTTAATAACTGATGTCAGTTAAAACTAGTTGATATTGTTTTGGAGTTTTCACTAACAGTTATTTAAAAAAATAAAGGGCCCTGAGTAGGCTACGTAAATTGAAATGAAACAGGAAAATGCACTATGCATATTTCAAAAATGCATATTTTAATACTTTAACACCTTGTTTCCATTTATGTTTTAAACCCAGAATCAAAATAGTTTATTTGTTAAATAAGAGTTTTGTACAAAGCTTCGAAACGTGAGTCGATGGTATGCTATTATTAAATGAGAGATATTTTAAGAAGCTCTTCAACTACGTCACATATCAAGAACAGGAACTCTTCAGCAGAACACTTTATGTTACCTTTATAAGTTTTATTGGAACCAATGTCAGAATTCCACTGAGATTTGTTGTCCTTTTAACAGTAGGCTTCACGTAAACTTCTATCGTTGACTGTAAATCCTTAAAGGCCACACCTGCAGTCCGATTTTGATGAAATTTGTATATCTTGTTGGCCATTTCCCAACATGGCAGACTTTGCTAAAGTGGAACAATTGAATTATTCTCGGAAAATGTTAAGAGACATAATTTGAACCTATTCTTGTAAGTAAAACAATTTGAAGATTTGCTTAGCAATAATAGGAAATACTTCATTTGCTATACATTTTGGTCCCATAGGTGGGTTACATGAGATTATACTTTGACACTCGCCGTTTACGTCAATATTGCTCAAACATTCTTTTATTATATATAGAAATGATGCGGAATTTAAAGCCCTACATGTTTGCTAAAAGATAAAATCTGCATTTCCTCAATAATAATGGTAAAAAACTCGAAAAAGTGAGAAAATTTCTAAATATTTTTTCATATTTTAAAATTTAATTTGTTTTTTCATTATTAAAATCATACTACTAATATATAATATAGTATTTTCTTGTAGATAACATTATGGCGAAGAATCTAAGACTAATTAGACTTTTCTAGATGGAATCTTTTGGGAACAATAAGTTTTTAAGTGGAACCTTGCAGTGTTTTATAGATTGATTTTGACACATTCCAGTTGGTTTTGCTTTGTTATTAATTTTGCCCAGGTAAAAGTCTAAAAGGCCTATCCTAATATAAAAACAAACCTAAAAGAGGTACAGTATCTTAAATAGGCTGCCTTAAAATCTATTAATAATCGACATTTTTTACAGTTAGTCTATGGATATATCAATTATAAAATGCAACTGTTCCAAACCTAACCTAACCAAACTCAATATAAAATACCCCCGCCTCAGCAAACCTGCAGACTAAGCCAATTTCCATTTACCAGTATTGGATCTTAAATTAATCTATTTAAATAACGTTAGGTTTAACAAGTATCTAGGTTTGCTGCTACAAGGAGGGAAATAAAGTGTGTTTTAGCGAATTTCCCTATAGGGAAGTAGCTATTACCATGGTAAGACTTAGGCCCGGGACCGATTTACTTTTTCATTTTAATGTCCCCAGAGGCCAAAAACACCATTCGTTCAAATTTTTATATATGTATATATATATATATATAGGTATATATATATATATCTAATATATAAAATTCTCGTGTCACAGTGTTTGTCTGCAAACTCCTCCGGAACGACTTCACCGATCGTTATGAAATTTGGTGTGTAAATTCTGTAGGTATGCGAATAGGAAGTAAACTATTTCCCGTTTCGAAATTCTTAAAAGGGCTCCGCCCCAGTGGCTCTGGAGTTTCCCATGTTAACCTTATGAGAAATGGAATTAATGAATCTTAACAGCTGTTTCAATTAAACAAGTTGGTTCTGTTCTATGATGTTCAATAGCATTAAAGTTACAAGGATTACCAACAGGGTGCAGCACTATTATTTCTTTTACATTTATGACAACAGCTAATTTGCAACCAAAAGGTGAGTGAGCGTAGCGAACGAACTTCAACCTGGAAGCGAGTTAGCGTAGCGAACGAGCTAACCTGAAGGCAAGTGAGCGCAGCGAACGAGCTCCAACCTAAAGGTGAGTGAGCGTAGCGAACGAGCTCCAACCCAAAGGTGAGTGAGCGTAGCGAACGAACTTCAACCAGGACGTGATTGAGCGATGCGAACATCTAACCTGAAGGCAAGTGAGCGCAGCGAACGAGCTCCAACCTAAAGGTGAGTGAGCGTAGCGAACGAGCTCCAACCCAAAGGTGAGTGAGCGTAGCGAACGAACTTCAACCAGGACGTGGTTGAGCGATGCGAACGAGATCATCTTGAAAATTAAACGTAACGGTACTTAAATTAAAAATAGTCAAAGGCAAGACAACAGACAACGTCTGCCGGGTTTTCCATCGGTCTGTCTTAGGGGAAACCTATAACTTAGGCGATACGAAGTTCGCCGGGTCAGCTAGTATATATATAGATTTATATATATATATGTGTCCGTGAACACGATAACTTGAGTAATTTTTATCCGATTTTGATGAAATTTGGTTTGAAGGTATAAGGCGGGATAAACTTGAATGAGTTCGCGATCCAGCATGATCGGACCATGGGAACAGGGTTTTATGGGGTAAAAATTGGGTTTTCTCACTTCTTACCCTCAAAACACAAAATTTCCCAATTTTTCTCTAAACCTTTTTAAAGAGCTTAAAAAAACCAACAATTCAGTATATCAAAGTGTTTTTGTACAGTTATTGGTTACGGAGAAAACTAAAAAATGGTAAATTTAAAATTCCCATGTTATTCTTATGGAGAATATTGTAAAATGTTGTAGTTTGCTTGTTTATGGATATATTTTGATCAAACTTGGCAAATTTATTTATTTTATAGTAAGCTATCAATATTTTACTAAAAGCGCACTACTTTATTAGTTTCCTTGTAGCAGCAAACCTAGGTACTCGTTAAACCTAATGTTATTCAAATAGATAAATTGAAAATCAATTCGGCCAAATGGAAATTCGCTTAGACGGCAGGTTTGCTGCGGCGGGGGTATTTTGATACAATATGAATAGCTTAAAATAAAATAAAAAATTAATAAATTTGCCAAGTGTGATTAAAATATTCCCATAAACAAACAAACTACAACAGTTTACTTATTCTACATAAGAATAACATGGGATTTTTAAATTTACAATTTGTTCAATTGTATCCGTAACCAATAGCTGCATAGGTAAACACTCCAATATATTATAAATTGTTTGCTTTTTAAGCTCTTTGAAATAATATGAAGAGAAATAGGGAAATTTGATGTGTTGAGGGTCAAAAATCAAACAAAACCAATTTTACCCCATAAAACCCCCCGTAACACCCCGTTCCCATAGTCCAATCATGCTGATTTGCGAACCCATTTAAGTTTATCCCGCCCTACACCTTAAAGCAAAATTTTATTAAAATCGAACAATAATTACTCACGTTATCGCGTTCACGGACGTATATTTACACATATATGCATATTTGGACAAATTGTGTTTTTGGCCTCTAGGGACATCAAAATGAAAAACTATATCGGCCCCGGCCCGAGGTCTTACCATACCACCAACGATAATAGCTACTTCCCTACAGGGTAATTCGCTAAAAAATCAAATAAAGGTCTATTAATTGACATTTTTTAAATTGTTATAAGGGTTTCCCAGAAGAAGCTTTACCAATAAAGAGTTCATGCTATTTAATGAATATGGAACATTTTAGTTAGATTGCTGCTACAGAATATACAACTTTCCCGTAAATCTGACCTAATTAAATACAGAGAACACAAAATATGCTGCACTGAATAGAATGATCCATAGAAACCCGCACCCAACATGGCTTTATGGATTGTGTTTGGTTAAAGATTCTAAGTAAAGCTATTTTAAAGCTGTTAAGTCAAGTATATAGAGTAAATATAGATTTGGATGATAACTTGAGGGGAGTGTGACATTCTGTAATAAGGCATGAAATTGAAATGTTATAAGAGATCTACGTTTATGAAAGTGAAGAGGACTTAGTAATGTAAGACATGCTTGAATTGATTCAATTTGAAAAACATCTTTAGATTCTTAAAAGTTATGCACATTACAATTAGTTTCTCTTTATGATTGTTTTCAACAAATTTAAATACTGCTATTGCTTTTAAAACGAAACAGATAGTATTTTCCAGAACTTTTTATACCCAAACTAAAGTTTTTATTGGTTTATAAATAGGCAACTCCACGTTTGGAATTTGTTTTATAATCCTCCCATTTTTGTACAGTTCGATGTTGACAATAAATGCTTTGCAATTCAAATACACATCCTACGCGTCTTTCGAGTGATGATAACCAATGTGAGATATTTTTAGCTTTGTGAAATAAATACAACCCTGAATATACAGAGTTGTAAAATACCCCTGCCACAGCAAACCTGCAGACTAAGTGAATTTCCATTTGCCTGATTGGAGTTACACTAATGTGTCTCCTTTAAAATACCACATATTCCCAACTTAAATAGAATCAGTTTGACGAGTACTTATATTGCTGCAACAGGGAGGGTAAAGGGTTTTTTTAAGTTAACAGTTTATAAATAAGTAAATAAATTGTCCGAATTTGATCAAGATATGATCATAAACAAGCAAACTACGACAGTTTACTAGTTCTCCATAAGAATAACATGGGAATTTTAAATTTACAATTTTTTACTATCTCCGTAACCGATGGGCATACTAAAACGATTCAATATACAAAATTATTTTTTTATGGTTTGGAAAGAAATTGCTAAATTTAATGTTTTTTGGGCCAAAAATTGGAAAAAGGGACTAAGGGACTGTGAAGTCCCACGCTCTAACCACTGTGCCAGCTCGCTCCCTCCCTCCCCCCTCTCGCTTTGATTAATAATGCTATGTAGGCCTACTATTGAAAAAAAAAACAATGGGCTGTATATTTCTAGTTTGTAGAAAAATGTAATTGCATTGAAGTAATGACTAAAAAGAGTTTATTCAAAATGCATCAAATGTTTAAACATATTGATATAAACTGACTATTGAGTTAACAAAATCTGTTCAGTTCCAATGCAGCTTTTTCCGCTAAATTAATAGAGTGATGTTTAGAAAAAAACTGTTTTACTTACACTGAGTCTTAGAATTGTCTAGAGGGAACTAACGTGTTTAATACTTCTAAATAAAAAAGATACGTAATTACATTTTTTATTTCTCATAAATTGTATTACAATAACAATACTTCATTCGTTCAATAGCATATCTATTTTATGCTATATGTTGTAAGCCCCAGACTGTAATAATGTATTTGGTTCCTTTGTAATAATGACAATAATGGTCTAATACCCCTTGTTGCGTATTCACACTGTTTAGCTACATAACATACCTACGGCTTTATGTATTAGCAATACCAATACCTGCTTCCCTTGCCTACATGTTCAAGATAATTAACTGTGGATACAAACATACATAGGGTGTCTTGAAATCATGTGAAGAAACTTTATCAAGTTATTCAGCATGTCAAAAGAAACAAAAAATTTAATATGTGTCTCTTAAAATGTAACATGTGTCCTATATTATTCCGTTATCTGTCTATCAGTCTGTATGTGTTTTTTACAAAAACATACATTAGTTGAAACAATCACAGCTCCTTGATGGTTTGAGCTGTAGCATTGAAATTCTGTAAAAATGTTTATCTTATTGGACACTATCGTTGTACAAAATATGAATAAATTCTCTGAAACAGTTTGAAAATGGTGACTATTTTAACTATTTGAGGCTAAATACATAACATTTTACTATTTTTATGTATATTTTAACACGGTATTTTAAGATATTTAGTTTGGTAGTAATGAATGAAGAATTAACTATTCTCCTTGCTATTCAACAGTTTCTCCTTTAAAACAATGTTAAAACACAGCATGAATGAACCCACATAGCAAAATTTGGTTGTTTGTTGGCTGAATTGGCCCTCAATTTTCAAGACACCAACCTTGAATTAAGGAATAATATTCAAGACATCAAGGCGAAATCAGGCCTGATTCAAGCATCCAAGTCAACACAGGTTTGGGTTGAAACAGCCTTGAATTTTATTGCCTGTTCCAAGCTCAAAACCAAGCAGATTTCAAGGGAAATTTCAAGTTCCAAGGCATAAACAAGGTTAATTATTGACTGAACCAAGGATGATTTTTTTTATTTTGAATTTTATTGGCAAAATTAATCAAAATTTACTTGGTTACATGTCTTAAAAATTAGTTTACATTTTCCACCTAATTTTCATGAGATGTAACTGAGTAAATTCAATAACCAAAACCACACAATAGCTTGAAACATATGGAATTGTTAGTTCAATACTTACTGCTTTTTATAACTTTTTCATAATCTAGTATAATAGGCCTACTCTAATGTTTTTATAAAAATGGTCAGAATATAAAATATTAATTCAGAGGAATATTTCTTAAGTAATTTTATTAGGTAAATGAAGTTTTTTTATCAACCACCATTTGATAACTTATTTCATTTTTACACTGAAAATTATTTCACTTTACTGGCTATATATCATTTCTTTTTGATTATATAAAAAGTATTTTCTGCCCAATAATATATTTTTTGACTTTGCATCTTAAAATTGGCACTCAGCATGTTATAAAATATAATTTTATCTATAATAAAAAATATATTTAATCCATAAAACTGTTAAAATAATTAGAACATAACAAAAATTGTATAACCATTTTTACACTTCTACTTTACTTTCATCTTTTGGAACTAAGTAAATTACAGAGAAGTGTGCTGGTAAGAATTAAAACAAAATTAACTGTTCTTGATAGAAATAATGTTTATTAGAAAATTATTATAAAACAATAAAAAATAATAGAGTTAATAAGGTATATACAGCGGCCAACCTAATCCAAATCGTGGTCCAGAGCTGGGGCTACCTCTTTCTTCCTGAAACAAGCATTTCAATCTTATTAGAGAAAATCAAAATTTTTACAATGTGAAAAAATGTGAATGTTAGGGTTTTTGGTAGTTTTAAATCTTATGACCATAAGGCTGGTTAAAGATGACAGGTTCTTAACTTAAGCATTGAGGGACTTTAGTTAGGAACACTATTCATTGACCACATCACTGTAATGTTACACAACACACTCAGTGGCAATAAATAAGTCCCACTTTATGGTAAACTACCTTACCCTAACCTAAAAGTTTTAAATTGGTTTATTCCGACTAAGCATGTGCGACACAAACTCAAGCTTTGTGGGGCTTTCATTGTTTGTGAAAGACACATATTAGTTAGGAATATTCATTGACCACATCACTGTAATGTTACACAACACACTCAGTGGCAATAAATAAGTCCCACTTTACGGTAAACTACCTTACCCTAACCTAAAAGTTTTAAATTGGTTTATTCCGACTAAGCATGTGCGACACAAACTCAAGCTTTGTGGGGCTTTCATTTTTTTGTGAAAGACACATATTAGTTAGGAATATTCATTGACCACATCACTGTAATGTTACACAACACACTCAGCGGCAATAAATAATCCCACTTTACTGTCAACTACCTTACCCTAACCTAAAAGTTTTAAATTGGTTTATTCCGACTAAGCATGTGCGACACAAACTCAAGCTTTGTGGGGCTTTCATTGTTTGTGAAAGACACATATTAGTTAGGAATATTCATTGACCACATCACTGTAATGTTACACAACACACTCAGTGGCAATAAATAAGTCCCACTTTACGGTAAACTACCTTACCCTAACCTAAAAGTTTTAAATTGGTTTATTCCGACTAAGCATGTGCGACACAAACTCAAGCTTTGTGGGGCTTTCATTTTTTTGTGAAAGACACATATTAGTTAGGAATATTCATTGACCACATCACTGTAATGTTACACAACACACTCAGCGGCAATAAATAATCCCACTTTACTGTCAACTACTTTACCCTAACCTAAAAGTTTTAAATTGGTTTATTCCGACTAAGCATGTGCGACACAAACTCAAGCTTTGTGGGGCTTTCATTGTTTGTGAAAGACGCATATTAGTTAGGAATATTCATTGACCACATCACTGTAATGTTACACAACACACTCAGCGGCAATAAATAAGTCCCACTTTACGGTAAACTACTTTACCCTAACCTAAAAGTTTTAAATTGGTTTATTCCGACTAAGCATGTGCGACACAAACTCAAGCTTTGTGGGGCTTTCATTGTTTGTGAAAGACGCATATTAGTTAGGAATATTCATTGACCACATCACTGTAATGTTACACAACACACTCAGCGGCAATAAATAAGTCCCACTTTACGGTAAACTACTTTACCCTAACCTAAAAGTTTTAAATTGGTTTATTCCGCTTATTTATTCATTGCTTGTAAAAGACACATATTAGTTAACAATACAATTCATAGCTTAGAATGTAAATAAAGTTGCAATCAGATAATAATAAGAAATATACCTCCTGCTCGTCCTGAATTTGGCTTGCTGTAGCCAATTACTAATCAACGTCTTTATTGATGCCTCTGTAGCCTCAGAAAAGTTCTTTCTTGCAGCCACTGCAACATTAAGACAAATATAAGTTTAATCTACAACAACAACCAAACAGCAAAATTTAGAGGTTCTCAATCAGAGGCTACAACATTTAAATGTACGCTAATACATGTAATAAAACATTTGGCATCCAAGTATTACTAAATGATTTGGGATTCCGGGGTATTGGGGGGGGGGGAAATTTAAGCGTCTGAAATTTATCTTGTTATGTCTGCAACTACCAACACCGTATGTCGCACAGATCTAGTTTTTCTGGAATAGAAACCCCTGAATGGCTAAAAATTCCACACCCCTATCATGACTGGTGTCTTAAACTTGAATTTTTCAGTAGAGATAAACCCCAAGTTATTAGAGGTTGTGAGATGTGGACCGATAAGGAAACTGTAGCTGAAGTTAAATGTTTGTGTTATCCACATTTACTCTAAACCTATTTTTTACGTTAAATTGTTAAAATTACATCATGAAGTAAAATAACTATTTCAACAACCATACAAAGATTCTCATGATAACATAATTATTTCATTGAAAGAGAAGGACAGGCACCAACTGAGTTTAAAGAGAATTTTTTAGTAGCACAAGTCTTTAAGGAATAAGTTCACCTTACAAGTCTAATCTTTATTTCTTGTGTTAATTTCATAGCCTAGCACCATTCAATAAGGTACCTAAGTTAATACAAAATTTAAGAATCGCAATGCTCGACAACGATAAAAATTATTATTAACAATTGGTCTAAGTTAGGCCTATAGGGTACCCTTAACCCCATTGACAGTTAAAAGGGCAATCAAAAAGCCGAGTAAGTTCTTAGGGAGATGTATATAGTTTACATGTGAGCTCAAGGGTTACTGTCAGTATATTAAAAGAGAAGAGGGCTTTTCAATTAGATGGTCTTAGGCTAATGTTTTTTTTCCATAAAATAAAAATGTCTTAAAATATTATAACTTATGCATTGTTGTACATGTTATACCTAGAGGATAAATTATTTTATTTGTTTGAATTCTTTAAGCTTAACTGTGGCAGGTCTTAGGCCTGCGATCGTCGGTATGACGCCGCGGTCACGGATGAATGTAATGAAAGTTCTCATATACCGTGGGCCTAAACTAAAAAGACACATAAGTTATCCATTAGAGACAGGGCCTATAACGAATTGTATGACAGACAATATTTGAAATGGATTCAAGACTTTCTATTGCCAATAGGCCCTACCTATTAGCCTACCGATATTGCTTTTTTCGGCTGTTGTAGCCTAATTGTCATCGATACTTCTAGACTTTGCATGAAGCCTACCTCAACCCCCTAGAGTAGATAGGCTATAACTTAAGTAAGGCCTAGTAGGCTAAAGGTTAAGTTACCGAACCTATTTTTTACTTGGCTTTCATGTAAGTTACATAGGCCTATACGACGCCTAACAAGTAACCCTGTGTTTAATTTACATTCATTTAAGACAAGACTACTGGTCCCTAGTACAATTTTTACCCACGGTAACTTAGGCTACTTAAATGCAAATATGTATAGGGATTTATTTATCATTTTATGGTAGGCCTAGGCCAATATTTAAAAGCCTTACTCAGGCTACCTTGTCAAAATTAAAACATTTATGAATCAAAACATAGCTTAATATAGCCTAGCCTAGCCTTAACATAAATTTCACACTGTAAGTTGTAGGTCTAATATACACACAGGCTAGGTCACAGTCTCGCATGTGGGATATTAAAATAGGTATAGGTCTAAGTTTAGTTTAGTTATAAAAGTCAAAAGTTAAGTTACACCTTTGAAAATAGTGGCGCTTGATTAACTTTATTTGAGGTTAAAGAAGTTAGCTATGGCTACTTTCACCTAAATTAGGCCTGTGATTATTACAATTATAA